>NC_080841.1:26644224-26961724 GCF_030435755.1 Ochotona princeps
CAGGTGAGAATTCAGTGACGTGTTAAGTAAACACACCAACTTCTATCCAGTCAGGGCCAATGCAGCTTTTTCCCCTTAGGTGGATAATAAAGAGAGAAAATTCTATGTAGTAATGCAAAAAAAAAAAAAAAGTTGGATTTTGTTAGGAAATGAGCAAAGGAGCTCAATAGACACTTCTGAAAAGAAGAAACACAAATGGGTAATAATTATATGAAAAGATACTCAACAGCCATAGCTGTCATGGAAACACACATGAAAACCAAGATGAACCAAAGACAGAGAGCTACAACACTGGTGAGGATGTGGAGAATGGAGGACTCATCATTGTTGGTGGGAATGGAAATTAGTACAACCAATGTAGAAAATAGCACAGAGCTTTCTTAACTAGAAATAGTATGATCCAACAATCCTGCTACTGGGTATATACTCAGAAGACTTGAAAGCATTGTATCAAAAGATGTCTGCAGGGCCCGGCGGCATGGCCTAGTGGAAGTCCTCGCCTTGAATGCACCAGGATCCCATATGCGCCGGTTCTAATCCAGGCAGCTCCACTTCCCATCCATCTACCTGCTTGTGACCTGGGAAAGCAGTCAAGGACGGCCCAATGCTTTGGGACCCTGCATCCACGTGGGAGACCTGGAGGAGGTTCCTGGCTCCTGGCTCCTGGCTCCGGATAGGCACAGCACCAGCCGTTGTGCTCACTTGGGGAGTGAATCACCGGATGGAAGATCTTTCTCTCTTCCTCCCTTCCTCTCTTCCTCTCTGTCTCTCTGCATATCTGGCTTTGTAATAAAATAAAATAAATCTTAAAAGAAAAAGATGTCTCCAGCATCATGTTTATAGCAGCACTGTACATGATAGCCAAAATATGGAATCTACCAAGAAGTCCATCATGAAATGATTGAATAGAGAAATGGACATATGTATATGCTTGTATGTATATATATATATAAAATTATGAAATTTTATTATTTGCACCAAAATGATTGTAACTGGAGTAAATTGAGTGAAATAAGTCAGAGATTGAAAGACAAATAACATATGTTTTTCATTTTTTTGGCAGCTAAAGTAAAAATAACCCACAAAAAAGTCTGTATCAGTCTTGCTGAATATGGTGCTTTTCTCAAATGTTGTCTTAAATCTTTGTCAAGAATTTTTGAAGATTTATTCATTTTTATTGGAAATGCAAATTTACGGAGAAAAGGAAAGACAGAGAGAAAGATCTTCTCTCTGCTTGTTCACTCTCCAAGTGGCCATATGAGCTGAACCAAAGCCAGGAGTCAGGGGTTCCCTACCAGTCTCCCACATGGGTGTAGAGTCCCAGGATTTTGAACCATCCTCCGCTGCTTTCCCAGGACACAAGCAGGGAATCTGAAGGGAAGTGAAACAGTCAAGACACAAACCAGCATCCACAGAGGATGCCAGTATTGTAGGCAGAAGACTAGCTGACTGCGTCATCAGGCTGAGCTCACAAGCAAATTGTTAAGAATGAGAGTACCTGGGAGGATTGAAAGTATCATTTTATTCTTAGAATTGTATGTAAAAACTATGATGAAACTGTTTTCTATATTAATATCTCATGAAAATGACAACTGAGAATTCCGATAAAATAATTATCATACATTTTCTGTGACCCTGATAATCTAATGCATTATTAAAGCTCTTTAAATGAAAAAGAATTGTCACCATTGCTTAAATGATTTGTGACTATTTTAATATTCGCTGCTCATGGGTGAAGTTGAACATCTTTTCAATTGATTATTATTTATGGCTCTTACTTAAATTCTTGCTGAACTATGGTCTTTTTGCTTTTTATTTGTTGAACTTTTAGTGGAACAGTAAGTCTTTGACTATAAAGCAAATTAAAAACATGTCATCTCCAACATAATAAATTAAATATTTTGAAAATTGTTTGATGAATGAAAGTTCATATTTGGCATAGCAAACAAAGATCAGTTAAACTGGCTATAATAAAGTGTGAAGGGCGATGGTAAACATATCATATGACAATTACACATGTGTACTGAAATACACATATGCATATCCATCAACACATATATGTATAGCTCAGTGGGGAAGGGTGGGTTCTCCACCAACATTTGCCTACCAGTGAAGGGCTTAATACGACTGCTCACACCTGTTGTCTCCATCTCTCATGATGAGATATTGACTCTCCTTCTGCCCAATATGCATACCTTCCTAGCTGCTCTGGGTCTCCCTCGTGTTGCCAGAGATACTCCTATTCCTTTCATTTCTTCCCTATGAATTCACCTTCATTTTTAACCACTCGTTAACCTATCATAGTAGATTTCTCTCAAATATTTGACCCTGGTGAACATTCTGTCTTACTTCAAACTGTCTCTTTTGACTTATATGACATTGCGCAACAATGATTCTTATAGGCTCTCTGTATGTGTGTGTGTGTGTGTGTGTGTGTGTGTGTGTTTAACATTCTGTGTGGCATATACAGGCTTAAGTATTATACATGAATACAAAGCAGTTATTTGATAAATGAGAAGCTGATTAATATTAAGGACAAAAATAACAAAAAGAAAAAGAGAAATCACCAGGTATTATCTCAGAGCATTTGTCTTGAAGAATTAGAAAAATTTAGTGGGGTGAAGAAAAAACAGAATTATTTCTATGCTTGTATATGTCTCATAGAATTATTTAGTTGTTAGTAAACCTTCTGTAAATCATTTCTCTTCATTATCCAAAAGAGCTTGAAATAGACTTTATGTTCTTTATACCATGAAGTGTTCCAAGAGATGCCTATTTTGAAACCAAAAGGGGATTCAAATCAGTATTTTATTGTGACATTTTCTGAGTAAAGAGTGGCGCTTTCTTAAATAGAAGAGTGCCAAGGATTCCTCTTATTCCCGAGCAGAAAGTTGGCTATATTCAAAACATGCAAAAAAACATAGGTGGTTAGATTGCAACTTTTTTGTATTATTACTGAGGCTTGAAGTTATAGTACCTGGGGGTTCGATAACTCATTTCTTCCGCCTGGAGTTAGATACTGCACAAAAAAGAAAACCCCAGGCTGAAAGTAGCATGTCTGAAGGAACTCTTACTGTATTTTATCAAGCATTGTCTTCATCCAAGCCAGAGCAGATGCACCGCGACTCATAGGAATATTATACTTGAATTCATGCATTATCCCCTAAATTTAGATAGTGACAAGTCATTAAAAATAAATTAAGAAGAATAAGACATGTTGTAGAGCCGTGTACCAACTGCAATAAGGAAAACTGAACTGTAAAAAAAATGACATGTTGTTATTATAGATAAAATAATAAGGGCATGTGAGGGAAACTTCCTGGGCACCGATATCAGAAAGTATTAACTGCTTGAGGCTGGAGCATACATGGCATTTCAAGGAGCAACAAGTTAGGTGTTCCATGTGTCAGAAGCATGTTAAGTAAGAAAGTACTAGAGGAGATTGACCAGGCCATCTGAGGCATTTTAACTGAAGCTTTAAATGTTAGATATTGTTTAAATTGGAGTTTTAAGTGGGAAAGTGATAATTTCAGTTAGATCCTCAAAGATGACTTTGGGTGGCATACAGAACATAGGAGCTTGAAAGGGGGCAATACAGGAACTGCTTGACTATGTTAGGAGGGTATTTAGATATCAGGAAAAGAGATCATAGTAAATTAATAGATAATCTAGGGCCTAAAGGTAGAAGGGGTTAAAAGTCCCCAACGTAGTATCTATTTTAAAGGCAGAGTTGACTTATTGCTTCATGTATTAGACAGGATATCAAAAAGATCAAAGAAGCAATAAGGAGCTATATTTCCATTGAGTCTACTAAATATTACAAGAATAGAAGTGCCACATTATCCACCTCAGTCAGACTGGTAACATGAGAGGCAGGGAGCTAGGGGGTATTAAGCAGAACGTAAGAAAGGGACCAAATTTCTTCCACACTCCTCTTGCTGTCTTCTTGGCAGAAGAAATAATCACATTGTGAAGTTTCAGATTTGGAGGCTATATAAGAAATACGTCACCAGAGCATCTATTTGTAAATGTATTTTTCATAAGGATACACCTGTACCCATTAAACAATGTGCCATGAATTGGTAAAGCAGAGCTTTTTTTTTTCTAGGAGACAAAGCCACTTAGATTCATACAGGTATGAACTTAACAAGACATTTGGCCTTGATACTAGCCCACAGAATTGATCACAAGCACGTAGACCTAAAGCAAATAGACCAGCAACCTACTAAATTTTTTAAGTGAAATCTACTGCCAAAGAAACCCTACAAGTGGCCAAAAAGAGCCTGTATTTCTCAGCCCCTAAGATAATCCCAAGGATCCAGGAACCACATCAACAGGAAGTGGGCTGCTCAAGTGGCCAGGCCCCAGAAACTGCATCCTTTCCAAAGTCTATCTCCGTGAAAGACAACAAACAAGGGAAATCCATTCATAGGGAAGAACCAGAGGCTTTCTGATTAGTCAACCTAGGAATGCCTTCTCTTGCCAGGGCAGGTTGTCCTTGTTGTTCATGGCTGGCAAACCCTAATACATGTCATGTACTAGTGGTTTCTGTGTTTCTCCTTTTCCAAAATGGAAGTTTTATTTCATATATCTAGCTCTCCACTGGCTGAAAAAAAGCATATTTGTACATGTTATTATTTTATTAAGATGTATAAAACATGGGAGCTTGATAGAGTCAAGGGCAGTGAGTATAATAAGAGGAAGAGTCAACAATAGTATTCCGCTCTAAGCTGTCTTCTCTGAAGTCATATAATGTGTGTTCTAGGATATTACATGGTTCAGGTTAAGAGAGAGAAAGGAAAGTTTTCACTAGTTGCTTTATCCCAATGGTCAAAGTTTTCCTGTTTGGTTTCACAACTTGGCACTTTTAAGTGAAGACCTTTGATGTCCATATCTCATGGTCAACCAAGAAACAGTAGCGAAGCAGCTGAGATGGCAAATCTCTGCAGCAACATGTTCATCTGCCGTCTATTACCACTTGTGAGTATCACTGTGCTGACATCCCTGTTGCAAAGGTGCTGGCTTGTATCTACATGAAGTCGCTTTAACCCTGCTTACATGTAGAGTGGTCACAGCAGTAGAAAAAGAAAAGGCAATAAGGCTACTGTTATCTGAAAACACTACAAGGGTTCATTTAAGACATGACTTCCAGGACATGGAAGAGCATATCCAGATGCAACTACCCATTGTGCAATAATCTGAGAGACAGAGTTGATCTCACCAACAAGTGAGATTTTGGCTAATCTATCTTTGGAAAGAGTTTCAAGTAGTTTATGAAGCAGAATTTTTGAATGCTGAACAGAAGTGTATGTAGAGAGCTGGATGTAAGTGTCTGCTGACTAACCACACAGAAGACTAGAGTTGTATCCCTGGTGACCATTACACGTACATTCTCTGTTTCGTAGTGCCAATGTAATTTCTATGGGCTTGACTCCCACACTGTCTTCTGGGGGAGAACTCTAATTTGGATCACATAACATACGCTGTTTCACTAGAGGCCATGATGTTTGGCTCAGGAAAAAATGCATTGTGCAGGGCCTTTGTGTCTTCTTAGTGAAGATCCAGGCTGTCAATCCCAAACATTAATCAGTGAGTTATACTGCAGCTTGAAGCAGGGATTCCAGGGGCTTGATATGACTGCTCTCAGATGACTCCTGCCAGTTGCTTACGTTCTGTTAACCTCAGTTAACAAACGTGAGCATCTCTTTCTCTGTGTCCCTCTTTTACTCTCCGCCTCCTCCCTTTCTCCTTCCCTTCCCCGTTTTCCCTTTCCTTATCTATTGGAACAGAGATGTGATTAAAGAGCAGTAATACCTGTAGTGATTCACATAGAATCCCATACAGAGCTTACCACGGATTGGTATACAGTCATATCTCTAGCCTTGAAAATCTGGCTTTTTTGTTCTGGATCCTACTCAAGGCAAGCCTCCACAGCAACAAAATCACCTACTTTTTGTATTACCATTGTGAGTATCGTTGTGTTGACAACCTTTGACAAAGTGCTGTTGTTGGTCTATCACTATTAATGAACATGTTCTAACTAGCACTGTGTGGCTTGCATGCCTGTGAATATTTTCTTTTTATGTTTTGATTCGTAACATTCCTATATTATTGATATACTAGAATGTTTACATTGAGAAACATGAAGGTTTGGACCTTTATAATCATTTTAAACTAAATACGATTTCTGTTAAAAAGATAATTAAAAATAAAAAAATAGCACCCATAGAGTGCTATTTTATATTCAATTATATTTTAATTTTTAAAATTGATATATAAACATAAATAATTATATATAAATTATATTTTAATTTTATTGGCAAATAAAAATTTTAGAGACTAAACATCCTACCTACCCAAAATTGTGAAATATTAACTGGTTGATTTTATTTGGCTGCTAGAGAATTGTTGTTATTGAGGAATCAGCAGCACCATCTTAGTGAACTATTCTATCATTCTCCGATTCAAATGTCATGCATGACTGGTTTGATCAGTTTTCCCTTTGTGTTAAACAACTTGTTGGTTGTTCTGATGCTGTGTAGAGAAAAACAATTTGCTATCTTTCAGCATCCAGTTCAATTTGCAGGTTTGAATAATCCTTGAACCATAGATATAGAAATATTTATTAAGATAGTAAGGAAATAAAGAACTTATAGGGAAATAGAAGAAAAGCTTTTATAATCGTGCTGTTTATCCAATCATAAATAGTCAAATATATCATAGTTTGATCAAATCTTCCTTTCTTGTAGTTTGTTTATTAATTAATTAATTAATTGAATTGAATTTTGGTAAGAGAGGGGGAGAAAAAGAGAGAGAAACTTCATACAGGTCTCCCACATACATGTCAGGGATTCCATACAGTCACCTGCGGCTGATTTTCTCAGGCCATTACCAGGGAGATGGATAAATGGGACAGCTGGGATATAAACTGGCAGCCACACAGGATGCTAGTGTTACAGGTGATGGTATCACCCACTGCAATGTCAACCCCTTGATCAAATCATTTTACTCAAAATTCCAAACATATAAAAAATTTGGACAAAGCTTATGCACAGCACAGGGCCATGTTTAAAATATTGAAGTATGTGAGTCATTGGAAGGAGAAGTGAATGAAGTACCATTCTTGTGGCTCAAGTTTTTATATCCATTTACAGGGTTGGTGTTGTGGCATAATCACCACTTTTGGTGCTAGCATCCCATGTGGATACAATTTTGTGTCCTTGATGTTACACTTCTAATCCATCTTCCTGCTAATGCCTGGAGAAGTAACAAATGATGATCCAAGTGCTTGGATCCCTGCTACTCGTGTCGGAGACCTAGTTGAATCTCCCGGCTGCTCGCTTTGACTAGACCTGGCCCTGGCTACTATGGATACTTGGGGAGTAAACTCTGGATGAAAGATCTGTCTTTGTTTTTCTGTCTCTGCAACATTTTCAAATAAAAAAACAAACCTTCAAAAAATGTATGACTTCTTGATTTGTAATTTTCATGTAGTTTCCAATCTTCAGCTTACCTCAGACTTCAATTCTATCCATGAACTTTGTTTTGCTTGTGCTTATTATCTTTTTTATCACTGTTCCTTGAAAGAATTTCTGTTAAGGTCATGTACATGCACTGTATTATTTAATCTGGTGCACATGTTTCTTTGTTTCTCATCTTGGTCACAGAGCAGCACTTGACACTATTGTTGACATGACTGAACATACGGTCTTGCCTCCTTCCCTGGCTTCTATGACTCATCACTCTTTCATTTTTCCTCCTACTCCGGAAGCTCTTTTTTGACGTCTTATTTAAATCAGTACACCTGTATCAGATTCCTCAAGGCCAAATCCTGAGTCTGCTATTTCTCACTCTATACTGTCCCTTCTGCATGAATCTACTTCTTTTATTATTGTAACTTCTCTCAAATTCAAGTCTCTTAGTTGGGCTGCTATGACAAATTGTATTTTTGGGGGTGGGTTTAAGTATTTATTTACAAAGCTTTTATTAACATAACTGCTTTTTTTTTAATAGTTCAACCAAAGATTTATTCAGTACTGAAAACATGCCAGACACATCACAGACACTTTGGATATATAAAGTGAGTAAAACAAAGATCCAATCCTTTATGATTTTATATAACAGAAAAGTCTTAGAAAATTAAGAATAAAATGAACGATACAGTATTTTAGGTGATAGAAGACAATGGAATTAATAAAGAGCAGAACAGACTAAGTGAAATTATGAGTACTGGGTGCAGTGGGGGTTGGGTAGAAATAACGCATAGATGATCGGATAGGCTTAGTGGTGCAAATAAGTTATAACATAACTGCTTTTTAAAATACAACAAAAAAAGAGGTCATAAACTAATTGCTGAATTAGCACATTGATAGCACAGGGGAAAAAAAAGCTATGGCCAGTTAAACAATTAAAGTAGATAATTGCACATTGTTAAATGATAATTACATGTTTGCCTTGGCCCCAACAAAACAGATAGCAAGTTTAAAAATTCATTTAATCTTAGGAATTTGACTATTTTGTATTCCTGACTATTAAAAAACAAGACTGTTGTGAAAGATGACATCAAGGCTTTGAAAAAATATTTTAAAACACCAGATAAAATTTGAATAGCAAACACTTGTTTCTCACAGTTCCAGAGGCTGAAATTTCCAAGACCCAGGCAGTAGCAGCAGTACTTCTAGCTGGAGAAAACCTGCTTCTTGAGTTGCCAATGATGCTTTCCAACTGTAGCCTTATTCATATGATGGAAATATTTTTTGGAGACAGAAATACTTAATTCATAGCACCTATAACAAGAGTATTTCAAAAAGTTCACGGAGTTAAATATAAGCTCAGCTTGATGCAGAAACATTTTAATACAAGCATAATTTTTATAGCATGCATTTTCCATAAATTCTTTGAAGTCCTCTCCTATATTCAATTGCTCCTGAAATTCTCCACTTGTATTTGCCAGCTGTACATTCAACCATCTGAAGTTAAACTTCTGCTTATGACTAAAGGAGGATCATCAGGACTTCAATGGATCTAGTTCTCCTTTACTCTCCAAACCAGCTAATCAACACAGTCAGAATTATTTGTTCCCAAATGTAGCAGACACGAAAATTTTGGAGAACAGAATGTCTCCTGAGTTTGCATATTTTATAGGACATTTAAGCAGAGATCCTATGGAGTGGGAGATCATTGCCAGCTATGTTTCTGTTTCTGAGGGAAATGGCACCAGAGCTTCTCAGCACAATAGGAAGTAGATTGTCACAAGTATTCATGAAAAGCAAAGTTGACCTTCTGAACCTGAACACAGGATCTTTGAATTAAAATAATATATTCCATAAAGATGTGAATAAATAAAATATATACAAATATAAAATATATATAAATATAAAATAATATATTCCATAAAGATGATGCTGAAATGAGTAGCCTGAAAAAATAGAGATGTAAATGTTGAGGGAGCAGCTGAGAACTTAAGACTAGATACAGATATTCAAGTATCCAAAAAAATGAGATATCAAAAGCAGAAAAAAAAGAACTTCAAAATTCTAAGAAATGACAATTAAACCTACATTAAATTTTCTCTCTCCAATAAAAGTAATATTATGTTCAGCTATAATGATAAAGGAGTAGTATAAATGTATACTTCAATTCTAATAAGTCAGCTTGATTTTGCTGCAATATTGCTATTTCTTTTGTAACATATTCCTTGAATTGCTATGTGCTTATTGCTTTTAAGAAGCTTTACAACACGGCCCTGTGTGGTAGCCCAGTGGCTAAAGCCCTCATCTTGCATACGCCAGAATCCCATATGGGCTCTGGATCTAATCCTGGTGGCCCGTTTCCCATCCAGCTCCCTGCTTGTGGCCTGGGAAAGCAGTTGAGGACGGCCCAAGGACCCTGCACCTGTATGGGAGAACCAGAAGAGGCCCCTGGCTCCTGACTTTGGATTGGCGCATCTCTGGCCATTGCAGTTGCTTGGGGAGTGAATCATCGGATGGAAGATCTTCCTCTGTCTCTTCTCCTCTCTGTATATCTGCCTTTCCAATTAAAAAAATAAAAAAGAGGCTTTACAACAATTTCAAAAATCATTTTCCTGCAGTTCCTCCATGTCTTACTCAGTTAACTCTCAGTCTGAAATAGGATTTTTCTCCTTGCAAGGGAGGTGTCAGTAACTTTATTCATTGTGCCTGTGTTTCTTTTTTTGCCCTTGGTCATTGTAACTTTGATTAACCAATTCTTTTCCTTGGGTCTGGTTTCAAAGCTGTGTTATCTGCAGGTCTACCAGTTGACTTCACTGATCCCATTCAGTGAGTAGTTCTTTGTTTGTTGTTGTTTGTGTCATTCCCTCCAACACATTCAGCCCTGGGTCCCATGCTACACTCCCAGCTCACCACTCTCCAGCCCTGGGCCCCATGCTACACTCCCAGCTCACCACTCTCCAGCCCCTGTAACCCTGTGTTATGAATGCTGTGACACATGCTCAACCTTTCTCCTGATCCCAGTTCCATCAGTACCCAGAATTAGGTAGACACTAACTATCCTGTGTTACGGGTTGTCGGAGGTGACCATTAAATATATTTTTTCTTTCTTCCACGTATCAGAACCTTCTGACAATTAGGTCTGGGTGCAACCTGGACCTATTTTGCATGGAGCCTGTGGGATGTTGAATCACTATTGGTTTCCTAGTGGGACAAATACAATGCATTGAGCCTGGAGTGACTTCTCCCCTGGCTTAGCACGTGCTCACTATTGTCCTTCCTCCAGCATCTTTGTCCCACTTTACAACATGGCACCCGAAGTGGCACTGGTGGGGTCTAGGGCATGAAACACATCCTTTTCTGACACTTGACTTCCTAGGTTTTGCCACTTTGCTTATGGCCATAGTTGTACTAAACAACTCGGCAGGACCTGCAGTTCTATGGCTGGGTTTGCCTCCTGAGTTCCTAGGGAATTCACCTTCTCACCTTGGATGCTGATGGAGCTCTTTTTGCTGGTACCTGCTGGCAGCTAGGTCTGGGTACAACCAAGACCTATTTTGGAGAGAACTCATGTGGTACTCAGTCAGTGTTGTTATTATTAGTTTTGATGGGACCAATGCAATGTGCTAAGCTAGAAGTGAGTTTTATCCTGGCTTATCATATATGCAGCTCACTGTTGTCCATGCTCTAGTGTCTTTGCTCCAGTTTATAAAGTGGTACCCAATGTGGCACTGGTGGAATCTTGGCTGTGAAGTTCACCCTGTTCTCACACCTGACTGCTTGGGCTCTGTCGCTCTGCTTCTGCTTCTAGTTGGATTAAACAAGTTAGCGGGACCTGAAGTTCAATGGCTAGGTTCACCTCCCCAGTTGCTAGTGAACTCTCCCTCCCACTTGCCTGCTGGTGGCACACTGATTGCTGATGGAATTCTGATCTCTAATAGCTGCTCATTGCTGAGGTATCTGCTCACTGCAGCACCGCTCTACCAGTTCTGCTGTTTCTCCCTGTCCACAGGCAGGTCTCCAGGCGTCCCTCCACCATCAGCCTGTCTTCTGCTTCCTGGGAGCTTGCCCTCTCTGCTTCACCTAAGATAATCCTCCTCCATCTTTTTAAACTGTCCTCCCCTTAGTCCACTATTTCGAAAATCAATTATAGGTTATGACTACTGTTGTCCTATAAATATCACCGTACTTTGATAGTCACATATGCCCATCCCTTCCACATTTGTGATCTGCCCACAGAGTAGACCCTTGGTTTAAACATGCAGATATTTAACTACAGAACAAAAATCCATGTAAAGGGAACCTGCTGTCATGTGAGAGGATGGATAATCAAGCACTGGGCCATACCAGCAGCTCTATGCTTTTGTGTATTGCTTTTCTTTCTTGTTTGTGTTCAGTCTAGCTGGGTTTCAATTACAGAACTACTTTCTTATGCAGATCCCCATTCAACGAATTACAGCTTCAGCGGCAATGTGAGTCCATTCCCTATACTTGGCCTCTGTCTTGCTTCTCCCAGCTGCAAAGTTTCTTTCCTTTACTTTCTTTTTCTTTTATTTTTTATTAGCTAAAACTCCCTAGTCTATAGTGGTTTCTCTCTGCAGGCCTGGTGAACTGTTCAGTTATTGCTTTTCCAATATAGGAACAACCTTAACTTACAAGGTTATGCCTCATTAAAAGGGAAGAAGGAAAAGTAAGATAAAGGGAATAAAATTTTTATTCCTTTCAGAGGCATTTTAACAGCTTTTGAAAAGTTTTCAGGCTTACCTTGACGTCACATGTAGTTTCAGGTTTATCCTTAGTTCTTACATGCGTTAAAAAAAGGAGATGTATGTCCTGCTTGTTAAAAAAAAAAAACCCCAGGAGCAAAATTTACTTGTATTTCATTATCTTTACTCTTTATCTTCTTTAAGAATTGGTTTGTAAATAACAAAATAATTTTAGAATTGGGGGTGAGTTGAGTTTGTTGTAAGTGGCAACAGGTTTGAAGCATGCTCAGGCAATTGAATTGAGTACAACCATATCCCTTAAATTTTTAATGAAAATTCCATATGCATATTTGATCATTTTAAATGTGGTGGAATTTTTGACTGGCTCAGAGACAGCTTGAGCAAAGAGATAAATTATGTGTGTTACACTTAAAGAAGATAGAATTCAGGATAATTTGATTTAGAGTGAAGGATGTGATGAGGAAAATACTAAGTGTTTTTCAATTTCTTGGTGATATTCCACAGAAATGCCATGTGATACGAAGCTAAAACCTCTACCCAAAAGATTCTTTCATTTTTTGAGATGTTGGTTATCAGGAGCAAAACCTCTTTTTTTGCTGGGTTCTACCCTCCCTATTCCCTTGGGGTTTAGGGCCAAATATAACAACAGTAACAATAAACTAAACTAAATTCAGACTCAGTATGTATAAGAGAAAGAATGCAGATAAGTTTCTGGCATCAACTCTCTCAGAAATGCAGGCTGAAGAGTGCTTCGCATTTCATTCAGAAGATTTGGAAATAAACCCAAATTTCAGAGATGCCTACCTCTGGGAACCAAAACACCCAGCAAAGAAACCTTCCGATACTTGGGAAAGGCAGTCCAGCCAAAAGCATTTTTCTTGTGGTATGGTACAGGGTGGTTCTGGTTTGCCCACCCACACTGCCATCTACCACATACATCATTGCAAAGGTTTTTGGGATGGATAGATTCTAAACAGGGAAGGGCCCTTTTGGAAGAGTGAAACACGTGATGAGGTGCTATCTGGCTTCTGGAAGCACAAACCTTGGTGATTTATAGCTGGCTTAAGAATTGGAATGAGATCCTCTCTTGAATGGGAGCATACACTAAGCAGTTTGTCTGCAACTGGGAAGGTTGATGATTGAGGGTGAGGCCATAAGAGATCTGATAAGGAGAATACTTTCTGGGTCACTTGGCTTTGACACAAAGTTTGCATGGAGATTCTGAGAACAGATAACCTAGGGCACCATAGTTTCCTGAGCCATAATGTCACTGTTTCTTACTCAGGATGTCTGGGGAATAACACGTGTCTTATATTTTTGCTTGTTTCTATTGACCATTTTTTTCTTCCTGTTTGCCTTTTCAACTTCTACCCCATCCTGGCTTTAGGGATTCAGTTGTGAGAGGAAGACAAGCAACCACATTAAACAAAGGGATGGGGAAAGGTGTGTTGCCAAGTTTAGAACCCACTCAAACTTGTGGGTTTGGAGTTTTTAGGCAACCACCTGCCTCTTGAGCTTTCAGTTTGTTTATTCTTGGCAAAATGAAGCTTCCTGTTTTTTAAGGAAAACAGCTTATAAAATGCTTGAAAAGGCTTCTTAGACATCAAAACACGCTTCCCAAACAATATTTTTGATGATTTAACATGTAAATGAGTCAAAATAATACAAACAACTTTTCCTATAACATACGTATGAGTTGGAAAAATTTAGGGGGTAGCACTTAACTAAACATACTTTGGTTATAGCAGATCAAAAGCTCTGAAAACCAGTTTGCAATGTTTGTGAAGTCTAAAATGAGGCCAAATCTAACTACTCTCAGCTGAAATGCGAGCAAATATTTTAATATTAAAATAGCTCACGGATCTGATTACTCTTCAATCTGTAGGCCTGTGACTTTTGCAACCGAAATAGTTTTTACAAAGTGATTGTGTTAATCTTCCTGAGCAAACACAGGACAGAGCTCTTACACTCTCCACGGCCCTGGACCAGTGGCTGGAAGACCAAGCTACTGAATCACTTGGCTTGCATCTCACCATGTTCAAGGACCAGTTTCAAAGGCAGTGACATTCTCCATTCACTACTGATTTGATTCTTTTTGTCAGACGTGGGCAACCAATCCGTCAACTCTCACACTCCCATGGTCATTTCATTAGTTCTATTTCCTGATTCAAAAAGTAAGAAGGCAAACACTCTGCGCCATTATTCCTCGGATGCCAAACTTCTCCCTGTTAGAATTCTGAATGTGTAGTATTGGCTGGAGAAGTTCTCCAACAAAATCTCCCACAGATATGTTCCATTATCTGCATTCGTTGTAACAAATAACAGAGTAAATGTATTGACAGCTATAGAAGATTTAGGATACAAAGCAAGGGACATTTTTTTTACTACCAAATCTGAATAAACTATTATTACAGATAAAATTATGAATAAAACAAGATGCAGTGTGTGATCCTGAAGAATTTTGAACCTAGTTGAGGGAATTCGTATACAGATATAACATATAAGGGTAGTTCAAAACGTTCCAGTCAAATGAAATTAAATACTAACTTGCTTTTATGCAAAATCTCTTGAAACTTGTGAATAGCTATTGAAAACACACATTTTCCATCAACCATTTGAGGATTCCTTGTATACAGTTCTTCGTGACAGATCTTCATGGAGGATGCCCATGAAAATCCAATTTTATTTTTCTGGATGAAAGAAATCCTTCTCTTTGAAAGTCATTGGAAGCTTTCGGGATTATAAACTATGTTAATTAAATTAGGAAGGATAGGCAGAGTTTATACAGAGAGGGGATGAAGATATTCAGGTGGATATCTTCAGATAAAATCTTCAGATATCTTTAGAGTGACAAACAAAACTCTGAAGAAGGTTTGGGAAAGTTGGAAAAACTTCACAAATTGTTTTCCGCAGGGTTCCTATGAATAACTTGTGATCCTTCAGAAATGGAGTTATATAAATAAATAATTTGAGAATTTCTGTGTCAAAATCTCTAACATTGTTTAACTGCAGAATTTTTGGGACCATTCAACATGCTTAGAAAGAATACAAATACATCATTTACTCCAACCATTTGAAATAGATTAAACAACATGACAGCACTGTCAATTTGTTATATTAGAGAAGTACAGGAATGACATAGGTGCTTTCACAAAAATAAGCAAATCGACATTATTTATTCTTAAGCCTAGTGATTGGCACATTCACAATAAATGTTTTATTGCTACTTGGAAAAGGTATGTGACGGGAGCTGCCTGATATCTTTGTAGACAAGGTAAATATATATGATCCGAGTGATATAAACAAGCAATGCATTTTGTTACTGGTTAAAAGGCTGTCATGTAACATTCATGAATGGATACTGCCAACCCAAAGACAGATGGATCTTTAATGCTGTGCCCAGAGCTTCAATCTTCATCTTTAACCTACATTAGCGAGATCTTAATACAGTAGTCTCAAAAGAAGCAGAGATGGCCTAAATATTTATAATTAGGAAAATATAGTGTTACATTTGAACTATAAAACCAACCCTGCACTTAGAAAATGGCAGAGAGCAGGCTTGCCAAGGGCTCATTAGAAAATAAAAGTGAAGACTTGTAGAAGGCTATAAGCTAAATATTTAACAACAAAGATAGCTTATAATCAGATTGGTGATTTCAGATTTTAAAAATCTTAAAAATAACAGATGCTAGGAACTTTTAATATGACGAAGAGAAGATTCATGCACAGAAATGACAAGTGTTGAATATTTTTCCTTTTTGTAGTTTTTGTCTTCTTAAAAGCCTTATGTTTTATTTGTTTCCAAATAGAGGAAGGGGTACAGTGAAAGAGATAGAGATTTCATTCAGTTGTTTACTCCCCAAATATCTGCAACAGAGCTGGGTTCGAACCAAGTCAGTAGCTAAAATCTCAACCTGCACCTCCCATACAAGTGGAAGGGACATAACTCCTTGGGCCATCACTGTTGTCTTCCATTAGTAGGAAGCTGAAACAGGTGTGGAAACAGGTTCAAACTCAGGCAGTCCAACATGAGATGGGGATATCCTGATCAGCGTTTTAACCACTATGCCAAGTGTTTGTTCTGGGATGTCATTTGAGACAAGAATTAAACTTAATTCTATAATATGTAGCATTATTAGGTTCAGTGCTTCCATAAGAACCTTTTTCATACATACTTATTGAGAACCAACTCACAGCAGTGCATCATACTTATCAATAAATCGCACATCGGTAAAAATGTCTGCCCTAGGGGCAAGTGGTATGATACATTGGTTTAAGCTGCCATCTGTGATGCTGGTATCATATCCTGGGGCTGACTGATTCCTGGCTCTTCCACTTCTGATCCTGACATCTGCTGATGTGCCTGGGAAAGCAACAGAAGAGGACCTTTTAAGTATTTGGGATCCTGCACACCCATGAGAGACCCAAATGAAGATCTTATCTCTTGGCTTGGACCTGGCGTAGCACTGGCCATTTAGGTCATTGGGAAATGAACCAACCAATAGAAGATCTCTCTCTTTATGACTGTCCTTCACTTTTCCCAGTAACAATGGCTTTATAATAAATAACCTAATATTTAAAATAAAATTATGTGTATATATATATATACATATATATACATATATATATATATATATATATATATATATATATATATATATATATATATATATTTTGCCTAAAGGAGCTCACAATCTATTGGGAGATAGTGCCCACTTTGACAAAAATAATGCACTATGGTAAAAGAGGAATAAGCAAATAAATTTTCCTGCAAGTGATTGGTTCGAGCTATGTGAACATTCAAATAATTGTATAAGCCTTGAGAAAACTATTTAAAAACACAGTATCTTATAGCTCTTTTTCCATAGATTCTCTTCCCAAAGCAAACACAGTCATCTTTTTGTTGATTGTGTTAGGTATCTCCCCATCTCTTAGCAACATGGTTATATTGTAATCACGTTGAGTTTTTGGTTATGGTTAACATTCTGTTACTATGCCTACAATCCCAGTTAAGTGATATAAAACGTGACTACATTTCCTGAATGATGTCTTAGTGTCCCTATAACTAATAGATAATATTTCTCATTTTGAATTTTAGTTCATGTTGAGCATGCTTATCACTAATTCACTCCAAGCACTTCGCATATTATCTGAATCTTTTCTTAAATTGGGGGAATTTAGGTTATAATTACTAATGGGGGGAATTAGGTTGCCATTTGGCTTCATCTTTGTGATTTACTTACAGAAACTTCTGAGATGCTCAAACATGATGGGTAGTTCCTTCGTGTGTGGAGCACAGCCCTACTGTGAGCTCTGTTTGAAGATCCATTCCAAAGACCCTTTACCTCCCTCCTCTCCTGTACCTCCAACTATTTGAATCCCGTACCTTCTCTTAGTTAATTATCTTCTAAAAACATTTGTTTAATCTGAGATCAGAGGAGCAGAGAGATGAGGAAAAGAAGAAAGAGATCTCAAAATCACTGAATTCCTTTCTAAATGCTTGCATTAACCAAAGCCAAGCCAAGACGAACCCAGAGCCTGGAACACCGTCTGTGCCTTACTGGAGTCCAGAGTAATAGAACCAGCCACAACTATTCCCAGTGTGTACTTGAGCAGGATGAGGAGCAGAGCCTGGACTCAAGCCCACATACTCCCTATAGACATGGGCATCCCAAGCAGTGCCTTAACCCCTGTGCTGAACAGCCACCTTTTACTGTCATTTTGAAGCTCATGTTCCACAGGGTTTCTCCAAAACAGAAGGATCAAAATTTGAGTCATTGTAGAACTGACTAGATGCTTTACTGACGTACTTGGCTGACAGTATATCAGAGTCTATACAGCTGGATTGGAAATAATTTTCTTTCAGAGTTTTGAAGGTAATTTCTTCATTGCCTTCTATTTTCCTTGTTTCCTTATCCATAATATGTGACATATTTGGTTTTTTCATATTCACAAGCTTTTAGAATCTTCTCATTGTGGATATTTTACAATGACTTGCCTTGTTTTTTGTCTACTTTAACTCTTCAAACTTGCCCCTTCAGGCTGGCGTTGTGGTGTAGCAAGTTCAGCTTCTGCCTGACTCTCTGGCATCATAGATGAATATGGGTACAAGTCCCCGCAGCTCCAGGACCAATTCAGCTTCCTGGGAAAAATCAGTAGAGATAGCCCTAAATTTAGGGCCCCTATGCCCACATGGGAAATCTGGATGAAGCTCCTGGCCCCAGGCAGGTCCAGTTCTTACAGATGCAGGTATTTCAAGAGTAAATCAGCGGATGGAAGATGTCTCTATCTTTCCCCGCCCCCCACCTCTCTTATCCCTCTGTCTTTTGCTCTTTTCTGCTATTCTGTTAAGTGAATAAATAATTTTAAAATACAATTAAAAATCTTAAACAAGTTACAAATCTTGTGCTTTCATTCTAGAAACGTTATTTTTGCTTTCTTCCTGTCATTTTTTTAAAAAGGTCCTGCTGTTTGGATTTCAGATCACTTGTATTGGTCCTACATTCTTTTTCTCCTCTACTTGTATCTCTATTTTTTTTCTTTTTTCACTTTTATTTTTGGAATTTTTGTTTTGAATTTTTGAATTTTATGGTACAATTCTGTGGAATCTGGGATTCCCCCCACACAAATTCCCACCTCACAACCGAGGTTCCCCATGTTGTTACAATAGTATACTACTTTATAATGAGTTGTGATTCCATCAGTCTGTTATTGCAACCTCTTCATTTTATTTTTATATCTTTATAATATATACTATCATAGATGACTAAATTTTTATGTTATTTATTTTTAAGGTTCACTTATATTTAAGATTTATTTCATTTTTATTTGAAAGATGAGCCAGAGTGAGAGTTTGTGTGAGACAGAGAGAGGAAATTCACTTGCTCACTCCCCATACGGCCACAACAGCTGGAGCTGGACTGGAGTAGGATCGTCTATTCAGGCTCTCCCACAAAGGTGCAGAGGCTCAAGGATTTTGGCCTTCCACTGCTGTCTTCCAGGGCATTCAGGGATCTGGAAAGGAAGTACTGCAGCTGAGACTCAAACCAACACCTACATGGGATGCTGGTGCCACAGGAAGAGGCTTAGTATGCATGCCATGGCGTTGGCCACAGTCTCTCTCTTTTTTTTTTTTTTAAATCTTCGACCTTTGTTACCTAGTTTCATTAATTTTTTAACTCTCTGAAATTAAGAAATGTTATATATTTTTCCCCTCTGCAAATCTTTGCCACAGCCAAGTTTTTTTTGTGTGACATGTTTGGGCAAAAGAAAGGGATTTCTTTTCTGTTCCATATATTCCATTTTGGAAAATGTACTCAAAGGTCTGACAAATTTTATTTTTGAGAGCAGCAGACTTATGAACTTATTCGATGTGTTTGAACAGTAGGTTGACTAGTTCACTGTCGAGTGATTTGGCTGGAACACATCAATCAAGAATCTCCACCATCAGTACCTTTATGTTTCTTTTCGGGAGAGATTCTCCCTGGAAGGTTGTTTTCAACAGCTAGTGTTTGAGGAGGCACGTGAACCCAGATAGCTGGGGGCTTTTACTTTCACTATGTATAAGATTATTTTTTCAGTACGCTAGCCACACTATCAAATTGTGCCTGCTGCCCCCTAGGCTCTGAGTTTTATGCCTTCTAGAAAATAAACGGGAGAGGTAGTCTGGCACAGTGAACAAAAGAACTGACAATCTGCCAAATTCTTTAGAAATACTTTAAATTTACTTTATCTACTCCTTTTCGGTCTCACCTCTCTGTCTACCAGATGATGCCAAATTTTGAGTATTTGGGGATCAAGTAGTGTATATCTGGATTGGTGTTGAATTTTCCCTACTGCTGGATATGCATTTTGATCCTTTCGTTGTCTAAGTTATTTGCCATTCACCCATCTGCTTTCTAGCTTCCCAACCTGTTTCTTCTGTTGTGTTCTTTTCCCTTTTGTTCAAGGAAAGAGCTCTACAAGTACCTCCTGACTACATGGATAAACACATGCACTAATGATATGGTATGAATTTTATGGCCATGTTAACCACTCATTCTCTAGGAGGATCTGAGTCAGCGGCATTTGCTAAAGACTTTGTTAATAATAAGTCATATTTTCAACGCAAACACTGAAAATGAATAACAGAAATCATAAATGAACTGTGAGAACTTTCATGGAGAATTCAGAAAATGATGAGTGTGACAGGGCAGTGGATATTTGGGGCAAGGAGGGGACATAGCCATTGAGACGAGAAACAGTGAGTCGGAACACTCTGTAATTAAAAAGGGTGAAAGGAAGAAGTGGGGTCTCAAAGATGATTCCACAGCTTCCAGACTGAAAAAGTGAGTGTTGAGCAATGAGTGCAACCTAGTCAGGGCACATTTTTGCCACAGTAATAGTCACATATATCTCACAATGGACTAGACTGCCCTAAGCTGTGATGTGTCCTTTCCATAACTAAGGAAAGAATCATCTGAGGTTCAAAATTTCTAGTTTTGTAAAACATAACAATAATGTTCCAGCTACTTTTATACTCCATGGTCTAAGGTAAGGTTTGAGAGTCACAGGAATGAGGGAGAAGAAAGAGGAGAGAGAAATCAGGAGAGGTAGAGAAAAAGGACGCATACAGAAAAACACTCAGTGATGACATCACTGCTGTTTTAAAAGTGAGTTTTAAATCTGTAAGAGTCATTTCTCTTCTGTGTCAATTGGGAACAATATGCTGAGCTCTAGGGGTCGTTGACTAACTGGTCTACCAGATGGAACCTTGGTTTGGCTGCTGGAACACAGCAGGGTTTAAGACGCAACAATGCATTATTAAACCTGTTTGTAATACAATGTGCAAGATGACATCATGTCCCTGGATGTGTGTGACCTCACCAAAAATGTGTGCCCTGCTGAGTAGGAAAAGTGGAACTCCAGGCTACAGAAAATCAGGCAGAAATTATAGTACCTTATAAATAATTGCCCTCCCCTCTCCCAATTTTTCTTCTCTCTCCTCTCATTCTTTAAAATAGTAAGAAACATATTTCATGCAATTTTATGTAAAAATGCAGTGACAAAGTAGTAAAATAGGCATCTGAATGAATAAAACATAGATGTAGCATTGGTACGTTTTGATTTTTTTAACCTACTGTCTCAATCATAGCTACCAGAACTTCCTTTTAAGGCAGTGTTTATCCTTCAAGATGTGTTAGTTCTAGATCTGTTTGTCTTCATATTTATTTCTCATCCTTTCTATCTTGCTTTTCTTTTTGGGGTTGCGTTTATCAGGATCTTGTATCAGTTGACTTCTCCCTGGACTCCGTCCATGAGGAAGAGACACTGGCAAGTAGTTAGAGGAGGAAAGGCTGGGAGAGAGAGACCAAAAGAGTTCATTTGTGTCTTTAGTATCATCTCTGCTTCAGCTACATCCCTTCCACCTGCCTGGTAGGCTTCTTCTTCTCATGTCCATCTCAAAGGTGATAAGGTTTTCTTGTCTTTGCTGACTGTTGGCTTACTTCACTGCCCCATTAGATTTCTAGCTCTTCTGTCAGCAATGTGAACAATTTTGTGCACTGGGGTCCTTAATCTGATTAAGGAACAGGTGTATAAAAATTAGGAACTAACACTAAATGTGAACATAACCGAAAAGAATCAGCCCCACTACCTTCACAGTCATGACTTTGGACTAGAGCCTAGCAATGGGTCTGCTACTTAGAGACTGCTATCTGACATTGATTTGAGAACAGGATGCCTTGAGATGAGAAGTTCAAATAGCACTCCCACCAGCACCATGATGGCTGACAATATGACAACCACCAGAATAGAACATGAAAGGGCAAAAAAGGTGGATCTTAAACTCTGAGAATTACTTTCCTTGAAAATCCCCATTTTCCTTACATTTATTAAAATAACCTTTCTTCTCATTTCTGTTGTTCTCTATTTCTAATTGCTCAATCCTCAGAAAACTGAGGCTAATTAGGCACCCACCTTTTATTGTATGACCCTAAACAAGTATGTGTTGTTGATGCTCAACTTCAGTTTAGTTACTGTCTTTGGAATACTCAACCAACAAAGGACCCAAAAATGGGATCCTTCTCCACATCATGAAAGCCTCCTATGAACAGGTTACCAGGCCTGATTAGCATGACTCATTATTTCTTAATTATCATTCTCTGGTAAAAATTAAGCATGAACAGTGTTAATGGAAAGGCAATATTTTGGCAGGAAAACTCAAAATTTGCATTTTATAAATGCTACCTTTGTTCTACAGCTGGTTATTGGTAATGCACTGAGATTCAATATCCACACATTTATTTATAATTCAATAACTCATTTCTAGGTAATCAAATTGTTTTCATAAGTCAGCTCTGCTCCCAGACATTCCTACTGCAAGACTGAAGTCATTTCTTTGAAAGTAATATTTCACAGTTGACTGTTGAAGCAATGTTCTATTATTAACTAACATGTAATTAGTTCATTAAAAAATACCTAAACTGAATAGCATGTAACTTAATACAGTCTACCAAGTGGAGAAATCCATAGTTTCTCACAAATGGAAGCAAAATTGCAGTGCAAGGGAACTGGAAATGAGAAGATGCCAGCTGGCAGGACACGAAGTGTTTCAGATTACTGTGTGTTTATGAGCTCTATGTTCTAGAAAAAAATCAATTAGATTATGCTATTTGAGAATCTTGGAGTGCCATGGCTCTGTGCCAACCTTATCAAAACTACACATCTGAAGTTTAATTAAGCTGTTTTAAATTTCACCAGTATTTCTGAGTTTTGAAGAACTGGTCAGTGTAGGAACTACTAAATAACAGTGGAACAATGCTGAGGTCCCCTCCAATGGCAATGCTCAGCATAAAACTGGGGAGTGTTCTATTGTCTCCCTTTTACTAGTTTATTGAACATGAGCCTGGCATGAAGCAGCACTCTTTATTCAGGAACAGGTGGAATATGGACGGCTGTAATAAGGGAATTATGATTGTAGAAAATTATGAAGTTGTTGTTGAAAATCCAAGTCATTCTCTTTGAATCTAAGTAATTTTAAGTAATATATCTATCCCAGAGTCAGAATGAAGATAAGCATGTTATTACTGTCAGAACAAGGAGAGTGGAAGGAAATTTGAATTTTGCTCAGCTTGATGAGGGAGCTGAATTTGTAGTTAGTAAATTTGCACAAAAGAGAAACACCTCAACTCACAGGACCAGTCACCTTGAAGCTGTTTTGTAAAATTAGAATGTTTTAAATTTTATTTTATAATATACTTACCTTTTATTTAAAACAATATGGTGGGATAAAAGACACACAGATGCAGTTAGAGTATGAGGGAGCTAGAGAGAGAAAGAAAGAGAGAGAGACAAAGTTTCCATCTATCAATTCACTGCTTAAATGGCTGCAACAAGCAGGACTTGGGTAGGCTGAAGCTAGGAACCAGGAACTTCTATGTGGGTAGAGACTGAAAGTACTTGAGCCATCATCCATAACTTCCCTTAAGACAATTAAGGAATAGGTATGACATGTACATTTACATATGGATCTACTGGATGTGCAGCACAGAATGTTGAAAGTTAGAAGAGGAGCTCCACAGAGGGAGGATGTGAGCATTGTGCCCTCTGTTGCATGGAGGTGAGGAGGAAGGCTATAAAATTTAATCACATTCAGTGTCCTGGAAGGCAGTAACTCTGTGTGTATGTGTTTGTGTGTGTGCACATGCACGCTTGCACATGTGCACACGTATTTGAACAAGAAATATCTAGCAAGAAACTGAAAACTCAGTAATAATTTCTTTTTGTTAACTAATATCAACTTACATATCCAATCAGTTTACGTTCATTGATTTAATCATTCATTGATTCATTCAATAGGTATTAATGGATGGCACATTGTGACTGGAGCAGGAGAGTAAGAATGGGATGGCAGATGCAATGGTCCAAGGAAGCAGAGATCAAATCTTATGGAATCCAGTTGGATGGCATAAAGACCTTGACTTACTGTTTATACAAGTGAAAAACAGTGGAGTTGTGTGATACAACTAAAGTTTTGGTGAGAATATATTTCTTGAAGGTCATTGCTAATTTTACATACTACCTTTGGGCACGGTTACTTGGTTCAATGAAATTAAAATTATGAATCTGGCTATTATTACCTCGAGGATGATGATGAGATGATATATCAATATCAGGCAGGATTTTTTCCACCATGGAAAAAATTAGATATAATATATAATAATAATATATATATTATATATATATTATATAAATATTAGATATAATATATAAAATTAGATACAAATTTAGATATAATATGCATACAGATCGATCTATCATCTTCATTATCACCATCAATAAAGAGAACTATCTATTGCATGGAATTAGACTGAGGGTTGACTAAACAATTGTAAAGTTTGTAGAGTTGGCTGGAGACATTCAGGCAGGAGCTCATACTGTAGCCACTGGGTGGAATTTCTTCTTCCTCAAAGCAACATCAGATTTGTTCATAAGACCTTTCAAGTAATCGGATCAACTCTTCCCAGATTATCCAGGATAATTTCTTTGCATAAAGTCAACTGAATATAGATGTTAATCACTTCTATGGAAAATTTTCTAGACAACCCTTAGATGAAAGATTACAAACTGAGCACTGGAACCTAGTCACGGTGACACATACAAGTGACCATCACAGATGACTAATCAATTTATACCCAGTAACAGACTGACTGACTTGGTGTAGACCACACTACTACTTCTTTGCTCTTTTTAAGTAATGTTTTTGAATTACTCAGACAGCCTCAGACTCGAATTTCCTGTCTGACAGAATGTAGTCAGATTCTAAATGACAAAATATTCAATGAGATGATAGGACAGTTGTTCTGTGAGTTCCTTAACACTGGAAACCTGGCTTCTGTAGTTGAAAGTCTTTGTTGCCAAAGGGGTGAATTTCAGGCCCTAAGCACAAGTCACCTGGATCTCATATCCAAATTCGCTACCAGCCATATTTTCAACTTTTTAATCTAAAAAGATAGGTGCTGCTTGCACTGTTGAGTACTACTCAAAATTCCAATTCCCCTTTAAGAACAAAATAGCGTCTGTGTGAACCGGTGTGGGTGATTGGCAAATTCTAGGGAAGATGAATAACTATCATCCAGCTCATCTTACTGACCCCAGTGAGCTCTGTTTCACAAATATTTGCAGAGTGACTGAATGCCAAAGCATGCCTTGAGTTTATGCAACTGGGTGACATTTCCACCGCCAAAACTTTGCTACTACAAACTTTATCTTGGAGAACTTACCATAGGTGGTGAAGCTGTTATGAACTTAGGAAGCTGCCATTGACCAAATTATGTGCTCTTGGAGAGGAACATTTCCTGTGTATTTTTTAAAAATAAAAAAGAGCCAGCATGACTAATGTGGTAAGAATGTTCTCATCTTCTCCAAGAGAAGAATGGAGTCAGGTAGAGCTTTGAAACAATCCATGGTCCCAAACCTCAGAAGACACCCAGGTCATTAGCTAACCACATGCATGTGGCACATGAAATGGAACATCCCAGGGCTCTGAAACCACAGGCATCTCTCTGCTGGATTAAAGGAAACAGTTTCACAGGCCCAGACACAAAAAGGATGTGGTGATTTTTCAAATGCCTCTGATTTATAGTCAATAAGGTGCAAGGTTATGGTACACAGAGTAAATGAATCGTTTTTGCTTCTCCTCACCGCCCCTTCCAGAAACCCTGGCTGCTGCTGGTTTCTAGGAAGATACCAAGAATGTCACTGGTACAACAACCATGCCTTGTTCTTATTCCCGTCATCCGGCCTCGTATCTATGAAGTGATGCCTCAGAGTAGCTGTGAAACCTCTGGCTTTGGTTACGAGCCAGGCCAGCCTGTGATATTTTTTCCTGTTTAATTAAAAAAAAAAAAAAGAAAGAAATTTGCCCATTTGCTTTTGCCAGCTATCTGAAAGTTCAAAAGGTAAAGAACATTTCCCTTTACAAACAAGTCATGGAATGTATTTGAAAGTTGAGTTTTTATCAGCAGTTGCTGCTTTGAACCACATATTCCACTGCTGGGGAAGGTGAAATGGGAGTTCTTTCCTGCAAGGAAAAAAATAGAAACTTTATGTTAATGATTTGACTGTATGGGAGGGGCCCTTGGAACCCAGGTGGGAGGAACATGTCATGCTCAGCTGGCACAGGAAGAGTACAAGTGTCCTATTAGAGACAATCATAAGATGAAGACGTGGTCACTTTCAGGCTTTCCGATAAGAGTCCAAGGTCCAATATTATAAACTAACATGTCCTTAGCAAATCAGCATTTTCATTAGCTTTATTTTCAGTAATAATGATACAGAACTGTATGCCAAATTCACTGTGTGGGGCCACTCACTAGGGACCAAGCCTCCCTCTCACAGAACTTTGAAGAAAATCTTCCAAGCATCTCTTTCATACTCATTGAAGTGAGCAGATGATCCAGTTTGTGGCAGTTTGTAGAGGAAATGGCATTTGAACTACGACCTGGAAGCCAGAGAAAAGTTTAGCAAGAGAAAAGGCACCTCCGAGTTTGTTCTCCGCCTAACCTCATCTTCCAGATTGGATTGAATCTATGTCATTTATATTTTGTCAAGTGCCCAGTTCAGAATGCTTCGGAAGCTTTCAAGCAGCTATTTTCCTCTTGGCACCAGATCCTACAGATTCTTGCTTCTGTTAAATTTTCAGTATCTTTTCTATGTTTCATCTTCTCAACTATTTTTTTTTTCCACTCATCTTTATATCATTCCTGCCTTAGCTTTTCTAAAAAAAATTCTCAGGTTAAACCTGTTCAATGTTCACATTTTTACATAGTTAGATGTGAAGTCTATCTCAGCATTGATGGTATTTCAAATTTTATCTCAGATATTTTTCATTCAGTTTTCTTGTGCTTCTCAGGCACAAAAAGTATTTTACCGGCTACCCTACTTCAATTTTTTTCAGATTTATTATTGTTTTGTTTTTTTATTGGAAAGGCGGGCATACAGAGAGGAAGAGAGACAGGGAGGAAGATCTTCCATCCAATGGTTTACTCCTCAAGTGGCCACAACGGTTGAAGCTGAGCCAATCTGAAGCCAAGAGCCAGGAGCTTCCTCCAGGTCTCCCACGTGGGTGTGGGGTCCCAAAGCATTGGGCCATCCTAGACTACATTCCCAGGCCACAGACTGGGAGCTGGATGGGAAGCAGGGCCACAGGGATTAGAACTGGTGCCCAATATTTTATTTATTTATTTTTATTTATTTATTTTCACTGGAAAGGTAGATCACCAGAGAGGAGATACAGAGGGAAAGACCCTCAGTCCTTAGGTTGATTCCCAAAGTGGCCACAATGGCTGGGACCAACCTCATCTGAAGCCAGGGGCCAGAAGTCTCCTCCTAAGCTCTCCCACATGGGTGGAGGGTCCTAAAGTTTTGGGCCATCCTTTGCTGCACTTCCAGGCTACCAGCAAGGAGCTGAGTGGGAAGCAGAGCAACTAGGACACTAACTGGCACCCATGTGAGACCCTGGCACATGAAAGGCAAGGATCCAGCCTCTGAGCCATTACACTGGCATTACCACTGAAATCAATATTGATTTAACAAAGACATCCCTTGAGGTTATGACT
Organism: Ochotona princeps; assembly: GCF_030435755.1. Lineage (NCBI taxonomy): Eukaryota > Metazoa > Chordata > Mammalia > Lagomorpha > Ochotonidae > Ochotona > Ochotona princeps. Next base: position 26,672,020 of record NC_080841.1, read on the forward strand.
CAAGGAACTGAAAATCTTTCTTCCATATCAACCTGAAATAAGATATTCAGACTGTGACATGGATCTGATCTAAACAATAATTCAGAAAACTCGTGTGAATTCTGGTTGCTTCTTGTCTTCTTTGCTTTCTGTTGGCCACAAGGTCATAACTGACACAACTGAGTAATACAAATAGTGGGAAAGGGAGAGAGAGAGGAATAGAACACCTACTGTCCATGGCTTTGGCTCAGGAGGCACACACTGTACTTCTGAGACATTTTATGAATGAGCCTTCAGCAATTAAACAAAATCAACTGCAAAGGAGGCTGGGAAATACAGTTGCTACCAGACAGACAGACTCAGTGTCATCTGCTGTACTACGAAAGATGTTAAGAAAAAAAATGACAACTCAGAGTCCCTGTCCTAGCTTTCCCTATCATCCAGAAATAACTTCTAATACATTCTTTTTTAATATTAATCAGTAACCAACTCCAAAATTTCCATCATGTGGTAAACATAAAGGAATTTGATTCCTCATGTTTTAATATTCTGTCCAGATATAGTGGTCCCAATTTCTAACAGGAAAGCATCTATTAAGGTGATTTTTTTTCCATATCAAAAAATCAGCATCCTCTAATCGTCATTTAGTCACCCAGAGTTACTTTGCCAGGTTTGTGCATTGCATGCCCAATTGAAAACAAGCCCATGTACATAGCTATTTTTCCTTCTCTGGGACAGTAGTGAATGAGTGCAAGGAAAATTAAGGAGAGCAGGTTCCCTCAAAAGGAAATCCTGAAGCAAAAAAGTGAGGGTTAATTTCTATGGTGAATGATGGGTCTGGTGCACCTGACTCAGAGAAGAAGAGGGGTACTTGTAACAGCATTTTGCAGTTACAAATAGCAGAAACCAAGTTCACATCAGCAGAGGCTAGATATGGTAATTGTCAGAACAATCATAGAGGTAATTTTAATTCAAAGTTTGGTTGGAACTTAGATTCTAAGCAGCATCATCAAGTCTTTGCCTTTGCATTCTAAACTTCTTGTTTGTCTTCCCAAATGGGGGAAGTTTTTCCATGGGGACACTGATATTTGTAGACCATAATGAATGATATTATCTATAAAATATTTAACTTGGGCCCGGCGGTGTGGCCTAGCAGCTAAAGTCCTCGCCTTGGACGCGCCAGGATCCCATATGGGCACCGGTTCTAATCCCGGCAGCTCCACTTCCCATCCAGCTCCCTGCTTGTGGCCTGGGAAAGCAGTTGAGGATGGCCCAAAGTATTGGGACCCTGCACCTGTGTGGGAGACCCAGAAGAGGTTCCTGATTCCTGGTTTCGGATCGGCAAAGCACCAGCCGTTGCGTTCACTTAGGGAGTGAATCATCAGATGGAAGATCTTCCTCTCTGTCTCTCTTCCTCCCCATACATCTGACTTTGTAATAAAAATAAACAAATCTTTAAAAAATACTAGGTAGTTGATTTCAATGAGCTGCCAAAGGAAAATAAAAACAGAATTTCAGAGCCAAATTATACCACAGTTTCATAGATCATGGGATTTCCCTTATCCCCTCCCCAACTCCTTTCCCTCTCACTGAGTTCCCCTATATCATTACTATCGCATAGTTCTTCATGCACAATCATATGTCCATCATTGTGGGCATGGACAATGACAGAGTCCAGCATCCTATTGTCAAGATATATTAAACAGTTTCATTGGCGGTTCACCTTGGATTTGGAAGAAGAGATGCATACTGCATTGCATCTTCATGTCTGGATATATTACACAGTTACTATATATCCCCTTCAATGAAAAGTCATAAAACATAATCAACAACAAGAAGAAAATTAGAAATTTGCAATGCCATGAAGTTAAATAACGTGCTACTGAATGAATAATGTATTGTGGTGAAGATCGCTTTTGATCAACCCTGTTGGGAGTTCTGTGCCCCTCGTGGATTTTGTTTCCCAATTCTTCCTCCAGATTAGGGATTTTCCTTTATTATTTTATTGAATACATTTTTGATCCCAGTTTCCCTTTCTAGACCTCCTGAGACTCCCCAAACTCTTATATCAGGCCTCTTAGTTGCGTCTTTCAGTTCTCGAATACTTTTTTGACCTGATCCAGCTCTGCTTCCAGCTTTTTGTTTGTTTCCCCCTGGTGACAGGAAATATCTTCTAATTTTGAGATTCTTTCTTCTGCCGCCTTCATTCTGTTTTGTAGACTTTCCACTGTACTTTTAGTTTTCTCCCCTGTATTCATTTCTGATATATCAACTTTCATTTGATTCATTTCCAGTGTGACATAATCCTTGAAATCCTTGAATGCCTGCTTTGCGTGCTTCTCAATGTTGATAAGAAGTTTTATAACAAGCGTTTTGAATTCTGTATCTCCCATTTTCTCGATGTCTTCCTCAGTGAATTCCGAGGTTGGCAAAGGCTTTTGTTCCTTTACAGGGGAGTCTTCAGTAGTATTCATTGTGCCTTTGTCTCTTCTTTTGCTCTTGGTCATTGTACTTCTGGATAGGAGAGTCTTCTCCTTGGGGCAGGCTACTAAGCTCTGTCACCCACAGGTCTACAGTTCCATTTTACTTATTGCATTAACACACGGCTCTTTATTTGCAGTCATTTGCTCTCTCCAGCAAGTTCCAGATCTGGGTTCTTGTGTTAGATTTCCACCATGACCCCAACTCCTGGCTCACCAGTCTCCACCTCCTGTGATACTGTGCTGAGGCTGCACCATTGTCTGTACAACCTTTCTCCCACTTCCAGTTGGAGTAGGTCCCAGGATTAGGGAGACACCCAGTGTCTTATATAGCTAGGTTGTTTGTGGAACTAATCTTGTCAGAACCTGTTGGCTGTTAGGTCTGAGAGCCACACGGACCTATTTTGACCTGTACAATGCCATAGTCGGTATTATTTTCCTGTTGCTGGTGGAGTTCCAGCTGCCGGTGCAATGCACTGTGCAATGCACTGAGCTCAGTGAGTTCTCGCCAAGCTCAGTGCATGCACAGCTTACTGTAGTGCCCTGCAATCTTAAATTCTTTATCACACTGTAAGCAATGGTGCCTGATGTGCCACTACTAGAGTTCTTGATCTGGTAGCCATCAGGACTAGGGGCTACCCAGACCAGTCTTGGGTGAAACCTGTAGGATGCCACATTGTTGCAGTTCACTGAGTCAGAAATGAGTTCACTTCCAGCTCCGTGCAAGTGCAGTCCTGCTCCATAGCCCTTGTCTCCTAGAACAAAATGGCGCCCAATACAGCTCTAGGAGGTGGACTGGGCTATAAAATCTACCATGTTCACCACCCATCGGGAACCTGCCACTCTGTCTTTACTTCTGGTCAAATCAAATAGACCAGCAGGACAGGCAGTTCTTTGTCTGGTTTCACCTCTGGAGCTCCCAATAAAAGCCCCTTCCCACCTTGTTGCTGGTGGAGTTCCAGCTGCCGGTGAAGTTCAGATCGCCATTCCCTGAATGCTGCTGGGGTATCAGTCACTGCATCACCACACTGTTGTGTGCTGCTTTCTTGTGTCTGTCAGTCTCCAGGTACCCCTTTGCTGTTGTTCTGTCCTCTTCTATTTCTTGGAATGTGCCCTCCCTCTCTGCCTCATCCTGATTAAATGTTTCTCTGTTTGTTTAAACATTTCCTTACCCCATTCCACCATCTTGATTCTATCAAAATAGATTTTTTTTAAAGATTTTATTTATTTTTATTGCAAACTAAGGAATACAGAGAGGAAGAGAGACAGAGAGAAAGATCTTCTAAGAAATAGCTCTACTAGTTATGAGATAGGTAGGAAAGCCATAATAGCTCCAATTAATTTTTCACAGGAATGGAAACACTTAGACCATATTAAAATATAGCCTTGAGGCTACAAACATATTCTGCCCAACTAAAATATACACATATATGAACATATATATGTTCAAAAGATATTTGTATCATATAAAATATATGCATATATTAAATATTATATCTAGTATATACATATATTCAATCTAATATAGACAATGTATATACAATGATGTGGATATGTATGTACATTATACATAAATACTATATACATAATATGTATAATATATCCATGTATATAAGATACATGCACAGAATATATACATGCACATAATGCATAAATGGCATATTATATACATGTGAATGTGTATACATACATACACATATATACACACACATATATAATCAGCTGTAATGTGACCTGATATTAAATGAATGTTACATCATCATTAACTTGGAAATTCATATATACCTGCATGTATGTGTGTATATGTATGTATAAACATTGTGTATGTATATATCATATACTATGCATGTGTGTGTAGTATTTATTGTTTATATAAACATATGCATATATGCATGTGTGTATGTATACATATGTTTGTATGTGTGGGCTAATGTTTGGCTTAGCAGTTAAGACATCAATTCATTACAACACACCTGTGTCCTACATCAGTTTGCCTGAGCTTGATTCACACTGACTCCTGAATCCAGCTTCCTGCTAATGCAGACCCTGGGAAGCAGTGGTGATAGTTCAAGTGATTAGATTCTTGGAACTCATACAGAGACTCAGAAGGAAATCTTCACTCTTTATTTCAAGTTGGCCAAATTCCAGTTGTGGGCATTTGAGTGATCTAGCAGATGGAAGCTTTGTTCATTTCTCTTCCTCTCAAATTAAGTATACATGTGTGTCTGTGCGTGTAGTATTACAATATGTATATCACATTATTAAATTACATAATTCATATGTCACACACATATACACACATGTATCTCCTGAAAACATTACAACACATTAGAATCTTGGAACATAGAAACATTTACTCTACAATTTATCCCCCTCATCAAAGCAGAGTTCTACTGAAGCAGGGGCTTTGTCTTTCATTCATTCCTCTGCTTCCAATATCTGGAAATATACAATGTACAGTAGGGACTCAATAATTATTACTTGATTTTAAAAACTAGAATAATCACTGTCCTTAAGAAGCTTAAAGTTCTGGGTCCAGCTTTGTGGCACATTAGTTGAAGCCACACCCTGGGTGGCTTGTACCCCATATTAGAGCAGCAGCCCTGACTCTTGGCTTTGTATTGGCCCAGTCCTAACTGTTGTAGCCACCTGAGGAGGAAAACGGTAGATGGAAGATTTATTTCTATTTTTCCCTATCTCTCTAACTCAGCATTTAAAATAAATAAAATATTTCTTTAAAAGACCTACTAGTGTAATAGAGTGGATTAATCTCAATGTCATAGGAAACATCAAATTGTACAGCAGCAGAGGGTGAGTATGAATGGAAAGTAATTAAGGTTTCTAATTAGCGATTCAATGTGGGGCACAGAAGGATCAACAGTATTGTGCTCTTGTTCCTCTCTCCTACTCTTGTCATTGTGGGATCTTCAGTCCAGCCCTCTGGGACAGTAGGCAAAGAGTAAGTGCTCTGGGTTGCTTTGTCCTGGGTGTGGTCCTTTCTGTAGCTATGATTTTACCGGATCTCGTCAACAAGCTTGTGGGATCTTGGCAGAACCTAATCCAGCGCTAAGGTCATCACTGGGGGAACATGCAGTAATTGTCATCAAGGCCTATCGGCTCAGGGGTCATTCAGGCATGGGGCAGAGCCCTTCTTGCAAACTGTGTCACAGGGAAATGAATGGGAGCCTTTCCCCTATGTGGTCAATTTGATTGAGTTAAAATAGGATTAAGCCTGAACATGTAAACACTGAATTCCCAAGTTAATGATGATGTAACATTCCATTAGGGTCAGGCCAATTACAGCTGATTATGTTGCTTCATGTTGGAACCTGGCCCAATGACTCCTTATAAGTCCTGTAGTCATCCCCAGGCATAGTGTGACCCTCGAAAGGGAAGCCTTTCTAGAGTTTCTAGAGTGTTTCAATGAAATACTTCTTAGCAACACATGGAAAACCATAAACACCACTGACCAGCTCTTAGGGAGTCTCAAGGAAACGCAACACATCTAGAATAGAAATCTGCTCCCATCTTAGGCAAATCAATGGCTCAAACTGAGGTCAAGTGTGCTGCCACTTACCTCCCAACAGGGGAGAAAAGCACAAGGCAGTTAAAGATGAAGGAAAAATAATACTGTGTGCAGTTGAAATCACATCCAACTGGGACCGGGACCTCTCATCCTCTCAGGTATTCATTCAGTTGCCATTGACACCTCCACAGCATGGACTCTTGTTCCAGAGCAACAAATGCTTGATTCATCGGGGACCAAAAACACAGCTCCTGGACCGTTTCTCCAAGATCCTTAAAAGGTTTGAATATAAATAGAAGCGAAAGACATATTCTTTCAGAAATGAACATATTTTCACCCCTAGTTGAAAGATGTTGATCGTTACCACTCCCTTTTACAGGGAGTATGTGTCCCTGCTCTGTCCCGTGTTCTGTGGCATTTCAAAGGAAGCCTGGAAGGAACCTGTAGGACCGCCTATGGTGCTGTCTTAGAACCATAGCATATCTGACAGCACTTAAGTGCAAAAACAAATGCCTCATCTAGGTGAGGATCCAAAATAATGAAACGGTTTTTTAAAAAGATTAGCAAACAGGAAAAAATGTATTACAAGAAGTCACAAAAATAACCATTATCATGACATTAAGAAGCAACATCTGGACCACCAGGGATTATGCCTTAGCACAAACGTGCTGCTAAGAGCTGGGTAAAATGAAATCTCAATACCCAATTAATTTTCAACAATTAATTGTTCTCTTAATAGTATGTGAAAAAGAAAGATTTTTTGCATTGTTTAGTTGATGATTTAATCTTGCATTTTCTCTAAATAAATAAATGACTGAATGAAAAATAAATAAGTAGATAGATGATAGATAGATAGATAGATAAATAGATAGATAGATAGATAAAAGGAGACAGAAAAAGAAACCCCCAACATAACTCTTGCAAATTTAAATCTGGGTCTTTTTTTACAATTGTTGAGATTAAACACAAGCTGGCTAATTATTCTCTTACAGCTGAGATATTTTCTTGTTGAAGACAATTATATAATCGACTCAATAGGCTTAATTCAAAGAGGACAAGACTCAAGAATGAAAACGGATGTTGGATGAATTGTCTTTGCAGTTCCTATCCTTACACACTTTCCTGATCACTGTTGTCTGTTGGCTTCCTCAGTGTTTTCACCTGCCTGGCCTATTTCTGATGATGACCTAGAAAAAACAGAATCCCAAATAGAAACTCCAGCCACTCTCTCCTCTCTGCTGATTACCTGGTGACAGGTTTGTTAGCCTCTTATCCTTACTTACTTCAAGAGTATTATAAAAAGCAAGGTTATTGGGGTCATTTTGAGTTCTGACTGCCATATCTTTCTTTTCTTGTTTGCTGAGTGAGCTACTTTATAATCATCCATGGGCTGGCTTCAAAGCATCTGTTATGCTGAGGAACCCTGACATCCTCAGACTGAGGTACCGGCACATGTTCACTGTAGGTGCCTATTTATTTCAATGCGGTGGTGCTTATTGCATTGCATCATGCTTAGCTTTGTATGTCATTGTCAGGAGCTGTAATAAATAGGAATATAGTAGTAATCTCAGTTTCATTGTGTACACTAGTAGATGCTTTGTTCTGTGTAGTAAAACCCCTTTCTAAATATTGTTTGAGCTAGTTGAAAGGAAAGTGGAACATATTGCCTCATAGGACATATTTTCCCAAGTAAGAGTTGAAGTTTATTGTGAAATAAAGCCTGAATTCCTTCTGTCTTGATACTCTTGCACACTCAGTAGCTCAGGCCTTTCCTGTGACATTGATACAAGGATTCAGATGTAAAGTTAAAACTGCTACTTGGTATAAATTATGCATTTTAAAGGCAGAGTGACAGAGAGAGCAAGATAGAAAGATGTTTTGAATTGTTGATTCATTTTTTATGTGAGCACAACAGAATGGACTGGCCCAAGCTGAAAGCAGAAGGCAGGAACTCTATGCAAGTCCACTGTGTTTCACTAAGTTTCACTAAGTAGGTAAGAGAAAAAAGGTCATGCAAACCTATAAAGTTCAGAGTTTCTAGTTATTTTTCATCTGTTGCCCAAATAAACAAAGCTAGTGTGAACATAAATGGAATACAAAATTAAGAAAGAGCAGTAATAACATCCATTCAACAACTTCAGAATGGCTTTTAGTTATAAATTACTTTCTCTCTTATGAAACTTATTTTATAAAGGAAATAGAATGAATTCATTCTTAATGTGCTTGACTCTTTCACCCAAGAATCATTTCTGGTCCATCCATTCACAAAACCCATGAATACAGCTTCTGCATGATTCTCTACACTCACACAATTGGGATGCAAGCTGGCGAGGATTATTCAATGGCATGTAGATGCAAATATGCTTTCAAAACAGAAAGAACATTGATATTTTCCTGGTTAGCAATGTAAAATATATCCTGCTTCATCAATTTTATGGGAAGAAAACTAGAATGTTGGTAACCTCCTACTATAGGTTGAATTACAGGATTCCTCGTTTTGAAAAGAATGAATATGGGAAATGATCCAAACCCACAGCTCTCTGCTGTTACTCTCAACAAAGAAGCTGGAACTTGCTTCCTCAAATTCTTTAATGCAGATAGCACCGTTCAACAACTATTCTGAGTGCTTACCTTTCCAGATAATAGAAAGGGAAAAAATTGACTCCCTAACTTTCAGCTGGCTAACAGAGAACCTGTTTCTAAATTGTGCCAAAAGAGTGCTGGAAATAAAAGCACCAGTTAGGATAATATTCAACAAAGCATTTTGAGCTGGCACCAAGCTTCCGTTAATGGAATTAAGGAAGATTTGCCAGTGTTCTGGGAAAGATGATTCCCACAATTCCCCCTCTAAAATGTTTTCAAATATGCAGGGCAGACAAAAGAGAGAGAAAGATGAATAGAGCTGAATGCCTCATAAAGAGTTTTTTTTTTTTTTTTAAGCTGGGATGAATTATGTCAGCTTCTTTTCCCTGATCAATATCCTTGTCTGGATGAAATGTGTGGGTTCTGCCTATGCCTTTATCCATGAGATGGCTTAAAAATCGATCAGAAAAAAATAGGCACTTGACCCTGGGACTGCAGTTTCTGTTGATATTTTCAGTCACATCTGGTCTCTAAAATTGCTGGCCAATTCCAGAGCCTATTGCTCTGGCAGCTGCATGAATTTTACCCACAGAGTAACTTCTCTCTCCGAGGTTAGGAAACCAGAACAACACCACTTTCATTGCTAGATCACTTAACCACAAAGAGAATTCTAATAAGTTTCCACGGAAAGGCCCTTTGGGCTGCGGAATTCAGAAGGAAGAAGCACTATGACAGACAGTTGGCAAACACATGCACTGGGTTGTGGGAGGATCTTGATGTAAGTTTGAAGTCTATCTTTGAGTCTCAGTTACACATAAATAAGATATTTATCCTCTGGGGAGAAATATTGTAAGGATGAATATAAAGTGTAACCAAATTGAAATTGTTTTTAAAAATAATTTTCTACAGTTACACCATTTAACACAGTGGCATCACCTTGATCTGTTGGTCTGAAGGAAAAGTTGAGATTTTTAGAAAAATACATGTTTGCCAATTTAGCAGTGATATAAAGTTTCAAAATCAACCTTGAAAATGTCACATAAATCACCTCCAGAAGAAAATGCAGGAATATTTCTCTGACCAGAGAAATGACCTTTTCATTTTAAGCTATCATTTTATCATCTGAGTAACACATTAATGATCTTACAATTTTTACATTTATCAAATACAGACTGGACTGCCTCATTTAAATCACCTAACTACATGTGAGATGAAATACCACTACCCAAACAACAGGTTCAAAGGATTTGTTGAGAGAGAATGAAAGCAAGAGTGAGGGAGCGTGATTCACATCCTAGATCCCTGCACAGGGCCAAGAGCCAAAGTCCGACTCAGGAGTTTAATGCAGGTCATCCATTTGGGTGGCAGGAAGTCAGCTCTCTGAGTCATCACTGCTACCTCCTAGGGTTGGCATGAGCAGGAGTCACCACCAGGTACTAAATAAAGCCAGGCCATCCAATATGAGATGTGAGGGTCTTAACCTGTGGCTTGATTACTAGGACAGATGTTTTAAGTGTGTTTAAACCATATGCCCAAGTTCATATGGCTTGTCGAATATATGCCATGATTCAATATTTAGGGCTGATTTAACAGTGTGTGTATTCATGCTTTACCATTATGGCAACCTCCTTGAGTTGCTGGATGCTTGAGTGAGTCAACATTTTCAAAGCCATTCACAGAATTTCAAAGAGGCTAAGCTCAGAGCAGCGTGAACGTAATTCTGCAATTGCTTGAGTGAGTCATCTCAACAACATTAGCTTAAAATACTTTAAGAATGTTTTATAATTTTGGCTAAAGGTTCCATTTAAAATTTTTTTCAAAAACTTTTTGTTATTTTTAAGTTTTGTAAACAAGTTTCTTATATTTAATTATTTTATTGTTTAAATGTTTATGTATTCATTTGGAAAGCAGTGTCGCAGAGAGAGACAAAGAGAGCTTTGCTATCTTTTGATTCACTGCCCAAATGCTTACACTTGCCTGCAACAGCAGCAATGGCTGGGCCTGCCTCTGATCAGGTGCCAGAAAACCAATCCAGGTCTCACACCTGGGTGGCAGAGGTTTCACTGTTGAGCTATTATCTGCAACCTTCCAGAATGAACATCTGCAGGACACTGGAATGGGAAGTTGAGTTGGTATTCTAATACCAGTACTCGTCCATGAGATGCAGGCATCTTAGGTGATGCTTCAGTGCTATGACAAATACCAGCCTAAGTCAATTTTTGAAGATTTCTTGCAGAAATAATTTGTTGAAATTTTTTTTTCCAGAAAATTGGCTTACAGAGAGAAAATAAATCTGGGATGAAACTGCAAGAAGTAACACAAAAAGTGTTAGTGCAATTAGCAAAATTTTCTATTAATGACAATAATTCAGAAAAAAACTGATGATAGTAGCTGAAGCATGTGATATATATTGCTTTTACTCATGGGTTTAAGAATAGAACAAAAATAATTATAAGCAAGAATTTTAATAATTTAAAATAACTTTGGGAAGAAGGAAATTATGAGTAAGAAAGCATTGAGATCAGGAGGAGATATGCATTAAGTAAAATAGAGGAAAATAGGAAATTCAGGAAAGTAGAAAGTGGTAATATAAAACTCTTATTAGGTTTTAGAATTAACATAAGGCTTATGTGAATAAAATCAGAAAGCTAGATTATAACAATTTAATTATAATGCCACAGTATGAGTATATGCTTAAAAAGTATGGCAAGACTGGGAATAACGTAATTAAACCTTAACTATAGAGCCCAGCATGATGACATAGCAGCTAAAGTCCTCGACTTGAACACTCTGGGATCCCATATGAGCACTGGTTCTAATCCTGGCGGCCCTACTTCCCGTCCAGCTCCCTGCTTGTGTCCTGGGAAAGCAGTCAAAGTATTGGGACCCTGCACCCGTGTGGGAGACCCAGAAGAGGCTCCAGGCTCCTGGCTTAGGATTGGCTCAGCTCTAGCTGTTGCGGCCACTTGGGGAGTGAATCATCAGATGGAAGATCTTCCTCTGTCTCTCCTCCTCTCTGCATATCTGCCTTTCCAATAAAAAAATACATCTTAACAAAAGAAACATTAACTATAGAGACAAGTAAATAAATAAGCTAGATAAGACATTAAAGGTCAGAAAAATGGAATTTATCTTAAAAAATAGGTTGAGAGAAGATATAAGAATGAAAGCAATAACAAGGGATTATCAGAAACCAAATATGTACCAAGAATGAAATAGTAATTGATAGAATTATAGTGATAAATAGATAATTCAATTATAATCATAGATTTAAATCTAATTACTTCAGAGTTAAATTATCAATAAATGAAATATGACTAAAATGCTCATTAAGAGAGAAAGAAAAACATACACTTCAAAAATGGTCATTTAATTACAAATGAAACCTCAACAAAAGAGTTAAAAATGATAGGGAGAGAAAGACAGACACAGATAATGATGGAGACTGAGATGAGAGGACAAGGAAGAATGAGTATATTGAGCATGAAACAAGGAACAATGATAAATTAAGTTGCAGAACGAGGCAGTCATGTGCCAACGCAAAATAGTGAAGCAGTGAAGTTAGGACTACTGAAAGTCACATAAAGAATTGAAGGACGAAAAATCAGAACTGACTTGCTATAAACATAGCGGTTCGTAAATGGATTAGGAGACTGAATAAGAGCTGGTTGCAAAACTAAACTGAAAAAATGGTAAGAATGAACTAGAACAGTGATGGGGCAGTGAAGAGGATGTGTCAGATTAGAAAGAAAAACAGGTTCACTGGTCTACCTGGTGCACGAATGAGTCTGAGTGTGAGGAATGGATGAAAAAAAACAGGGTCCGTTCACTTTCCTCCTAACAGGAACAAAGTACAGGTTTGTGGTGGGAAGACGGTGAGTTCATTTGGTTATTTTGAAGTTTCTAAAGAAGAATAAAAAATACTTCAGCTACAACTGGCCAAATGTTTTGACAACTCTACATGGGAGCATTACTAGTTTTATGTTGTTTAGTTCTTCAAGGTGGCTGTTGCAGAACTTAGGATATGCCTCCCAAGCACATAGAAAAAAAAAGAAGTATAGAGAAGTGCTTCATAACATATAGTAAGCCAGATTTAACAGTGATATGAGCATCTAATTTTGTCCATAAGGCTTTCCCAGAGTATTTATCAGGACTACAACAAAATATCTGACACAGTGGTATATCAACTAATCTTATGCCTGTGGCACCGGAATCCCAGATGGCTGCCAGTTCGGATCCTGTCTGCTCCACTTCTGATCTAGCTCCCTGCTAAGTCCTAGGAAAAGCAATGAAGGGCCTTGGGCCCCTCCACACATGGGGGGAGTCTCAGAAGAAACTCTTGGCTCCTGACTTTGAAGCAGCTCATCTCGGATCTCTGTGACCATTTGGGAAGTGAACCAGTAGATGGTAGATCTCTCTCTCTCTCTTTCTTTCTCTCTCTCTCCAACTAAGATCTCTGGCTTTTGAATAAAAATAAACTGTAAAAAACTGAAAAAGTTTATTTGGCTTAGTTTGGAGCTTCCAGTGCAAGACCGGGTGCCTTCACTGGTCTAGGAACAGTGAGGACATCAGAAGTGTGAATAGAGAAGTGTGTGGAGCAGGGCTCTTGGCTAGCCATGAAACAGAGAGAGAAAAAGACTGGGCTCTGAATAAGGCATTAAAAGCAGCTATCTTTTGAGAATCATTTTCTAAGGGTACAAACTCAAATACTTAACTACCTCCACAAATTTCCATCATTTTTTAGTAGTACCACCTTGGGGACCAAACTAACTTTCAAACTAATATCCCAACCTTGGCAACCTATGGGACAATCTGTGTCTGATACTGAGCATAGAAAAGATGGGAAATCAGTCATGTGACTCTTCGTATCAACATTGTATTTAATTCTCAATCTGTGAGAGGTGAAAGGCAACATGGTTCGCTTATTTTATCAAAATAAATTTAAAGACTGCATTGATTTAGTACCAATTCAAAGTTCCAGTAGCATCTGTGAACTAGGGAATTTTTCCAAGCTGAGAAAGCTCTGTCCTGTTTTCCAAAAGGGCTTGAATGCTGCCTGTCATTTTCTCTTTCACACAGGTTCCCTCTCCCAGGACCAGCTCTGTATATAATCCAAGGAGACAGAAGGCAGCTCTCTATGCCTGGATGACTCAGACAAGGAAGCTCCTGACAAGCGAGCAGCAGCCACTCAATCATTCAGTGTGGGAGCTGAACAACTCCCTCACCCTCAGGCTAAACCCACACAGCCTAATGCGAATCAGAGATATTCAATCACATTTGTCTTTGAAAAAAGCCTGGGGTTCTCTAGTCTGGAATGATCCTTGAGCCAAAGATTCAGGTCATTTGCAGAGATCTTGGCAATGGGAGCCTCGGCTGTCAACAAGCAGAAGCAGTGAGTTAACACGAACACATTCAGTGAGGTGAATGTAAGGGAAATCTATTTTCTAACTCCTACATCAAGACATCTGACATTTTTGATGATACTTTAGAAAGAATCTAACTCTTTCCAGGATAATCTTTAATAAAAGAGTGCAACATACCTGTCTTGGACTCTATCAGTTAGCAGTTTAGAGAAGAGAGTGACTTAAGTTTACTTTCACAGCATCGAAGAAAAAATACTTTGCTAAAAGGAACCATGTAACTAAAAAGATTACCAAACTGAGAAGGATTTTGGTGGATGGTCTGTCAATTGCTGCGTCATGTGTTTTACATGTTTATTTATTTATTTATTGGAAAGTCAGATTGAAGGAGAGAGATGGAGACACACATGGAGATTTCCCGTTTGCTGGATTACTCCCCAGAGGGCTGTAGTGGCCAGCACGGAGTCAGGTAGAAACCAGGAGACAAGGGTTTTATCCCAGTCTCCTGTGTGAGTGGCAGAGGCCAAAACACTTGGGCCATTATCTGCTGCCCTGTCCAGGGCATTAGCAGGGAAGTGGATCAGAAGTGGAGCAAAAGGGACACAAACCAACATCCACATGGGATGCCAGCGTTACAGACTGTCTTCCTCCGTTTGTTGCAATGCCAGCCCCTGGTAAGTTGATTTTTAAAAACATTTTTTCTGTGTATTTAAAAGGACAAAACATCAGAGACAGAGATAGAGAGAAAGAGAGAGCAGCTGAGATAGCCCATTCACTGGTTTACTCCACAAAGGGCCACAATATCCAGATAGCCAGGCTAGGTCAGGCCAAATTCAGGAACCCAGAATTCTATCCGGCTCTCCCAATGGGAGGCAGGGCCAAAGCACTTAGGCCATCTTTTACTGCCTTCTACGATATATAAGCAAGAAACTGGATCTGAAGTAGATCAGACAGGACCCAAAGCAACATTTCTATGTGTGACATTGGTGTGGGAAGCAATAGCTTAACTGGCTGCATCAAAACACTGGCCTTTGCATTAGGATGATTTATATTTTATTTTCTATGTCACTTCCAAACTGAAACCAGAATCCTTGCTTTCTGCTTGCCTCCAAGATTTCTGCAACACAGAAAGCAGGAACTACATGAAATGGATTCAACATAGCTTCTCACATTTTATAGAGATGTTGGAAAAGAGATCAATCAGCAAGTGTTTAAGCTTGAATTTTTTTCTTTATTGTCTTGCCCATCTTATTTCCCAATGCTTCACACTAAATAAAGGCTGAACTTAGAAAACAATCAAATTGATTGAAAGATGCTTGTGAGAGTGAAGTAGGTGTTTGAACAATCATAAAACTTAGTGGCAGAAGTTGCATTTACGTAAATAAAACAATAGGACGAAGTTAATGCATCCGAACATGCAATGTTGGCCATGAAGTTTCAGATTTGCTAGAATCAGAATGTCAAATCTGTTAGCGGTTTTGATTGCCATCTTTAACCTCTTCAAATTTCAGCTGAAGAATCTGAGACTGTTTCATTCTCGAATGAATAGTTATGAATACTTCAAACACTGATCGATAGCTTTTTGGTTGACACAACCAAATAAAAATAGAATGAGTATAACTTTCATCCACATAATGAGATTGAAGATCTTCTGAGGCAACAAGTAGTCGAATTTATGCTCTCTTCCCCCATGCCAGGGAGATGTGAAATCCAGGAATGCAGTGTAGCATCAGGGTTTCCTTTACTGACATTGCCTTTATTCTGCGTGGCCTTAATGTATGTCAGTTAATGACAATTAAATACTAGCTGAAATGCTATCATTTAAGTTCTGGTAGGAGAGCCAGTTACAATGGGACATAATAACTGTGTTAAGGTTATGCTATGGGACTGATATGAAGGGGTGTTACAGATGTATTTATAGGTTGACTCTAAAGTAAGAGAAAGGCACACTCTCTTGGTTGGGCCTCTCCTAATCACGTCTTTAATGAAAGGCCCGAGGTGAGGGAGAAGGAGCAACAAAAATGTTGCTGTTGTACTTAAAGAAGCAAATGGCTTTGCTGTGTGGAGAACCTGAGGTATTGGACCGAATGCCTCAGCCTTCCAACCACAGAGAACTGAATGATGCCTCATAGCCTTACATAAGATGGTCAGCTTGACCAATGCCTTGACTACAGCCTGTGGAAACTTAAACAAAGGATGGATCTGGGTCCTGTGTAAATTTCTGCTTTACAGAACTCCAAGATAACAAGTAAGTATTCGCTTTATCTCTTTAAATCTGTGATAATGTCTTGTGCAATATAATCACTTAAAATAAATTTCTTCTAGGTGAGAATCCTTGGCTTACACTTCTCCTTGAGTGGAATTCATAACTTTTATTTCTGTATCATCACTGTGTATTACACGTGTGCATACCATTGCATTGTGCTGTTTTATAATGTATTTGTCTGTGGTCCTTCATTTCCGATCAGCTTTGAAGCTAAGATTGCATCTATGTCCTGGATTCCTAGCACAGTGAATGAACTGTAGCTAGTCCTCAATCAGTTAGGGAACTGGACTGATCAAAAACTACATCAACATTTTTAAGAGAACTTGAAAAATTAAAAAATCAATTGCTGCCTTTATCTTTGATATTTGTATGGCCCTCTTAAGCACTATAGTTAACTGAATGAAGAAGATATAACGCCAACTATGTTAGACTCCTGGAAGCTTGCAGACGTTTCTTAAGAAAGAAAGCAATAACCAATTTTCTGAAATGATCTTTGTATAATTCCTCACAGAATCAGGGACCGATTCAATGCTAAAAGTCTCTCTAATGTCAGGCGGCTTTTCTCAAGAGTATAAATAACACAGCAGAAAGAAAAACTGCTCAAGCTAGGAACACAAGCTTCCTCATATTCGATGAGAGTTTGTAGAAATGCTTCCCCTTTTGAAAGACATGAGATAGGTTATCATAGGATAAGTGTCTGAGTCCAGTAGCTGGATTTAATCTCAACAATAGATAGTTATGAACATCCAGCATTTGGACTTGAAAATGGCAGGTGTAAGCACTGACTGCCAAAAGCCATCAGCTGCTCCTTCAGATACCATTCAAAGACAGTTTAGTTCTGTAAAGGCAGGTCAAGACAGAGAAGCTTGAACAGTGGAAGGAGTTATCCCATTCATTAACTCACACTAATTTGAGTCAAGGAAGCAGTACTGATAACAATACTCCCTAGTATCCAGGATAAAGAAAAATTGAACTATACATGACTTAAATGCAAAAACCAGAAACCAAGAACTATTCACACTGAATAGCCCTTCACCCCGTTTATCTGAATATTACAGCACAAGTGTAAAATATGAAATCACATTAAAATGGTTTTGTGTCATCGCTCCATGGTAGAAGCTTGAATGAAGACATCCTGGTAAGTTTCAAATTAAACTAGTTAGTGTTGAAGCTTCTTTTAGAGTTACAATAGGGTGGTGCCACAATTACATGTTTCATTGTTTCCTTAGCATTAAGTGAAATGCTTGGTAAATAATAGGCTATCAATAAATCTTTGATGATTGACTGACTTTCCAGCAAAAATAATACATTCCAGCAAAATAATAGCAAAATCTTGACTACATGAAATGCCTGAAATCTACAGCTGGCGAACTTCTTCTCCCAACTTTTTCAGGAGATTAATTGTCACACTTAACATTTGTAAAGCACTTTTGACACATCAAAATGACCAGAAGGGAATTTGTACTGAAAACCTAATTCATTATTATTAATAAATTGCCTGTGGTCCTCGCTATTCCTTGGAGATAGGCAGATGGGAGAAAAATGGAAACTCACTTTCAGTATTTTTCTCAGTGTCTTAATTTGGAAAAACGCGGAGGTTTTTTTGCTGGTTCATTCTGAGGTCTGGGCAATGGTTCAAGCCCATTCCTGAGTTATCTAAACTGATTCATCCTCCCCTGTCCAAAGCCAACAATTGCTGAGGTTTGTGCTGTTCTCTGCCCTAGCTTGACTTAGTGCTGAGGGTTTTTTAATCTTTCTCTGGTTGGTCTCCTTATCTTCTGGTGCTTCTCTGTCTCATCCCCTTTTACAGAGGCTCCAAACCTAATCAACATCTCCTGCAGCTGATGACAGACACAAGAAGCAGATGAACTAAAAGGTTAATGGAAAGGGAAGGGTAAGTCCAGACTGACACAGAGAAAGAAAAGGCAACAGGAAGTTTAGGTGGGTTTCATGTAAGCAGAGATTGTTGAAAACAGTATTTAGAGATCTCAGAAATGAAGCTAAAAAAAAGAGGGCTGTGTATAAGTCAGATGCTTATTCTCTCAACTGGAAATAAAGTTAATGCTAAATTTTCTCATAGAACTTGTCAATGCTTGATAATGGCTTGTTAACTCCTTGTTAACTCCTTAAATTGGAAAATTTATTCAAGTTGTGATGCCCATTTGTTCTGTTCTCAGAGTCCATTCTCTTTTATTTTAATAAGATTAATCACATTTTAAAATATTTATTTTAGTTTGTGAAAGGTAGATTCACAGAGGGGGAGAGAGAGAGGGAGAGAGAGAATATCTTTCATCTGCTTACTCACTCCACAAATGACCATAATAGGGTTGGGCCAGGATAAAGCTATGAATCAGTATCTTCATCTGGATCTCCCAAGTGGCTGTCAGGGGCTTAAGCACTTGGGTCACCTTCCACTGCTTTCCCAGCAGAGACCTGCATCAGAAATAGAAAATTGTCACACACAATTCCAATCCTCACCTATATTTATTGGATGGTGGAGAATCAGTATTCTGTTAGTGAGATTTTCATGATTAAATATGTTACATAGGATCATCCAGTTACACTTTCTCTTTTAAGATTGGAGTGAAATAAGGATGAGAAAAAATGATTGGAGATATCCCATTCCAGTGGTAGTTTGCAGAATTGATTGGCTATCTCCTATCCTTTATGAATTTTTTAAAATTTCTCCCTGATACTTCCAAGCCCTACTTCCTATTCTTCCAACATATTCTCCACTTCCAGCACCATGTGAAATAAAAGCAATTTGGACTAATAAAAGATCACCCATTAGAGACTTTCTCAGTCTGCATGACCAGAATACATCAATATAATCCACATGTGACACTCCTATGGTCCCATGACACTGCCTTTTGAACTTTCTGTGCACAAACTTTAGAAAATGGAGCTGGATGCACACCAGAATGAAACGCACTGAGGAGGAAATGCCATGTTTTCCTGACTAGATAAAAACACCTGTTCAGCCCATGTGATATGAACCTCTTCCCACCATGATGCCTCCCTCCTGAGCAAACATAAGTCCCTACTACTCTTTGTCTGGGTTGCATTCCAATTAGAGATAAATAACCAGTTATATAGGATTCTGTGAAGGAGACGACTGTGGCCTGTTCTATCCTAGGAAAGTTCTACAAAAGGGAACAATTAATTTAGCTTTGAAATGATGAATAAGGTTTGAAAAGGAAGAAGTATGAAGGTATTCAGGTTTGGTGAAGAGGGTAAGTGGAAGCATTTAGGTAGAAAAGCACTAGGCCCATTGAGAGGATTGCATGGAACAGATTAAGGTGGAAAGAAGGAAGTCAGAGGAGACTGTAGAAGAAACACTGAAGGTGTGTGTTCTTGTTGGCTGGTTGGATAATTCAGTTAAGGCATTTGAGATTTATCAACTTGTCTTTTGTAAATTTTTTACAAAAGTATGACGTACTGATAGTCCTTGGTGAGGCTTTGGGAGTCTTCAGGGTTGGGATACAAGCCTCCTCCTGTCCCCCTGCTCCACTCTGGGGTCCCCCCCGCTCCATGCGTATGACCTCCTGTTAAGAGGTTGTTAGGATTGCTCCTGATTCCCCCCACATGTCTTTGTAGTTTTGCTATTGTCTAATGCTGACTCGAGTCTGCTGTCTATGAGTTACCAGTTATGATCCTGATGGGTTATACTTCCCCCATCTTCCTCACACCTACTGGGGTGATGTAAGATTTCTCTGCTCTCCCTCCCCATTTCCAAGTATCATAGGGCCTTACAAGTTTATTAGGTTTTACAATTCTTGATGTAGATCATAAGCAATCTGACTCATATCGATTGTTGGTTCATTGGTTACTTCACAATGTCTTATTGCATGAGATACAGGCTGTTTGGGGTTGAAATAATATTACTGTTTTCTGGATTGACATCATTTCATAACAGCCACATCAATCACAACAACAACAACATCAACAACAGAGTATAGCACCCTGATAAAATAATGCGCCTCTGAGTAACCAACACTTGGCTTAATTAAAAGGAAACACAGGAGTCTTTTGGGAAAAATGATGCCATCGTCTGCTTCATGAGCACGTGATGAATTCTACTAGTGGAAAGAGATTATTTGGGAGCAATCAGACTGACATAAAAACATTACCGCAGTCTTGTTCAGTCTGTCCTGCCTCTCATTAAACTCTGGAAATTACTGATGCATTTTGAAGCCCAACTCGACCCGACAAGCCCTCTACCCAGCCCAGATAAATACTGGCATATGCGTTTCTGTTTAGCAATCCCACCACTATCTTGGTTTCGTGTTCATCAGAGGGGTAGTTACCTAGGAGGAAGATGCCCACTATTTCCCTACTAGGCCACTCGAGCTTCTGGGTCTTGGTTTGGTTGGTAACTCAATCTGGTTCTAATAGTTCTTGTGGGTACTGTCACTCAAACCTTCATGTCTCAGTCCCACTCTTGCCCTAGTGTTTATGTTTACTATTGCTGGGAATCACCAGAAATTCATCTCTGACCTACACAAAGGCTGGCCTTATTCAAGAGTGTGCCTGGGCAGCTTTTTCTGATCGTAAAAACTCTGTAGCTCACCGCTGGGCGGCCAGCAGGCAGAGCCTGGCACCATTTGGTGCACTTGACGCCCAAAGCCAGGGACCCCCTC
The DNA here is from genome assembly GCF_030435755.1 of Ochotona princeps. Lineage (NCBI taxonomy): Eukaryota > Metazoa > Chordata > Mammalia > Lagomorpha > Ochotonidae > Ochotona > Ochotona princeps. The sequence goes on from NC_080841.1 coordinate 26,692,854, forward strand.
ACTGCCTTGCGGCGGTGGTCTTGGCATGCTGAGTCCTCGTTCTCGGGTCCGGCCTGGCTGGGCCGCTACCCCAGGGCCGCCCCGAGCCCTGGGGGGCAGCCAGCCACCATGACCACCGAGGACTACATCCCTACTGCCAAGGAGACCACAGGGGAAAAGGAGTGCCTTCAGAGACCAAGAACTCTGAGGTCACCACCCCCATTTGGACCTACAATGTGGGATGGAAGAAGCCCAATTCCTGCCTTGCAGGATCCAGGGTCATCGGAATGACAACCAGGATCCCTGAGCAGTCCGCAGAAACAGAAGAACAGTAAACTTCCTTCGGAACTAGGGAGAGGAGCTTTCTCTGGCCCTTGCCTGCTTCCAAATTTTGGTCCCCACCCTCTTTTGTAAGGACCATCAGGATTGCTCCAGAAACCCCTCATAACAAACAAACATATGAACAAACAAACTAGAACAGATAGAGGACAACTAGGAAAGCTTAGAAACGGACAGGAAGCGGCCAGCCGGGATGCACTTATAACTCACTGGGTGGGACACAAAGATCAGTTACTCCTCTCTGGGGTGTTGAAGATTTCTCTGCACACCCCTCCCAAAAATGTTCACCTAAACTGTTGACATTTGTCCTGTTAAAGTTATAGAGTTAGACTACCTGAAAAACAACCAGGTTCAGCAAAATCATGCTTCAATGCTATAAAATGCTAAATACTAACATTGAAATAGACAAGAGACAGCTGAATAGCAATCTATAGCCATTTTAAGGTATATAGAACAAGGTTGAATATAAACCAAAATTGAAATGTCTATGAGGGAGTCACAGGTTGTGGTCAAGAACATGCATTTCCCTAGTAACATATTGGTTAATCAATACCATGTCAATTAATGCCATAATGCTGTAAATGGTTGTAAATATTATGTTGGGTTTTTTACTTGATTGGGATGATACTCTGCTGGTTCTACCTTCAGACCAGAGATTGTCTCACCAAGAAGCCATTGAACTTACCAGGACAATAAGATGCTGGACTTTATGCTTGGTCAAAACCTCCAATGAAAGAATCTCAACTGAATTTGAACTATGGAAATGCAACAAGGTCGAGCAATCCACCGTGGTGGAGGGAGGGTTTGGGGAGGGGCGGGGGAAATTCCAGTGCATAAAAAAAAATGTGTCACATAATGCAATGAAATTAATTTAAAAAAAGTATGATGTAACATGAAATAATGCTTAGAAATTAGTCTGGTTTGTGATACAGGAATGGAAAACAGAAAGACACTAAAGAGAGCAATGGTTGAAGAATTACTGATATAGGTAAAGTTTTGGAGTGATATGTTACTCTGGAATCTAGTTTTGGATTACCAAGTGCTTTGTCACCAAATTCCTGGTATCAGTGCACTTTCTAATAACGCTCCTATTTGCTTTCAAAGAAAAACTGAGGCTTTTTTCAGTCGTTAGGTGTTTCTACTTGATTAAGCTCCAAATAATGAAAACTTCCACTTGACATTTACTTCTCAGCCTATTTTGGGTTTCAGGTAGACCCCAGGTGCTTTAGTAAGTAGTTAGCTAACCTTACAGACAAATTCTTACTTTATACATCAAAGAAAGATTTACATTGGCTATTAGTAGTTGGTGTATTTGTGTGCCTTTCAGAAGAAAATTCAGAAAAAACTAAATCACTTTATGTGCTATGTTAACTTTTCTTGGTTAGGTATCAAAAATTTAGAGCAAAAAAGCTTTTTAAGTAATTTAGGCAAATTGTTATTATAAATAAATAAAGAAGACCATAGATTCATCTTGAGTGTGAACATGAGTCTCTCAGTACTGATTGAGTAGACCTGTGAGCTGATCCAATCCTTAGGACCTGTCCTGGCTCAGCAGAAGTCATATTGTATTAGAAACGTCATCTCCATAGATGGGAACACAGGAGCACTCCAACTGGGGAGTTGGAAGAGCTAGACTTACACTAAGGAAAGCCTGATTAGCAAAGTCACATGTATCCATTCAGATTTTCCTAGGAGAACTTAATTCACACAAAGCATGGAATAACAGCGTCCTTCCCCACTTTGTGCATGGTTATAAAAAGGGAGGAAAGTTGACTTTGCTTTTCTTTGCTTTTCTTTTCTAGAGCAAAATGTACATACTGTTGGACAGGGATATATCTTCTATACTTTCAAATTAATGCCGTCTAGAATTTACGAAATTATAGCATTGGGAATCTTAGTTTTGAAAGAAAATAAACGATGTGAAATTGAAACTATCATTAAAAGTTAAAGTATCTCTTTAACAAATTTGAAACTACTATACAGACATAAGGTTGATATTAGTATTGTTTGACTTATATTTCTATGGCATATAAAGATTTTCCTGATTATTATTTGTTCTATCAGCAGACACTCTGCTTCAAGGTATAGAATTCTGAGTTCATCAATGTGTCATTTAAATGACAGTTTTAGATATTCAATGATGAAATGCATGTAATTATATCAAAACAAATATTATAACTTTCATATTGCAGACCAATTGAAATTGGAGAAATATATTACAAAAATTATAAATTTTTACAAATGACAGTGTGATGGCTCAACTGGATAATTCTTCCCCTCTAAGCACCAGAATACTATATGGGTGCTGGTTCATTCCCTGGCTGCTCCACTTCCCATCCAGCTCCCTGCTTATGGCTTGGGAAAGCAATGGAGGATGGCCCAAAGCCTTGGGACCTTGCATCCAGGTGGGAGACCCAGAGGAAGCTCCTGGCTGCTGACTCCTGGCTTAAGACTGGCTCAGCTCTAGCCATTATGGCCACTTGGACAGTCAGGTAGCAGATGGAAGATCTTTCTTTCTGATTCTCCTCCCTGTAAATCTACCTTTTCAATAAAAATAAATAAATCTTAAAAAATAATTTTAGTTTAATGGAATAATTCAATCAAATGTAGACATTGCATTAAGGCCATATGGTTCTTAAATGCCAACTTCCCAAGCAATGAATTTTGAATTTTTCAGTGGAGTCACATCAAAATAAGAAAATCATATTTAAAAATTTATTATCATTATCATAAAAGCACATCTATGTCTTGAGTATCCACAATGGTCAGTAAATTCCATTTACACTCAGATAAACAAGAGCTTGTATTCAAAAATGCTTTGTTTATAAAGTGCTAAACACATGCTTTAAAAAATAGGTCCATTTGGAAATAATAGGAAGCAAAGAAATATCATAATACTTAAAGCAAGATTGGGCCAAATATGTGTTCATCAATATAGTGCTTTGTAAATTGTGTACACTGTTCAGTCACATTAAAGGAAGGCCAAAATGTTTTTTTTTTCCCTGTGGCGCAGTAGTTAGGCCACTTGGTTTTGTTACTTGACACCACTTTGGCCTGGGTTCGACACCCCCCCGCCCCCCCCACTCTTCCCACTCCTCTCCCTGGCCAGCTGGTGTCTGGGCGTGGGCCTGAAGAAGGCTGTTGCACAACACCACACAGCAAGAAAGGGACAGGCTCTGGCAACAGGGCTCCCAGAGATGCAATCCAGCTGCTTTCAAAGGGATCTCATGGCATGTCCCCACCCTGCCCCTGACGAAATCAATTTTGGAAACATTACAAGATCAACTTGCTCATGTGTGCGATTGTATCCAATAGAGCAGCACAGTCTGTAGCGCAAAGAGGGGAACCAAGAGCTATTAAGATGTGAGTACTTGAGCTGCTCCCACCCACAGTGGAGACTCAGAGGGAGTTCTAGGCTCTCAGCTTTGACCTGACCCAACTCAGGCTGTTTTGGACATTTGGAGAGTGAACAAAATGGGTGGAAGATCTCTCTGTCTCTCACTGCCTGCCTTGCAAATAAAAATAACGAAATCTTTAAACAACTAAAAGTCCAGTTTCATCATCACAACATTTCCTGATGCTGGGCAAGTTGTAAAAATTTCTAACTCAATAATGGACCCCTAATCCCCACCCTGAAAACTATTAGTTCTGGAAAACATTGTGAGACCACTCCAGAAATACACAGCTTGATGTTTAGGTGAGAACACATTGACCATTGTCATTGTGCTGAAGGAAAAAAATGAACTATAGTAACAGTTCTAATTATTTCAGAGATATTTTAAGTTCATGAAAATTGTGAAGGTTACAAAGCATGAACATGACCATGTAGAGTGAGAAGCTGCTTACGCTTATTAAACCACCTAATAAAATAATATTTGAATCTCTCTTTCCTTTCTTTCCGCTCTCTCCCTCCTCTGCTGGTGTTTGTATGGGTGTGCATGTGTGAATATGTGATTTCAGGTCATGTTCTTAAACATCTCTGGTCAACAGCAGTCACAGGAAATGAGAGCCACCGCAAACATCATCTTATCAAGGAAAATTCTTAAGTGAGGTACAGCCAAGGTGTACCAGATTCAGAATTAGTATTAAAACTGTGACTAGAAGACCTGCTTTAAGCATAGATTTTTGTTTTGGGAAGCATTCTTAGAGTTTGTACCAGCACTTTCACTCTATCATGGAGTATAAGGAGTACAAGAAGTTTCATTTTAGGAAACCAGGTTGAAAAAAAAAATGGGTCTGTTACAATAGGAGGGGTCAGAGTGTAGAAGGAGTTTGGAAAGCAGATGCCTAGACAGACTTCGATAGAATAAGTTTTCTAGTATTACACCGAATAGAGTGATTGCCTATAGCTCACAATAACACATTACACACTTTATGAACATGTAGAAGAAGGGGGCTCCAAAACTGTCAACAAAAAGTAATGGTAAAGAAGAGGAAATGTTGAGTACTCTAATTTGATCAGGACACACTATTACGCTCTAGTCCTTGAAGAAATACAGTCATGGCCGACAAGCTTTTAAAAATGAACTTTGTAAGAATGCTCACTTTAAAGAAAACCATAGCAATAAAAATGACAAAGCCAATGATAAAGTTACATGCAAATCATCAAGATGCCAAGCACCTTCTCTGAAAGTGTTTGGGTAAAGTGAAAGCAAAGCTGTGACACACAGAACATTGTTCTGTAGAAGACACTCTTTTTCAATTCCCTGTTCTCCAAACATTTCATTTCAAAATGATTTCCAAAAACTAGAGAGAATTAGAAAGAAATGTAACCTGAAAACACAAATCCTAAAAACTAGGAGAATCAAGATGGCAGAATAGGGTAAGGACACGTTTATACAGATGGAAAAACATTTAATCAGGATGAAGCAGAGAGGACATATTTCAGGAAATAGGAAAGGACAGAACAACAGCAGAGGGGCACCTGGAGACTGACAGACACAGGAAAGCAGCGGACACAACGGTGTGGTGTTGCAGAGACTGATACTCCAGCACGGCGATCTGAACTCCACAGCAGCCGGAACTCCACCAGCAACCAGGTGGGAGCTCGGGTGGTGAACCCAGACAAAGAACTGTCCGTTCTGCTGGTCCATTTGATTTGACCAGGAGCAGAGACAGAGCAGCAGATCTCAGACGGGCAGTGCGAGAACAGAATGGATTTCACAGTCCAGTCAGCCCCCTAGAGCTGAATTGGGCGCCATTTTGCATAAGGAGGAAAGGGCGAGGGAGAGGACTGAGCATGCGCTGAGCTGGGAGAGAGCTCATTTCTGTCTGGGTGAAATGCAACGACGTGGCATTCTACAGGTCCCGCTCAGGGCAGGTCTGGGATAGCCCTTGGATCTGACGGCCAGCAGATCAAGAACCTTAGTGGTTGTACGGCAGGTGCCATTTTGGGCACTGTGGCAATAGCTTTGGGACTGCAGGGGACAACAGTGAACTGTGCATGTGCTGATCTCACGAGAACTTGCTGAGGTCCGAGACTGCACTGGTCCCACAGGAAAATAATACTGACTGTGGCATTGTATGGGAAAATAGGTCCGTGTGGCACCCAGACCTAATGTCCAACAGGTTCCGACAAGATCAGCGCCACCAACAACCTAATTATATAGGACACCTGGTGTCTCTCTAATCCTGGGACTTGCTCCAACTGCAAGTGGGAGAAAGATTGCAGAGACAACGGTGCAGCCTCAGCATGGTATCACAGGAGGTGGTGAGTGGTGATCCAGGAGCTGGAGCTGTGGAGACCACGGTGGAAATCTGACATAAGAACCCAGACCTGGAACTCGCTGGAGGTTGTGGCACAAGTGGCTGCAAGCAAAAAGTTGTGTACCAACCACAATAAGTAAAATCGCATTGTAGACCTGTGGGGGACACAGCTTAGAAACCTGCCCCAAGGAGAAGACTCTGCTAACCAGAAGTACGATGATCAAGAGCAAAAGAAAAGACAAAGGCACAATGAATATTACCGAAAACTCTCCTGCAAGGGAGCAAAACCTTATGCCAATCTCAGAGTTAACTGAGGAAGACATTGAGAAAACGGGGCACACAGAATCCATAAGACTCATTTTAAAGATTCTGATCAACAATGAGAAGCTCATGCAAGAGTTCAAAGAATTTAAGGAAGCAATAAAGCAAATCAAGGCTGGTATGTCAGAAATGAAGAACACAGTAGAGCAAATTAAGAGTACAGTGGAGAGTCTCCAAAATAGAATGAAGCAAGCAGAAGAAAGAATCTCAGAATTGGAAGGTATTTCTTGTCACCAGGGGGAAACAAACAAAAATCTGGAAGCAGAGCTCGATCAGGCCAAAAAAAGTATTCAAGAATTGAAAGACACTATTAAGAGGCCAAATATAAGAGTTATGGGAGTCCCCGAAGGTGCAGAAAGAGAAGCTGAGTTTGCAAATGTATTTAATGAAATAATAAAGGAGAATTTCCCTAATCTAGAGGAAGAATTGGGAAACAAGTTCCAGGAGGGGCACAGAACTCCCACAGGCTTGACCAAAAGCGATCTTCACCACGACATATGATCATCAAGCTCTCTTCAATTGAACATAAGGAAAAGATCCTTAAATGTGCACATGAAAAAACTCAATTGAAATATAAAGGAAAGCCAATTAAGCTCACAGGAGATCTCTTACAGGAAACTCTACAGGCAAGAAGAGAATGGAGTGACATATTCCAGATTCTAAAAGAAAAAAAATGTTCAGCCTAGGATAACATATCCAGCAAAGCTTTCTTTTGTCTCTGAAAATGAAATAAAATTCTTCCACAGTAAAGAAAAGCTAAAAGAATTTGCCTCTTCCAAACCTGCCCTACAAATGATACTTCAAGATGTTCTCTTGGCAGAGAAGAGGAATAGCACCTACCAAAACCAAAGGCAAATGTAAAGAACATCCCAGGAAAATGACAACAGAAGACTAAACCAATGAACAACCCATTGCTAAAATGACAGGACCAACGTAACACCCATGTATATTAAACTCTGAATGTAAATGGCTTAAGCTTAATCAAACATCATAGAGTAGTACACTTGATTAAAAAACAAAGCTCATCTGCTTATTGTCTGGAGGAGACACACTTCAACAAAGATTAGCGGAAACTATATCACATGGGTTTTGCTATTCTCTGTTAGTTTCATCTCTTCAAAACACTTCCTTCGGATTAAATCATTCAATGACTCGTAGATCATATGGCAGCATCATTTTCTTCAAGAAGGTTCTTGATTTTCATTTCTTCAGCTACACATTAGTCATTTAATAGCATGTTATTTAACTTCTTGGTGTTGTAAATTTCTTTTTTTCTTCCTGTTGTTGATTTTGTTTTGTGGCTCTTCATTTAAGGGGATGTATAGTAGCTGTGTAATGGAGACTGTCATATCTAGTAACGTGTCATTTAACTTCAGGCATTGTAAATTTCTATTTGTTGATTTTGTATCATGACTTTTCATTTAAGGGGATGTGTAATAGTTGTGTAATGGAGACTGTCGTATCTAGTAACATGTCATTTAACTTCATGGCATTGTAAATTTCCTCTTTTCTTTCTATTGTTGATTTTGAAACATGACTTTTCATTTAAGGGGATGTACAGTTGCTGTGAAATGGAGACTAACATTCAGATGTGAGGATGTAGTGTGGTATGCATTTCTGCTTCCAGACAAAAATGGACTTACAATGAAACTGTTTACTATATTTTGACAATAGGATTCTGGACTCTCTGCCATTGTCCAGGCCCGCAATGATGGACATATGACTGAGTATGAAGAACTATATGTTAGTAATGATATAGAGGAACTTGGTGGGGGGAGGGACCAGGGGAGGGGATAAGGGAATATGAAACTGTACTATAAAATAATAATAATAATAATAAAATGCATTTAAAAAACAAAAAAAACTATAATATACAAAATAAAAATATAATATATAAAAAAAATAAATACAAAAAAAAGAAAACACAAATCCTGTTGCCCATTTCTTGAAGTCTTTATAATTTAAAGATTCACAGGACATTTACTTTTAAATATATCTGCTTCAACTTCAAAAAGGAAGATACTTTCTGATGTCATTGCTAAGACTATACTTAAGAAGATAGTCATATTTATTTAATGTTATTCAATATGCAATCCATGCACCAAATTCCTTGCTAGAATTCCAAAACAAGTAGCAGGAAATTATCTAACCACGTGTTGGACACTGGATTCTGGTTGCTGTTTTCTTAACGCTTTTACGCAAGAATAGCTTCTTCACATTGCTTTCCCTTAACTTTGCATGTATGAAGGCGTCCGGTCACTTTCTTGCAGGATGTCCCACGTTTGAGACTTGCTATCTTAGGCCCTGTGTCAAGGTTTGCCCTGTGATTATTCTCTATGCTGCCATTAGATTGGATGCTAGCTCCAAGGGCTTGTTTGGATTATAGTTAAACATTTTGGGCACAAAACTACGCAGATGGTAGTACATAGTTTGTTACACTACAGCAAGTGGTTCTACTCATAAAGCTGTTAACTTTGTATGAGATAATTCCATGGTAAAAATATAGTTTACCTTTGGATTTTCTAGTCATTATGGAACAGCATTTGAGAATGCAAAGAGAGAGAGAGAGAGAGAGAGAGAGAGAGAAGAAAACCTTGAGATTATCATGAGAATACCTTGCTTCCAGGTGATCATTAATCTAATAATTTCAGTTTCATTTCTTAATATTTGTTTTAGATATGGAGAGGCAGAACCACAATGGTTTATTGTTTTAATCACATCATATGGTGCATTCTACTGTTGATAAACATTTTTCCTATCAATGTAAATAATGTTCAAATTATTTTTTAAAAAATGGAATATGGGAAAAAATGTGGAATATGGAGTGGCATTTAGCCTAGTGGTTAAAATGTCTGTAATACCTGATTTTTGAGTCAAACTTACTCCTAGACCTTACAACACAGCAATGATAGTTCATATAACTGGGTCTCTGTCACTTCTATAGGAGACATGGTTTGTATTCCCAGCCCTCAGGTTTGGCCCTGACATTGTCAAGACAATTACTGGCACTTGGGAATTGAGGTAACAGATGGAGGACCTTTCTCTCCGCTGCTCCCTCTCTGTTTCACCCTTCTCCTTACTCTGTTCTCTGCATCTAAAAATAAATAAATGATGTGTAAAACCCAGCCTAGATATTTCTTTCTTTCCCTTTACTGATTTTTTAGGAAATGATATTTATAAACTGCTGAAAGTTAAAAACAAAACACCATTTGAAATTTTCAGAAATCCCGATTATTATTTTTTTTAGTAATCTGTAATTAGGCTAAAATGACAGTATCACTGGGAACGTATTCTACTCTTCTTCACACTATAACAACTGCAAAAAAAAAAAAACAGGTACAATCTACTAATTCAGAGTTTTGCATTTACTAGCAGAGAGAAAAATCTGTTTAGACGTTGTAGGTAAATTTAGGCAGTCTTTGATAGAAACAGCATCAAATGGTGAGCTTTTATTGCCTGCTTGAATTGTGGAGAACAGAATAGAAGTATCCCTTTGGACATGAGCAGAAATGATGTGTCTTGGGATCATTCTGGTCTATTCATTGGACTCAGTCCTACTGTCTCCCCTTCATCTTTCCCTGGTAACTCATGTTGCCGCATGAAAACAATAGTATTGAAGTTGCAGAATAATGAAATAATGGCAGATTTATTCTTCCCCCTGGGTATTTTTTTTATCGTAAGACATGAAAGACATTTATTTCAACGCCAACCAGAATCAATGAGTAATTTCCTATGCCAAGTTGACATTATTGAAAGTTCTGAGATGCCTTAGGAGATCATCAGAACTTTCCCTGTCCTTCGGTGCCTGTTATACTCTCCACAGACTGCTGCCCCTGAAGAACTGTGCCGAAAGCACGCAGGCGTAGTAAAGCCTATGGAACATTCATTTTCCTTTGTTGCTTGCCAGGTGTTCACTTTGTTCAAAACACCATAGGTGGTGCCACTTCTTACACACTCTTTATTAGTCTTTAAAATGCTAACTGTGTGACAAGATGCAGATAGGGGAGAGCAGCAGTACAAGAAAACAGAAAACGGGCACTACTGATTTGATTCTAGTAGGTTGAATCTTTATACTTAAAAGCAGGCAACATTTTGTTTTTTAAATTCACAGCATAAAAGCAACACTCATACAGTATGGAGTGTGCTATCACATTTTCTCTCTTCCTGCTCCTTCGTTGCCCATTTTTCCTCTGAAGAATTGGTCAGTTGAAAATAGCATGGTATGTGAGGCTGAAAAACCAGATAAGCTTAGCTTACAAGGAAGGGAGTGAGGAGTGGTGGAAGAAGGAGCAGTTCAATAGAAATTGAAAGAGGAGAAATCTGGGAGAGGAAAGACCACCTCAAGATTTCACTGTGACAGCCCAACCCTGGAGAGCAAGCAGAGTGCCAATGTCAGCACAAATGTTAATGTAACAGGATAAGTGGGGGGAAGCAGCCATTGGCAAGAGAACTGAGTGTGTTCATTTTTACAATATAGAAGAGAGAGAGAGAGAGAAGGAGATTGTGCATTCGCTCACCAGGTGCATTTTGCAAGGGTTCCTATTTCCCTTTTCATTAGTTTGTCCAATGTTATTACAAGATGCTTCAAAGTTATATATATAAAGAGCCTTGCCATCCTACTAGACCCTTTTGGCATTACATTTGTGTTTCATGGTTTGCCCACTGAAAAATAGTTTTTGTCAGAAGAAAACAAGAAGCATCTCAGAAATTAAGCTTCTATTTATAGGGATTAGATCCAAAATAAATGTTCAAATAACACTTTTTTGAACTGGTTGTCATGGGTTTGCATAACTGCAGAGCAAATGCAATGTACTGAACCTGCATTTAGACAATGACATAGTTTTTAACTACTGTTGTTTTAAGAAGACATAAAAAATTCGTGGAATAAAGTCTTGGGACATTACACCCATGCGGGAGACCCAAAAGAAGCTCCTGGTTCCTAGCTTCAGTTTGGCTTAGCTCCAGCCATTGTGGCCACTAGGGGAGTGAATCAGCTGATAAAAGATTTTCCTCTCTGTCTCTCTTTTGCTTCATAAATTTCCATACAAATAAAATAAATCTTTAAAATCTTTAAACTTAAAAAAAAGATTTATTTCATTTTATTGGAAAGTCGAATTTATGGAGGGAGGAGGAGAGACAAAGAGGAAGATCTGCCTGATGATTCATTCCCAAAGTGATTGCAATGGCCAGAGCTGAGCCGATCAGAAGCCAGGAGCCTTTTCTGGGTCTCCTACACAGGTGCAGGGTCCCAAGGTTTTGGGCCATCTTTGATTGCTTTCCTAGATCACACACAGGGAGCTGAGTGGGAAGCAGGACGCTGGGACTAGAACTGGTGCCCATATGGGATCCTGGCACTTTCAAGGCAAGGACTTTAGCCACTAGGCCACAGCACTGGGCCCAAAATAAATAAATCTTTTTTTAAAATTATTTTTTAATAATCTTACTTAGTTGATTAGGGTATAAAGGGTCAAGGGCTACAGGGAGAAAGTGGTTAATACTATTGTTTCCACACTAATATTATCATTTTTCCCTGTATCTGGGGTCAGGGGAGAAACAAAGGGAAAAGACCCACCCCACCTCCCACCCATCCTAGATCCCCAACAGGAGGCGCGCTGCGAGGGTCCTGCTCAAACTGTTGTGATAGTTCATCAGTTCTGGATTGATGCCAATCTCACAGTTCCAATCACAATGAAACCTATTCAGAGTCCACTAGCTGACAGTCTCTTCATGGTTGGGGTTCTAAGATCAGCAGTTCAGTTGGAGGGATCTCCAAATAAAATTCATCTGAGATGATCCCAGACCTGATTCTTGCATGAATTTGCTAGTACAGAGTCCAACACCATCCATCACACCAATCAGCTTATGCACGTGCTGGTTGTTGCGATTGCTGGGTCTGTCCTGTTTCCAGACCTGTCTTCCTCGTGAACCAACGGGTGTTGTAGTCCAGCTTGATCCTACCCACTTCATACTCGGTCCTCATGCAAACCAGTGGGAGCTGCAGCCTAGTTGGGGTGACTCCTCATAACCCCCACCAGGCCTGCTCCCTACCCTGGTTCCCATGCATGCCAGTATGTACTGCAGGTTTGTCCAGTCTGTCCCACATCCCATTTAGCTCTCACACATGTCAATGGGCATTGAAGCCTAGTTCAACCCAACCAACCTATTATCCAGCCCACATATGCACTCTCCAGGTGGTTCTGGCAGTTGACTTGACAGAATTAGCTCCCAGTGCCAGCCTCTGCCAGCTAATGCTGCGGGTAAGCCCAACCAACCCTCGCCCACTCTAATTTTTGCTTGCACCAGTTGGAACAGTCAGCCCACCATGGCCCTTCTCTTATCTAGCTCACATGAGGCCCACAGGTGTTATCGCCCTGCCTAGTCTGATCTGCCCCCATCCTGACTCACGCTTTCCAATGGAAGTAGTTGTCCAGCAGGGGAGCCCACATTCCCCTGCCGGCTTTGCCTCCTCCCCCTGATTATCACATGTGTTGTTTGGGCGCTGCAATCACATCTGGTACAGCTCATCTCACCTTGGCATTCCTTAATGTGTACTGGTATGTGTCACAACCGAACCTGGCTTGACCCACACTCTGTTCTGGTACTTGGATTCACCAGCGGGTGATGTGAAGAGGTTCAGCCTGGTCTGCCTCCAACCCATGCCATGTGTATGCCAGTGGGATAATTTCCATTGCCTGTTCTGGGCTGTTTCCTATTGTGCTTCTTGCGTTCACCTGCAGGGACTGTGTCCTGCCAGAGATGTTGTCCAAGCTCCTCCATCAGAAACTCTCCCAGTGCCAGATTTTGCGCATACCAGTGGGTCCATGAGCCAGTCCTACTCAGTTCACCTCCTGTCCTAGCAGGAACAGTGGCTTTTCCTGACTGACCTTCAACCCAATCTGGTTCTTTTTGTTGGATGTTTCAACCCAGCCACGGCTCTTCCATACCTCCATACAGCTCACACATGGTTCAGTAACGGCTGAGACCTAGCCTAGTCTGTCACACATCTCCCCTGGTCCTCCAGAGCACCAGATGGTGTTGGAGTCTGGCCCGGCTTGGTGCTTCCATCTCAGTCCGCACTCGTGCCAAGTGAGATTACAACTGTTTCCTGATCAGAACGCAGCCCCAATTCCAGCCCATGCCCTCCTTGGTGGGAACCCCAACCCAGCTAAGGTGTCCTCTTAGCTCCCCAACCGGGCCTATTCCCAGCCTTAGATCACGTGCAGGCCAGTGGTTGCTCTGACTCAGCTTGGCAGAGCCCCTCACTTGTCCTGGCCCGTTAGATGCTGTGGCTTAGCTTCCCTGTCTCACACAGATCAGTAGGTACAAGGGCCTACTTGGCATGACCTATGCTCCAACTTGATTTCTGTTGTTTCTTGTGAGTTAAGGTTTGTTCAGCCCTGCCCATTCTGCCCCCTTCCAGTGGCAGCCCGGCCCACCCCACATCCTGTTTTAGGATGCACAATCAGGTGCTGCTGCCTTTACGTGCCCTGACTGTTGTGGGTTCCTTTACCTGTGAGTGATGGCAGGTGGGATGGTCACACCTAGCTTAGTCCATCACAACCTCAGCTTGCGAGCTCACCAGGGGGACTTGTATTTCCACAGGATTGGGCCCACACAACCGCACAGAGTCTACCCCCAGACCCAAGGTCTCTCACTTGCTGGATAGTGTCTTGACCCTGCCAAATGTGACCACTCCGCCACTCCGCCAAACAGTCGGGTAATGGTACCTAACTCTGCCAAAGAGGCCCCCATCCATAGCTTTGGTGTGGGCTGGGGTGTGGCGATCAGGGATGTTCTATGCTACCAGCCCATCTCTGGATTCCTAATTGTGGTGGTGAATCTGTCTAACCCAAATTAACTTCTGGATACTTCCCTCCAAACCACCAGGTCTCAGTCACCATGCATGCCTGAAATGTTCATGACTCTGTCACTGGGAATCACGCAAAATTCACTTCTCACCCACACTATAACTGGCCTTAGTTGTGGGTGTCCCCAGGCAGCAACTTAAAAACCCCAGACTTCGCTGCCAGGCGGCCAGCAGGATTTACCCTGAGGGAAGAGCTCTCTTGGGTCCTGAGGAGGCCGGGGACTCATTCATTGCCTTCCTGCAGTGTCTTTGGTGTGAGCCCCCAGCATTGTGTCCAACCTGGCAGAGGCACCACCCACAGCCGCCACACTGCAGGGAGTGGCAGTTGCCCCCCACCCCAAGGCCCAAACCAAAATAAATAAATATTTTTAAAAATTCATGGAATAGGGCCCGGAGGCGTGGCCTAGCAGTTAAAGTCCTCGCCTTGAAAGCCCCGGGATCCCATATGGGCGCCGGTTCTAATCCTGGCAGCTCTACTTCCCATCCAGCTCCCTGCTTGTGGCCTGGGAAAGCAGTTGAGGATGGCCCAATGCATTGGGACACTGCACCTGCGTGGGAGACCTGGAAGAGGTTCCAGGTTCCCGGCTTTGGATTGGCGCGCATCGGCCCGTTGAGGCTCACTTGGGGAGTGAATCATTGGACGGAAGATCTTCCTCTCTGTCTCTCCTCCTCTGTGTATATCTGGCTGTAATAAAATGAATAAATCTTTTAAAAAATTCATGGAATAATGTTTAAAAAATATATTAACAGTCTCATGTCTATGTGGTAGCATAATATTTTTGCTTTTAATTAAATTTTCAATCTTTTTTCCAAAAGAATGTGATTTCCAACTTTCTTTTTGTTTTCAAGTTTATTTGAAAATGAATTATGGAGAGAGTGGAAGTTACAGAAAGGTTTTCCATCTGCTCTTTCATTCCCAAGATGCATGACAGAAGCCCAGTCACTCAAGCCATCAAGCACTGCATTTCCCAGGCCTTCAGCAAGGAATAAGGTTGGCAGTGGAGTAGATGGACCATGAACTGGCTCTCCTGAGAGATTCTCATAAGGCAGGAGGGCCATTTATGCCCTAAGGGAGCCCCTTCAGCATTTTCTGATTCCTATACCTCTCACCCAACATTATTTGCAGGTTTCTCCCTTTCTCTCAGCTAAACCCCAATTCAGGCAATCAAGAATTCTGTCTTCATTTCTTCATGGGAGCCAGAATAGAGCAGGTACAAAAAGCAAGCCTGTATGTTCTTTTGAATTTCAAAGTGAAGATTTTAAGCCATGACAGAGAAGTTTGAAAATTACAGAAATTTGTGTCTTGTTGATTTCTGAAGTGTTCTCTCAATGGTAACAGTGTATTATAATTTTTTTGTTGTCATTTATCAGTATTTTTCCAGGCTTTCCAATTTGAGAAGATAAGGATGCCAGTTAAGGGTTGATAAAAATGTGGAACTTGGGCTTGGTCTCTGAGAAGTACTCTTGTGTCTTCCCCTTCCCTTTAATCCTCATTCTGGGGAAAGCAAGAATAGGGGTTCAGGTTTATTCCATTTTCATGTAATCCCAAGGAAACACTAATGTGTTACTATCTCCTTTGTACCCAATGGCTCAGGAGGAGTAACATGCTTGTGTGTAGTATGTCCAGCCAGAGAAGATTCAGGCAGCGTGACATTGCTTTCTTCAAAAGAATGTGTTTTAACAAATGTTAATATTTTCTTTATATTCTAAATGAGCATATAATCTCCTACATAGTCACATCAAATCTCCAGCAGTGACTTCAATAGAACTGTGCCTGGAGTCATATGTAGCCCGATTACATCACTACTGTAAAAGTTGTTGATGTTTAGGGCTGCTGTGCGCCTCAATAAGAATTCCAAATGCCACTATGTGACTTAAATTTTAGGTCAAAGAAGAAAGCCTATACTATGTTTTGAAAAATAAGAGTGTCCGAGAATCAAGATGGCAGAATAGGGTAAGGACATGTTTAAACAGATGGAAAAACTTTTAATCGGGATGAAGCAGAGAGGACACATTCCAGGAAATAGGAGAGGACAGAACCACAGCAGAGGGGTACCTGGAGACTGACAGACACAGGAAAGCAGCGGACACAATGGCATGGTGTTGCAGTGGTATTCAGCTAACAGCGATCTGAACTCCACCAGCAACCAGGTGGGAAGGGGCTTTCACTGGGAGCTTGGGAGGTGAAACCAGTCAAAAAACTGTCCGTCCTGCTGGTCCATTTGGTTTGATCAGGAGCAGAGACAGAGTGGCAGATCCCAGACAGGCAGTGCGAGAACAGGGTGGATTTCACAGCCCCTTAGAGCTGAATTGGGCGCCATTTTCCGTAAGGGAAAGGACTGAGCATACGCTGAGCTGGGAGTGAACTCATTTCTGACTCAGTGAACTACAGCAATGTGGCATTCTACGGGTTCCACCCAAGACAGGTCTGGGTAGCCCTAAGACCTGACGGCCAGCAGATCAAGAATTCTAGTAGTGGTACGTCAGGTGGCATTTTGTACACTGTGGCAATAGCTTTAGGACTGCAGAGGACAACAGTGAACTGCGCATGTGCTGAGCTCGCAAGAACTTGTTGAGGTCCGTGGATTGCACTGGTCCCGCAGGAAAATAATACTGACTGTGTCATCGTATGGGTCAAAACAGGTCCGTGTGGCACCCAGACCTAACGTCCAACAGGTTCCAACAAGATCAGCTCCACCAACAACCTAACTATATAGGACACCTGGTGTCTCTCTAATCCTGGGACCTGCTCCAACTGAAAGTGGGAGAAAGGTTGCAGAGACAATGGTGCAGCCTCAGCATGGTATCACAGGAGGTGGTGAGTGGTGATCCAGGAGCTGGGGCTGTGGAGACCACGGTGGAAATCTAACATAAGAACCCAGACCTGGAACTCACTGGAGGTTGTGGCACAAGTGGCTGCAAGAAAAGTTGTGTACCAACCGCAATAAGTAAAATCGCATTGTAGACCTATGGGTGACACAGCTTAGAAACCTGCCCCAAGGAGAAGACTCTGCTAACCAGAAGTGAAATGACTAAGAGCAAAAGAAAAGACAAAGGCACAATGAATATTACCAATAATATTTTGTGGCTTTTGTTTTGTGGCTTTTCATTTAAGGGGATGTATAGTAGCTGTGTAATGGAGACTGTCATATCTAGTAACAGGTCATTTTCCTTCATGGCATTGTAGATTTCTATTTTTCTTTCTATTGTTGATTTTGTATTATGACTTTTCATTTGAGGGGATGTGTAATAGCTGTAAAATGGAGACTAACATCCAGATGTGAAGACACAATGTAGTCTGCATTTCTACTTCCAGACAAAGATGAACTTAGAATGAAACTGTTCACTATATCTTGACAATACGATGCTGCCCACAATGATGGACATATGACTGAGTATGAAGAACCATATTTTACTAATGATATAGAGGAACTTGGTGGGGGGGAGGGAATTTGGGAGGAGAAAAGGGAACTCCCAGGAGCCTATGGAACTATATCATAAAAAGATAATAATAAAATGTAAAAAAAAAAGAAAAAAAGAAAAATAAGAGTATCCAAAAGAACATTATATTTTATTCATTAAGTGTGTGTATGCATGCACTTATATGTGTGTATACATGGACATGTATAACCATTTCCTACATTCATGTACTTGTTTTCATTTGCAAGAAAACTTACGTTTTGTGGCATGCATTTATAAAAGTGATATTTGTGAGTCTAGCATGCTGGCATAGTATGCTAATCTTCCATCTGCGGCGTCTGCATCCCACATGGGCACTGGTTCAAGTGTTGGCTGTCCTACTTCTGATCCAGCTTCCTGCTTTTGTCCTGGGAAGACAGTGAGTATTGACCAAAGACCTTGAATCCTTGCACTCACATGGGAGATGTGGCTCCCAGCTTTGAACCAGCCCAGTTCTGGTTGTAGTGATCATTTAGGGAATGAACTAGTGGATGCAATCTCTCTCTTCCTCTCTCTCTTTCTGTAACTTCAATTTCAAGTAAAATAAATAAATCTTTTGATAAAAAAAATGATACGTGTATATTCTCATGAGTACTCATTCCAGTACTTATTCCTAAGCAGACATCAGCGTTTCCAATTGGATATAGAAAAACTAAAATACATGCTTAACATAAACAAACCACCAAGAATGCAATGAAACTGTTCTCTTCTGAAGTAGAAGTGAGTGGAGAAACTGATGATGGGCTGATGAGAAGTACTTTAAATCATCCGTCTAGTGTAGGAACCTGGGAATTTAGTATTAAACATCACCTTAATTTAAAATTGTGCATAAATTTTTACCTAATCTGTCTACTTATTTATCTCCTTGCTTGTTTACTTAATAGAACATTAAACTAGATTAGCTTTCTTGCAAATCTACACAACTTAAAGCTTTCTCTATGACCAGCTCATGAACACATAGGAAACCTTGCTGAATATTAGCTTCATAGGGGAACTCAGTGAGGGGGAAGAAGCTTGGGGAGCAGATAAGGGAAATCCCAGGGACTATGGCCCTGTATCATAAAGTGAAAATAATAATAATAATGATAATAATAGAAGTAAAATTTAAAAAGCAGCATATAATTTGGAATGTAACCATACTGCCAAAAGAGAAAAAAAATCCTATGTAGCAGAAGGAAAAGTTTTTAGTTTTTTTTTTTAATTTTAATTATCTCTTGTATCAGATTACATGTATTATGACTTAATTTTTAAGAGCATAGGTAATGGGATAGAAGTTAGTAATAATTTCATGTATTACTCAGATCTTCTGAGTGTATAGAGTGGTATGTCATGAAACATTATTTTCTAATTACATTGTGAACTAGCAATGGAGACATGAGGATAGCTTACAGGAGGAAAGCATCCATGTCCTACACTAAGACACTTCTTAAAGCCCTAGAGATTGTTTTCAAGGGAGGTCCTAGAAGGGTCCTTGAAGAGGTAACACCACTACTTCCACAATAAATACCAAAATGATACCAAGAAAATTTTAGATAACCTCATGAGTCTATCAAAAATTACTTTTTCCTGGAAGTAGGTAATTTAACAAATAACATCTCAAGGCCCCCAAACTTCAGGATTTTTCAGCAAAGAATCTAGACTCCCATGATCCATATCATCTTTAATGGAACAAAGCCAGTGACTGGGTGAACCTGTGATATCTTCAACATCTATGATTTATAAGATAATGCCAAGTATTTTGAAAATATATGCAACATTTGGCTACTTTCCCCATTAATGAAACTTGTCAATCATTTTACTAAATGAATGTGAAATAATCTGAGATAATTGAAACATTGCTTTTGCTCACTATCATCATGAGGTTCCTCTGCAACTTAACTCTGAAACTCCTCTTGTAGAAAAGCAAAACTTGTAGAACTTTCAAAAATGAATATCCCGAATTAGGATGCTGAAATGCTTGTGCAAAGAAATTGCTTTTGCGTGTGGGAGAGAGGTGGGGAATTAGTGGGGACTTCTGTGACTGCTAGAAATGAGAAAACTCAGAGTGGTTAGGCTTTATTACAAAACAGACAGCATTAAATCCCAGGCATCTAACTCTGAACGGAATCATCTTAAATGCTTTTAAAAATTCAGACTCCTGGGTTTCAAGCTGGACTTCCAATCCAATCCTAGAGAGTCTGAACCTCAAAAGTCTACACATGTCTTCTCATTTCTCACTTTTATGCATTAAATGTCTAATAATAAGTCATTGAGTTTTCATTCATTCATATCATGTTTTAAGTGAACCATGATGGTAAAAATCTCTTTAATACTTCAAATCAGATTTCAAACATTTGGAGTAAGGTAGGATTGCAGGTTTTAGCACACATGATAAAGTATCTCCAAACTATATCACATGAGAATTCTGCAATATAGCCCCCAATCTTTGAAATGGTATTGCATATGTCTAAATTGACAAACATTTCTTTTTCCTTATTGATTCACTTTATGGAATCTTTTCAACATACTTGTTTTAAACTTCTTTAACATGTGCATGTATTTGATTGACTTTTGTGTTGTATAATCAAAATACATAAATACCTTTAAATACAACTGGCAGAAGTTAATTTAGAAGAAAAAAACTTACTGACAACTACGTTGCAGGTAGTGGAACTTCATGAGAAATTGCTGTTCTAGCAACAGGCACTCAAATCCCCAGAGAGTATAATTTTATGGGAATAATTATAAGAGAATTAATTGCTTTGATCATGCATTTAAGGAGCTCTCACAGTATTAATTTATTACATATATTGAATATATGACCATAGCATGACTCTAAGAATAAACTTAGAGTCATAAAATTACTGCACATATTCTCTGAAATAAAACCAAGTTATACTAGTACAAAGGCTTGTTCCTTGTTGCTATGTGCTCTCCTAAGTCCTCCCTATTCCCATGTGCTCTACTTATGTGTGTTTCCTTTACATAATTTCCTCCCCAGGCTTACATTTACTAGTAAGACCCTCTCATCTACTTGTGATTGGATGAATCTCACAGTCCTGTCATCCAAGAGGTACATCCCCGTGAAGCACATTTAGAAGACTTGAGATATCAGTCTTTGTCAATTGTCTGTTTCTGTGACATGACTGGTTTTCTAAAAATAAATGTGAATTGCTTTTACTGAGAGTGTTAGTAAACTAAATATTCAGGCATAAGACAATTATTCTAATAATCAGAAGCAAACTTACCCTGGGATCATAATCACGCTAATAATTAGAAGCAGCATTATTGAAATACTCACTAGAATCTGTATCTCCCACATGCAAGATCCATAAAGTTCTTAGCTCCATAGCCTTAGGTAATGTATTAGAAATGTTTGTGATGATAGGAAAATACCAAAGCCAGTTTAAGAGTCTTATAGCAGTATACACCAATTTTTGTAGAAAATGAAAATGTAATTATGTAATAAATATTTAAACAAAAATGTGAATGTGTAATTCACTTGTAAATAGAAGAATTGATGCCAAAATGTTAACAGTGTTTATCTGTGGGTGTTAGAAAAATGAATTTGTTTTTCTTTTTGTTTAAACATGGTTTCTAGTTGTCACTATAATAATCATAGATTATTTGATTCAAAAAGTTACAGAAAATAACAAAATGGGTGTCTCAAAAATTAAGTTGTTATGCATTGAGATTGGAGTTATGTTGTGTGGAGTTGGTAGAAGGCTTAAGAGTTTATTTATGCTTTTAAAAACTTTTTATTTAGTTGATGGTAATTAAAGGGTTTATACGATGGAAAAAAAAACATTTATATTATGAGTTTGTAGTCTAGCAACCACAAGGGAAAATACTCTTCATGTGCCCATGGGAAACCTAAGAAACAAGCTCAGGAATTTGGTGATATCCCTGGCTGTTATTGAATGCCACAGACTTGCTTGGTTGTTGTATCACATCGAAGCATTCACTTTTCCTAGACATCATATCTCATAAGCAATGAAAACAATCGTTCTAAATTTAACTGATTGGAAAACAGGAAGAAAGTTAGACAGGTCTATTGTACAAAGGAACTAATCTATGAAAGGCACAAAAGCCCATTTTCTTATGGAATGCCCACAGTGGAATTTTTTCAGGGCCCAAAATGTACGCAACTTGTCACCAACTCTTTATAATACTCTTGAAATTGTTTTTAACTTTCTCAACACTAAAAGAATAGAGTCATTGTGAGTAACTAACAAATATGGAAGAGATGTTTACACTTACAGAATTTAAAGAGAATGATTTGTGCATTGATGGCGATGGTGGTAGTGGTTGTGATGTAATTTATAACATCAGGAGAAAAGTCAGAGTCCAGACACATCCTCCATTGAGAAAGGATAGTGGGGGATCCGGTCTGGATGTTACTCCCATCCAGGTCTGTTTTTCAGCATCTTTAGAAATGCTCTTAACCACCAGATGACCAGTCATTATCCTCTTTTCTTTGACTTTTGTTTCCTCTTTGATCCATCTTTGACACTTGCGTGGAAGATGGATCAATGTTTCTCAAGACCCTCTTTTTAGCTCTTTATCGTTACCTCCTGTAGGTCCACATCTCATCCCTTGAAGAATCATCAGTGTTACTACCTTTGCATCTGCACTGACAATTGTCAAATTGAGTCTGCAGTATTGGAACAATGAGGACAGTCTTTGTGGAGGAGGCAGTCTTTTAGAGAGAAGATAAATTTCAATGGATGACATGCACATTAGAAAAGGAACTTGGTAGAGGTAAGGAGATTAAAGCACAAAGAGGTGAAATCCTCAGTATGTGAAGAAAACTGCTAAGCTGAAAACAAACTCATTTGCTAAATCTGGGAAACACCATTGAACAGTGCTTTTGTCTTTGTATTTTATTTTTTATGAGTCCATTATTCTTCTACTTAAGTACATTATTCTTCTACTTAAGTGTGTCATGACACTGTATGTAAAGACAATGGTAAAAAGTCTAGCATTCTGGTGCTAACATATATTTAACAGTTTTGTTAGTAATCCATCTTTTATTTGAGAGTAGAGATGCATACTGCACTACCATTATGCTCAGTGAAATAAGCCAATCCCCAAAGGACAAACATTAGATGTTCTGTGATACAAGGCAACCTTGTATCATGTAAAATACAGGATCAACATATATGTAGGAAAACATGTATATGCATACATTCTTCTGGAGGAACTGTGCAAAGCAGACTAGCTTTGGTCTTTGTTATACCTCTCCGCTCCTTTGTGTTTGCTTTTATGTCTCCAACAGCCTACCAAGAGAGATGAAGGCTCATAATCAATCTGTGCCTCTTTGACACACTGGGTGTTTCAGTCTGGCATGTCTGAGACTGAGCCCTTGCAGGTCAAATTTCTATTTTCTCCAACTGATGATTGAGACAACAAATTTGTTCCTATTGCTCTTTCTCTGACATTTCAGAAAACTTCTTTTCATGGTGCTAGACGTATGTGTTGAAGTCAATCTTCAGTGTAAGGTTTTGTCTGAAACAGACATAAATATGAGTTGTATGGCTTATGTTAGCCTTTTCCTGTTGTTCTGTGTCTGTTTGTTGTTGTTGAAATGAGGATGAGAAACAACTTACTCTATAAGCTTTGCTATAATGCTCAAAAGCAAGCGTTATAATTATGGCTTTAAATTCTCTCCTTTTCCCTGCCCTGACCCCAACTTCTCCCCACACACACATAAAGAAAAAACAGTTTAAAAGGAATAGTACCAACAAACCAGCATAGGTAAATACATTTCATGACTCCTGAAGCAAAATGTAAACCTACTTATATCCTAATGAGCCATCATCCAAAGCAGCAGAAAAGCAACATCCATAAATTGAAATATGCAAAGACTCATAAAAAGGTAACAACTACTTAATAATAGCATTGAAATCATTCAAGTGAACTGGAGTACAAAAACAAACTCTACTAACTGATCCAAATTTCTGGTTCTATGGGAGACAAGCACATCTGTTTCCACACAAAACTGGACCTGCACTGCCTGTTCCTCCACCCTTAGAATGAGATTCAAAAAAAGCTATAGGGATAACCTTTCCTACTTACATATAGTATAAAATCATAAACCCTACATTATTTCAGATGAGCAGTGAAAATGGAAACCTTTAAAGTTTGTGCTTTCCACACGAAGTCTCAATCCTCTCTGACCAGATGACTTTGATTTTGGAGTACACAGTGAGCTGTTAGCTCCTTCAGCTTCAGGGGGATCTTAAATTCCAATTCTCCTTCACTATCCTAATGAAACATCAATAAAAGCATGCTTCAGCATTCAGTTCCTTCAGCTTCAGAGGATAAGATGGATGGACTATTTTTAGAAAATGAGACACGACCCAACTCTTCATCCGAATCAAAGTGGCTTCAAATTGAACTTTTCACAAAGTTCACAATACTGTGCAATAGAAATCTTTTTTCTTAAAAAGAAATCTTGATTTTACGTTATGTGCAATCCCATTCCAATTGTGGCTTGAAGTACAAGATCAAGACTGGAATGAGAAAAAGTGGTTGGATTCCTTTCCTCTTACCCTTATTGGTCATCAATCCTAGGGACCAACTTTTAATGTGGATATGATTTTTGGAATATTTATTTAAACTTCAACTAGCTAAAAGAACATATTTGGGAGAGAGTTATTGAAACTTTATCTCAATGGATCCAAAAATATATTCTGAATCAAACCATTTCAACATTCATTCATCTTAATATTTCTAGTCACTAATAAAATGATTCTTCACACCGTTGAGAATGATCATGTGCAATCTTGAATCAATCATATAATTACCCCATATAAAACTGCTGGTGACATAAATGAATGAAAACTACATAAACAATGATCCTTAGGTTTTTCAAGGGTTAATGACCTTTATTTTCCTTGTAGTCTGGACTCTGAACAACAGACTGAAATGTAAATGGATCAGGTCTACCAACAGTGGGAAAGAGAAAATGTTACTGACTCTTACAAGGCAGCCTATATCCCAAGTTTTCACAAGAAAACCTGTATAATCAACTTTTTCATTGAGAAAAAGATTGAAAAACAAAACAACCACAAGATAGGTTGAATGTGAAAATCACCCATAAAAACACACTTGGAGGTGTCAATATTGTGTGTCAGCTCCAGACTACACGTCTGTGAATCTGACCAAGCTACTTAATTTTTTGAATCAATTCCTTTTTCTTTATTGGTAGAATTCACACTTATTTAATTCATTACTTTCTAAAATGCCTATGCAGAATAGGTAGTCAATGCTAGTGTGTGCAACCCCTGTTCTAAATTCTCGTTGGCTGAGCTGGTATCAACAGAAACAAATAACCTTTGTCCAACAGTGGTATGCATTTAGTTTAATCTAAAAAAGGCCTCAGATCTCTTTGCTGCTTTAAAGATCTATCTTGCATGTTCTTTGGCAGCAATAATTTTAAAGTGTTTTCAGAAATGATGGCAAAAAGAAGATAAATAGGTTCAGAAAATAGAAGGGAGATGCTTTTCAGGAACTGATGGATTCACGGAGAATGGGACTCTGTCTTTGGGTCAGAATTTCAGGGAGGAAAGGATGACTGACTTCTTAAGAGGAGATAGCAAAGAAAAGCCAGCGCACCTAGGGATGGATTCTTGGTAGGAGTCAAGATAGGTGGGGATGTATTATAGCTCTTTATTAGTCTTAGTGGTAAATATCTGGGGAGAAGATGAGTGACTCATATTAAGTGCAAGAAGATAATACTTGCTGTAAGGAGGATCAAGGAGACAAAGATATAATATCAAGATTTTGACTTAAAGGAGTACTGTATTTTAAAATCCCCAGCAATGTTTATCTTCCTCTCTTTTTAGAAAATGTAATGAACTCCCAGAGATTTCTAGAGAAAAGACAACACAAAGAGAACAAAGGTCCTGCTGGATCCAATCCATTATAATCTCTCTTTTCTTTCAAATATAATTTAAAATGTATATTAAAGTTTTGAGACCATTCAGATACATTGCACAATTCTTACATTTGATTTGATTGTATGTTTGTCAAAAGGAATGTTTTAATGAAGCTATGTTGTGATAGTGAAGCTGTTCAGCAAGCTATTCTCTGCACTTTTCTAAAAGCTTGAGAACCCTTAGATTTTTTTTAAATGAAAAAGAAAAAGAGAAATTGTAAGTATAAAAGACACACATGGGCTTGTAAATTCAGATAATCCCACTGGGGCAATGCTTAAGTAATTGATTTTGAGTAACTTTGGCCTGAAAGTGAAGTCGTATTGCTTTCCCAAGTAATCTGGGGATTGAAAGAGAATACAGATGGTGTGATGGAAAATTTTAAAGACTTCACCCAAGATACTCTATTCTTTTATGTCACCTTATTGACTTGAACAAAATAAATATACATGTCTATAATTCCAAGAAGCATCTGTTTCTTGTGGACACAGTAGATGGAAAAAACGTATAGCATCTGTTAAAGGTTTCACTAGGAAAAATGCCCACGATAAGTCCCAGTAAACTTCAGACACATTGATCTCAAAGGGCTTATGCCTTCATGTTTGCATGCAAAGTGCTTAGATAAGATCACATTTGCACAGGATAGCAGTAACATTCTCATGTACACTCTTTTGGAGTGATATCATATTGTCATCTTTTGGTTTTCATAAACAACTAGGAATGTACCAAGTCTGTACCAAGTCAAGGCTGCATTCCCAACATGGCTCCATTCAATATCCAACCAAGATTTTTGCTGTATTTTAAGTAGTTGTTTTGCTATTTTTTTCAGACAATGTACAGCAACGTGCTAACTGTAACTCATTCCATCTTGTCCCTAGCAAGTAAATTCTGGATGCACCCATCTCTACACTTCGTAAGTGATGAATCATAGTCTCCACTGGCTGCATCATCAAAAACTCATCATCAGAACCACGTTATTGCCATGTGAGTTTTCTGTGTGAGTTAACTTTCTCAGGTTTATATACCCCATTGGGTGCAGTCTTTATAAGCCACCTATCCTGCATACACAGGAGGGGCAAATTTTCATTTACTCTGCATGATCACAGTCATCTGCTTGTCTACCACAACTACATTTAACTTTCCAGAAGGAGAACATATTTCTGTTCAATTCCTATAATATAAAAACATCTCTAATTTTTTGAGAGGAATTTCTTTATATCTTTTAATTAAAAATGCTCATTAATCCATGTGGAAGGCAGAATTGCAGAATTACAGAAAGACAGAAGGAGAGACTGGGAGAGTCTTTTATCTGCTCGTTTAGTGTCTAAATGGTTACAATAGCTACAGTTCCAGAGTTCAGCTGGTCAGAAGCTTCCTCCACCTCTCCCACAGGGATGCAAGGGTCCAAGTATGTGGACCATCTCATGCAAATTTCCCAGGTATCTTAACCAGAAGTTGGACCAGAAATGGAACATCTGGGACATGAATCAGCATCTACATAGGGGGCTGGCACCATGTGGGTGTGGTGTGGTTTCTCCTTCTGCTCCATAGCACCAGCCCCCAGAGGAATTTCTTGATATCTGCCAAATATTAAGTTCTATGTGCAGAGAAAGTATTGGAAATATATTCCAGTAGACTCTTCCTTGATATAATATCCAGGTTTTAATTCCACTCAAATGTATTTCTATGTTTTACATCACTGATTATAATTGTGTAATATTAATTATTCTCTATAATTTGAAACCAAAGTAGTGACATTGTTTATTTAAACTACTTGGGTACCACTTCACAATCCAAAGGCATAGTTTTAGGAATTGTCTTTTGTCATCTATTTTGATCTTTTATCTACTTAATACTTTTACCTGATAGAACTGACAGTGAGAACTTCCCACCTTCAATGGAAGACTTGCCATTTTCCAGTTGCATACAGAACTGAAATCTCCCTATATGTTGAGGCTGTTGACTTCATTTGTACCACTTTATGGAAAGAAGAAAGTGCTTAGTAGAAAGAGTGTCCATTTCTGCTTTAAGAAATTGTCACATTCTCGGCCCGGCGGCGTGGCCCAGTGGCTAAAGAAATTGTCACATTCTTAGTATTTTTAAAAAATACATAGTATTTTATTTTTTATAATTCTGTAAGTCAAAAGTCTGGGTAGCCTTGACTGGGCTCTCTACTCATGGTGTTACAAAGTTAGACTCAAAATGATAGCTGGTCAAGCTCTTATTAGGGAATTATGGGAAGAATCTACTTCCAACATCATTACAGTTGTTGGTAGCATTTAATTTCACGTAACTGCAAGACTGAGGTCTCTGTTTCCTTTTTGTTTTCCAAAGGTTGTTCTGAGGAACCAACACATTCCTTGGTTTTCAAAGCCAATAATAGGGATGAATGTCTTCTCAGAATTTGAATATCTGTGACATCCCCACCCTTCCCTGCTACTTCACCTTCCTGTCTTTTCTTATCCTGCATCCTTATGATCTTAGCAGAACAGAGTTCTCTTCTTCTAGGGCCTCAAGTGACTGTTTAAGCTCATCTGGCTAATCGAAGGCCAACTCTTAATGATACTGGAAAAGTCACTAGGAGCATAAAATATATTATTTTCATGGATATGGAGTGGGTAAGAAGTAAACACTTCGGAGGTGGAAAGTGTTTCTGTTGATAAAATAGGCAATGTTTTACTGTAAGTGGTGTGTGCATTAAAAGATGAGACTTAAGAAAAAGCAATAGATTTTTTTTCTTGTTGTGACTGTAACTGCCAGAAAATATGACCAATTTGTTAAACTGTTGAGATTTCTGGGGAAATTTTCATGATGATAACTTAGAGATAGGATCCAGTTACCATGCACATTCTTCAAATCTCAACAATTTGATATGGGTTTCTGCTAATGATGCTCTTACAAAACACTGTACTAAAATCTGCTGGGTTTGAGATTTCAACCAATGGAAGTGTGTGAAGCTTTAGGATATAATCTGTTCTTTGTTGAGGCTTCAAAAATTTGGGAGGGGCATTGGAGACTGGAAGATGGTGGTAAGCGCATATCTGGGCATGAAGCATGTGGGACAGAAGTTCTTATACACTGATCCATTCTACCTTAAATGCTTACTAAGTATCAGAGGACACAAATGTGGCCTAGGTGAATGAACACTTGCATGGTGACCCTTATGTATCCATGATTTGGAATTTTTAACAAGGAATCCAAAAACAGAAATTTCTTGACCTTTATCTTCCCTTCATCCTGTTTCCTTCTACACATGCTGCGCTGAGCAAGAAGTAGCATTTGGATTTTAGGTCTTGTTGTTCTTTGTGTTCATATTAATATTAAGGTGCTCCGATATTGATCTCAGACTTTGGTATGATCTCAGACTTTGTCTTTCGTGTTTGCTTTGGGATTTTCATAGGAAAAACCATCAGAAAACAAAGATAACAAATTCATAGAATTTACTATATGGCATGCATTGTTAGTGTATGTCATAAGACTTCACTTAGGCTTTAAAACAACAGTATAAAGCAATTAGAAAAGTATTTTAAATTCTCCCATGATGAAATTGAGATATAAAAGGAACAATGCCTTGTCCAAAGGTAGATAACTGTAAACAAGGAATTGACTTGGTTTGAACTTGACAGTATAAGTGACTATGAAATTGCTTGCATTCTTTCATATTAGTTATTAAACTGCAAGCTTCAAGTAAATAAGCCATTAATGCATTCTTTACCCCAAGAAAAAGATAAGTTACAGTAGGTACTGTCTTACTTAATTTCTTAGACATGGGTCACTAAGGCATTTCTAAATCTTGAACATTTTTCCCCATGAAACTTAAGCTACGGTATTCAGTTGAGTTATATTCCTGTGCATGTATGGTACACCAGGAGTTAAGCCACTCTTACTGCTATCGCCTGCATGTCTTCTCCCACAGCAGTGGGCAGGGGACCCCATCCTCTCCCTGGTAGAGAGGCTCAGCAGCATTGAGATTAACTGGAAGCTAAATGCTGGCTGGTAGCCAAACCGAGAGTGATAAGCATCCTGATTCTGATGGAACACTTAAAAATCATTTTAACTTTTCCAGACCTAATGTAGTTAAAGGATGTGGGAGTGGGAGGTCTTCTTGTAGGTTATACAAATAGCTCAACTCCAGTAATTCATCTTAACCCAAGATTAGAATGGGTTTCACTCATGGGGGAGGAGCCCAAAGCTTATGGAATTCATGATCACATGGTTCGCCTTACCTCTTAAGCTGGGTGGTTTTGTTTTGTTTTTCTTTGTTTTTGTGGTTGCACAACATGGATTACTTTTGTCTGTCTTTCAGAAAATACTCCATTTCTCATGGAAGATCTGTGTAAATGCAATCTGCCCCAGTTCGCGACACAAGCTTTGGAGGCTTTGGTAGGGCGCCATCTTACATTTGTCTTTCTATTTACATGGGAGCAGTGATAAGAAGTGAGGCTGACAAATTCCAGTTCATTTCAGCAGAGGAGGATCTTGAGCAGGAAACAGTACTTAGAGAACTCTGTGGCAAGGATGTTCTCAGAAAGCTCTACTAAATGTGCACTTTCACAAAGTATTACTGGCTTTTGTTGTGGTTGTTGTTTGAGTGAGCTATAGCTAATGATATCTGAAAGTGCAAGGCAACTCCATAATGAAAGTTTGAAGAAAGTGGAAAATCCAAGGTGTGTGTGTGTGTGTGTGTGTGTGTTTGCTAATTATTCAAGCTGTAGCAAACACAAGTAGTTTGAGAGGAACTAAGAAATTCTTTCCTGGTGCCAGCAATGTAGCATAGCATGTAAAGCAGCCACATGCAACGCTGGTATGCCTTATGGGATCTGGTTGATGTTCTGGCTGCTCCACTTTTAATCCAACTCCATGCTAAGGGCCTGGGTAAAGCAATGAAAACTGCTCAAATGTTTGTGCCCCTGCCATCCAGATTAAGCTGGACAAATCTCCTGGCTCCTGGCTTCAACCTGGCTATTTTGGCCATTGTAGCAGTCTGGAGAGTGAAACGGAGATATTCTCTCTCTCTCTCTCTTTCTCTCATGCTGCCTTTTGAATAAAATAAGTCTATTAGAAAGAAAAAAGTAAATTCTTTATGTGCAAGCAAAACACAGGCATAGTGTGGTCAAAGCAACTAGACCAGCATGTGATAAACCCAAAGTTCCATGGCACCTAACAGCATGGGCATTCCTGAGAGAATTTATAAAGTAGGGGAAGATAGAAATGATGTTCAGATGGTGCACACAATTGTAGTTGCCATGCTTGTCAAGACACTGACATACTCAGGGCAGCTGGTGAAGTTCTGCAACATAGCCTCTCACTACCTTTCCCGTAGCATCTTGAATCTTCCCCCTGCTCAGAAGCTGGCATTAGCTGTTTTGAGCAATATTTCTGCAGATTGGTCACAGCTTTTTCACAATTCTCCTTGGGTGTGGTAGGGGCTGGGGAGGGCAGAATGCATGCCTAGATCATCCAAACAAAAGAAAAAAAATTACAGGATCTGGTCCAGGCAGAACACAGCTGAGCGCCTTCCCAGCAGCCCAGGGGACCAGGCTCCTGGTCAGCAGCACGTGTTTATATACTGTGCTTAAAATAACCATATTTCCTCAAGAATAATGAACAGAAGACTTGAAACTCTGTGTTGCCATTTCTGTTAAGTGATGGCGGAGTTTTGAGTCCTTTGTATTTTGCCAGTTGTGGGGGCAGAGCCCAATACACAAATAAGGACAGCTTCAAGGACAAATCTAACAGGCTAGTGATTCACATCTGGGCACTTAAAATCACATGTTTGGCTCAGAGATCAGATTGCTGCAGGAAGTTATTCTCTCGAGGGAAAGCATGTGCTTTGGAATCAGGCACTCCTGTGTTTATATTTTGGTTTTCTATACCCCTAGCTCTATGACCTCAATCAAATTACGAACTTCTCTGAGTCCCAGTCTCCTCAAATTTGAGAAAGAAATAGTATATGGCTGGTAGGATTAAGAATACTTTTTTTCAGTTCAAAGTGCAACATCATCAGAGTTGTGTAATACAAAGGAAGATCAGATACTTCAACACAAACAGGCCTACCGTTTCCTCCCATCTACCTTTCTAAGTCTTGTCCATTTAGAAAAATATCACTTGGATCTGGTTATTCTCTTATTCCCACATGCCTCAAGACAGTTATGTGGTTAGCTCAACAAACTTCTAATTAATTATTCTGCTAGATTACATATCTTTCTAGTGATTACTAAGCCTCTCCTGAGTTTGCACTTTTTCTTTTATTTTATCAGAAACTCCTCAGGTCTGGCAGAGAGTATGAGGTTTACTGCGGACTTCCAGTTGCTTGACCATCAATATTGGTGGCTGACAGGGTAACTTATGACTCTTTCCAACCTGGAAATGGCTCACCATCAACTCCCCAGAGAACACAGAAAAGTCATGTTGATCAGGGATGCCTTGTCTGGGTCATTCCCATGAGCAAAGATTCTGTCACATTATTTCCTATCATGGTACATCAGCAGATGGAACATGTGGTTGTATTCACTTCCCGGATGAGAAAATAGCTCGGGAAGGTTACAGCAGTCACACAGGCACAGATCGTGGAGACTGGGCCCAGTGTCTCTCTCCTTCTAACATGGTGCTCATTTGAGTTTCACCTCACCGTTCCTGTAGTCCTTGGCAGGGATTTATTCCCAGGCTGTGCGGGTGACAGTTTTTTTTTTTTTAATTGTAGTTAAACCCTTCGATGGAGTAAATTGAAGTCCATGAATCAGAGAGCAAAGCCAAACCCTCATCACCTTGCTATTCAGCAAAGTGGCTTTGAAAAGAGCGATGCTTCATGCACAGAGGACCCATGGTCCCCGATGGGTAGGGTTAAGATATAGGAAAGAATAAGGTGGGTCTGAAGAGTCTTCAAGACACCCTACACATTACCACATAATGACTTTGGGTTAGAATGGAGTCCAAGTGACTTAAAGGAACACTTTTTTTGTGATTTTAAAAGGATTTATTTATATTTATAGGAATATTTTACTGAGATTGAAGGCGATAGATGTAAAGAGAAGGTCTTCCATCTGTTCCCCGAATGTTCACAATGGCAGGAGCTGAGCTGAAGCCAAGGGCCATGAGATTCTTTGGGGTCTCCCATGTGGATGCAGAGGCTCAAGGAGTTGGGCCATCCTCCACTGCTTTCACTGGCCACCAGCAGGGAGCTGGGTCAGAATAGGAGAAGTCAGGACATGATCCTGTATGGGGATGCCAGCACCACGGCACAGAGGATTAACGTGCTGCCCTCACTGAGTCTGCAATTGATTTTTAAACTTCCTGAGGACTGTCCTGTGTGTGCACTGCACAGGGAAGAGCAATATAGTCTAAGGGTGAAGTCATCATTGACCCCATTGCAGCCAGGTCATCATTCATGTATGTTCCAGGTAGAAACACTTAAAACCTTTGAGCCTCAGGACTACTTATCTGTAAAGTGGCGTTTATAATTCTCACCAGCTTCCTGCATGGTGGTAAGTATTGAACTGTGTAAAACTGACAAAGCAAGCAAGCTTTATGTATGACAACCTTTCTATTCATCTTTTTTATATTCATGTTTTTTTATATTCATTCACAGAGAAAGTCTGTCTGGTAAATAACTGGAAATGAAACTCAAAGTGACCATGATCATTTAGCCACACCTAGACAAATACACACATATTTTGGAAAAGAAAAAAAAAATAGATTCACTTAGAGGCTGGGTGCTGTGACATGTTAGGTTAAGCCTCTAGCCCCAGTACCTGCACCTCATAGACGCCAGTTGGAGTCTCAAGGCTCTGCTTCCAATCCAGATCTCTGTTGAAGGCCTGGGAAAGCAGTTTAGGAGGGGCGCTGCTCCCAAACGGAAAATCTGAAAGAATCTCCAGGCTCTTGGCTCCTAGTTCTGGGATTGGCCCAGTCTAGTACTGTGGTTATTTGGGGAGTAAACCAGTGGATGGACAACCTCTCTGTGTGCCTCCTTCCCTCTGTAACTCTGCCTTTCAGATTAAAATAAAAAGTAAACAAATCCTTTAAAAAGACTCATTATTTATTTTAAAGGCAGATTTTCACAGAAAGAGAGGGACACACAGACACACACATACACATACACACAGGGTGGGTTGGCAGAGAAAGAATTGGAGGGAGAGAAGGCGCTCATTCCTGGTTCACCCCAAGATGGCTTCAGTAGTTGGAAAGGATCTGACAAAATCAGGAGATCAGGAGACGGGAGCTTCTATTGGGTCTACCAGATGGCTACAGGGACCCAAGCACTCAGAGTGTCTTCTGTTGCTTTTCCAGGCCATTAATAGGGAGATAGCTCAGAAATGGAAGAGTCTCAAACCAGTACCCATATGGGCCCAGTGATTTAACCACTATGGCATAATGCTTTAACTCTGCCACTGCTTTAACCACTATGCCACAATCTATCTATCTCTACAGATACCTTGTGCAAACAGGATGGGATTAAAAGCCAAGTATGGACTCAGATACTAAAATCTTGGGACAATACTGCATTGCTTATTTTTGGCAAATCATTGAGATTAAAATCGTCACCATTGTGGTTATAGTTTTGCTTGGAATTGTAGATATATATACGTTTTATGCATGGTATAGAATATTTCCTAGCAATTTAGGGAAAAGAGTCACAAGTAAATTCATTTCTTTCCATAGGCTATGACCTTCTTTGTTCAGTGAAGGAGGAGTGATAAACTTTTAACATCTATGTATAGTGCAACGATTTTTCAGGAATAGCTCATGAAGTGTTTGGTTGAAGTCAGTCTGCATGCCAAACCTGGATTCTGCACTGTCCAGCCACAGGATTCTGCTTGAGCCAATAATTGACTCAAGCATAAACTAATTAAAAACTTAAAGTTAGCAAAAGAAAAAAAGACCTCAAAAAGGAACAATTTAAAAAGCCCTTGAATTTACCCATCCAAACCCTCTGCCATAAAGATATTAAGATGATATAGCAACTCAGATTAAATGGTAACCTGAACCTGGAAAGTTTTTGCCAATAAAATGCAAGCTGTCATTTAAGGTTTTTTGATGGCACCAACTGGATTAGATTTGTTCTTTAGACAGGCGTCTTTTTGACAATCCCTGGGAAATAAGACTGCTTCCTGGGAAGCAGAGTTGACGCATGCAAAGTCAATTAAAAAGCTAAATACATAAGAGGCAGTGGTTTGATGTGATTCACGCTACACTTTTTCCAGACAATACTGGCTCTATTTATCAGTACTTCTTGCAGAGCAAGAACAGCATGGGTAGTGGTTGCAGACTGAAATCTGAAATTAGGGAATCAAAATAATCAAACTAATGCCTTCCTGAAAAGGTTCAGATAAATACTATACCTGCTGTACATCTCTTATGTTTCTGTGGATATTATCTCTGTGGATAATAATTCATTCTGACACTGAATTTTTTAATTAAGTCATTATAATAACATTTGAGTATATACTATTTGGGGTATGTGTGAGCACATATGTGTACAATTTACCATATTTTTTAGAAACTTGTTTGAAAGTCAGAGATACAGAGAACAAAGGAGACACACAAACAGCAAAAGGAGTGAGAGAGTGTGTGAGAGATTCTTCCTTTCATTCTCCAGACTGCTACAATGGCAAAAAATAAGCCAGGTTGAAGCCAGTGTCAGGAGTTGTATCCAGTACAGGAACCCAAATTTCTTGGGCCGTCTTTTGTTTGTTTTCGCAGGGCATTGGCAATGAGTTAGATCAGGAGTGGAACAGCTGAGACACAAATATAGGCTTTACCTGCTGTGCCTCAACATTGGCCCCCTATAATGCTAGCATCTTCGGTTCTTATAACTTCTGACATTTATAGTAAATAGTAGCCTGTTTTTACAAATGCCAATGAGTAACAACTGTGTTGTCAGTGGAAACAGGGTGGATGACCCAAGTTCATTCATAAAGATTCAAGTCTGGCCAGACTGTTCCTAATTGTTAAGAAAATGGGCAAGTTCTTTCAGAGACATGGGACACCATAAAAAAAAATAGCTGAGATATTTAGGACCAAAGTGGGTATTCTTTCTCCATAGATGTGAATCTGAAGGGATGTAAAATTTGAAGCTACATCTGTCATCTCTCCATCAGGTGGAGCCTGTAGCCATGGATAGCTAACCCTTCCCAAGCACATCACTGGGACTAGGACAGAGTTCTTAGGTTTTTCTTTTTTTGTGGTTGTTTTGTTTTTGCTAAATCTATTTGATTTATTTGAAAGGTAGAAAGATCCAAAAATGTTGCAATCTTTCCATTTACCAATTCACTGCTTAAATAATCAAGCCTGATGCAGCCTCAAACCAGGAAGCAGAAACCCAGTCCAGGTCTCCAACCTGTTTGGGAAGGATGCAATACTTGCACCATCACCTGCTGCCGCCTAGATTCCACAGGCAGAAAGCTAGAATTGGGAG
Source organism: Ochotona princeps (assembly GCF_030435755.1). Taxonomy (NCBI): domain Eukaryota; kingdom Metazoa; phylum Chordata; class Mammalia; order Lagomorpha; family Ochotonidae; genus Ochotona; species Ochotona princeps. Next base: position 26,728,861 of record NC_080841.1, read on the forward strand.
CGGAGCCAGTACTCAAACTCAGGTACTGTGATGTGCGATGCAGGTGTTCCAAGTAGTACTACCACTGCTCAACCAAACACCCACCTGCTTTATGATTCTTTACTGCTTAATTCTGAAGATAAACTATCAAATAAGGGAAACCGATGGATTCCACTATGCCCAACTGAATTATTTTTAACTCTATAATGGTGTCAAATCAGTGCTTCACTTCAAATTTTGAATTTTGATTCCAGAATGAGATATCATGCAATGTTAGGACTTTGGACAGCAATAATGAGCAATAGATCTGTTAGTCAACTGGTCTCCAAGTGAAACAGCTGGTACTCTCCAGTGTGCTGTGTTGCTGAGGTACGCTGCTCAGTAGGTTAAGTATATGACATGTACTTTAGACACAATGGTTTCAACATATGATGGGTAACTCTCATCATTAATTCAGGATTATCCATATTTTCATGGTGCTGCTATAACACACTTGCTGCTCTTTGTGCTATATTGGCTATTAGAAAACTGCAAAGAAAAAGAAAGAGAGAGAGAGAAGAATTGAAAGACAAAAATAAAATCCCATGTCTACTTCTGAGCCTGGCTTTACTCATGTCTTGATCTAGCATTTAGAATTGGTTCTTAGATGTGAGAATAAATACTCTTTTCCTTTAGGTATGTTTTGGTTACTTTTTTATGTTACTTGCAACTGAAAATGTTTAGATAACACAAAAACCATCAACCTCAGTTTTTCAGGGCATGCATGAAAAACCTGAGGTTCATAAAGTTTAATGTGCTTGATCAAAATGACCAAGATGATTTGTGCGGTGAGAACACACATTTCAGACTTCAAGTCAAATGTCCTTTTCTAGTTAACAAGGATAGTCGTTGTGTATCATCAGGTGTGCTCTCTATGTGCCACACTCCATACACATCAATGCTGTGTTCCACCCTCAGGATTCTTCATAGATAGATACCGTTGTCATTTCTGCCTGATAGGTAAGTCATCTGAAATGTTTTATAAATATATATATACAGGTTTTATATATACGTACAGGTAATACACACACAAACACGTATATAAAAGAATGCACACACATAGTTTAAAATGACAGAAAAAAACATAAATTGATACTTTATCAAATGTCATTGATTCACCACACTGAAAACTAATTTTCCTTTCACTTTTATCAAAAAGAGAAATGCATTCTGCTGGGATCTCTTTTAGGCAGAGATTTCCTAACGCAGTGTCTTCTTTCCGATCTCTGTGATAGAGACTCCGTTATGGACATTACGGTCAGTCGTGGAAGCCAAAGTCTAAGCAGGTAGACTCTTCATCTCTGAAGTCCATTTCACAACCACCCCCCCGAGGACATCTAACCTGCACACAGGTTTCATCTTTGCCTTGCGTACACCAGGTCGAATGGCCAGCTCCTCTGGGCTCAGGGCTCGTCTTGGGAAGCTCCCTCAGATCATGCTTGTCACTCTGTATCACCTACACCTTTTCTGTCACAGACCCTGAAATTGACATGACAGCCCTCTAGAGTTTGTAAAGTGCTATTCTGTGACATGTTCACAGCAAACAGAACATGGTGAGCAGAAAATCGGCTATTACCACCGGTTTAGTACAAACACATATTTTTATACCCTAGTCATGTTTAGCACATGACAGTTTAGCACCATTTTGCGACAGAAGCTGTACCTGGTCCAGGACTTCTCTGAGCAGGGAAGCAGCCCATATTCCCAAAGATCCCGGGAGCTGCCTCTGTCCCGTCCCCTCTTATGGCTGTTGTTCTCTGTGGTTAAATCAGTGGCGCTCAGTTCCGTGTCTCCAATTCCCAAACTGTTCAAAGGTTGAAAGACTTCTTCAAAGTTTTTGTCAATATTTCAAAATTAGATATTAGTTTTGGGAAAGATTGCCCAGGCCAATTCACACAGGAATTCTCTGAGTTGGTGCTTTTACAAAAGGGATATCTAGTTGGATAAAACAGGACAAAAATGCAGCACTTTCTTTAACATGCTTAATATATTTAAATCGAATTGTCTTTTTAATTTTCAAGTTTATATGAGTTCTTTATATTCTGCTGCTTAAGGTATAGTTCAGATCTGTGTATTACATATACTTTCTTCCATGTGTTTTTGCATATTTTCTATATTCTTAAAGGTATTTTTAATAAGCAGAGAATCATATAGAATTGTATAGATTTTGACAAGTTCACTTTCAAAATTTCTACAGGTTATTTCTCCTGTAGAAATCTTGGCTTAGGTAAGCTATCAACAGTACTCCTTTTTTTTTTTTTTTATTATTTTGAGAAGCTTCTAGAGAAGTTTAATGCAACAGCTGAGACCCCACACTGAAGTTCAAAATACAACTTCTTCTAAAGAAGCCCTGATGAAATCCGTGCACAATGTGCTTGCTGGCAATTCGGTAGCCTGATGGGCCCTAAGCATCCGAGCATCATTATTCTCAGCATGACAAGTGTGAGGAGTTTCAAGGCCGTAATTCTGCTGTTATTTTTGGAAATGACTTCAGTTTCTCTAGTTTTGGCTCTCTCTAGGACCAGAATCATGACTTGTAGCAAAGACTGCCAAGTCAAACTTTCTGGGTGAGAAAGCACGTGTTTACCCACGTGCAGACCTGAGCCTAGTGTCTTGCTGTAATTGCATCTGTAAAATTTCTTTCTGCAATATTACTCTTTGCCTCCGTGGAAAAACAGCATCTTTAGCAAAAACACAAGTGGGCAAAGGTTTTTCCCACACCGCAAGCGAGGTAGCATTTAAAAATGGAAGTGGCTTGCGTAACCTACTTGTCTTTGGTTTTAAAATAACAGTTTGTAGATTTGCATTTGTTTTTAATTCTTGTCCCTGTGACCCCTGCTCCTGTTTAACTTGATAAATTCCATCTCGCCTTCCACAGACAGCAATTCAGTTCAGAGTTGTTCCTAACATGTTTCGTCAACCTGGTTTTAGGAAAGCTACCAGTTCTCTGGACTGGAAATTTTGTGTGGGCAAGAGTGAAAGTATCTACCATTAATATTTTATCACTTGGTTTTATTATTTAAATTGCTTTTAAGTGCTCTAATATAATTTCTACCCACAATTAGGGAGTACGTGCACTAGAACATAGAATAGAGACCTCGGTCATTCTCCAAAGATAGGACCTTTTGGATTTGTTGCTGCTGTTTATGAACTCAAGGGCCTAATACTCCATTCAGAGTTCCCACGTGGATGTCAGGGACCCAACTGCTTCAGCCATACTTGCTGCATGCCGGGTTTGTATCAGGAGAACTTTGGAATTGAAAGTAGAGTCAGGACGTGAACTCTAGATTCCTTCAATTGCTCAGAAATGATAACATAGTCCTGTACTTCACATCTTCCATTTATTCTATGTGAGGGTTTTTGGCTAGCATTCTTAAAAAAAAAAACTATTTGTATACTTCTTATCTAAACACTAAGCATATGAGTAGTGTGGGAGCATGCTGTTTCTTAGGTCAAATTCAAGTTTTTCTGTGTAATGATAGGTGCTCAATACGAGCACAAAGATCAGTCTAATCACTAATGTGCATAATAGAGATAAAGAATTTGAGTTGCTGGTTTCAATAAGCTACATGTTTGCTCCTATTCAGAAACCATTTTAAAACTTCTTGAAGGAAAACACTTATTCTATGACAGATTTTAATAAGTCAACAGAATTGAACAGTATATTTTATCCCACTTTGTTTTGTTGTTGTTGTTGTTGTTGCATGCGCAAGTTAGAGTCTCCATTTCCAATCCAGCTCTCTGCTACTACTTTGGAGAACACAGGAGAGAACAGCCCAAGTGTTTGGGCCTCTGTGCCCATGTGAGATACTCGGAAAAAGCTCCTAACTCCTGGCTTCTACTGACCCAATCCCAGACATTGTGGCCATTTGGAGAATATACCAGAAAATGGAAAATTCCTCTCTCACTGTAACTCACATGTAGTTCACATGTAACCAGCATGTACTTGTCATTTAGTTGATATCTTTAGCATACTAACAGCTTGTAGTTTTGATGGAGCTTTTACAATTTATATGTAACAGTTTATTTTGTGTGTGAGTGGCATACAGTTCTCATGTATTGTGTATACAATTCATTTGTAGCTTGCATTGTGTGCTAATGGTCATATGTGACTCACATTTTCCTAACATGTAAATGGCATATACCTAGCATATAAATGACTCCCATACAGTTTGAGTTTTCTTTACCATGCAGTTCACATGTACTTGCTATTGTTTCCTTGTGCTTTATACACATATCACATGTAGAAAGCACGTAGTTAGTGTCATTCCTGCTTATTTCACATGTAACACGTGTAATTCAAAAATATTTAGTGGGCCCAGGGAGCTCATTTTATCATTCTTTATCTCAGCGTTATCAGGGCAGAGGGAAGAAGGAGAGGGGAAGTGGGAAGGAAGAGAGAGAGAATCCTTTTGCTGCTCACTACCCAAGAGCCCACAAGACAAAAGGCTGTAGTTGGGCCTGAATAAAGCTAGGAGCTAAATCTTGGGCTCCATGTGGGATCAAGGTGTCCACACTTGAAGGGTGAGGACTTTAGCCAGCAGACTAGTGAACTGGGCCCACTCTTCTTTATAATCCTCACTTCTTAAATCTTCATTAATCATGTATTGGCTTCATAAGTTGATCTTATTTTTTACCCGTGTTTCCTAATTTTTATCTGCAATTTGTTCTGTTTTCTTAATCTACTTTTACCTTGATTTTTAGTACTTCTATTACAATTGTTATTTCTTCTAATAATTTTTTTCATTGAAGATCTATAATTGAAGTTTCTAGATGTTTGTCTTTATTACATACATGTTCTAGTTTCATGGTTAGAATTTTGTGCATTTTGTACATGTATATACATGTCTAAATAAAGTAACATGTAGAAAATGTATGCATATACATTCAGAGTTTTTGAATTAAATACTTTCCTTAGATGTCTAATATTTTTCATTCATTTGTATTTAAGGGTTAGCACTGAAAGACAATTGGAATCAATGCTAGATGACCTAATGGTGCAGATGGCAAGTATCTATGGAAAGAATGAGGGCACAGGAGTTGGAAAGAACATGAGGGAAATTTCTGGATTCTACAAATGATTCATTACTTTTGGACTGAGAAAATTTTGACTTAGTCTTTTTGTTTGTCATAATTCATTCAGCTCCAAACTCACAATTTGTAGTGTCCCCCTCCCCTGGACCTCCCCACCCCCGCCTCCATGTTACATTGCAATAATTTGTTTTCCTCCTTTAGGACAGAGTAGCAAGAGCTTTCATCAAAGCGTGGGCTTCACTACGTGAAAAGCACAGTACAAAGTTTGGTGTTAATGTTGCTGGTGCTATTCATTGAGAGAATTCTACCATGCACAATGAATCTAGTCTCTTATGGGTAATATCTGACAGACATCACTATCTAGCTTCTGCCTTGGTAGGTAAGCAAAGCCTCACCCACAGTTCCAAAAGCTGAGCGGAGAGAGGAGCTGATTTCCTGCCATTTGTTAATAGGGTTTCATATAACCTTCTGCTTTTTGAAAGATGTATCATGCATTTTTGTGTTCATCCACTCTAGAGAGTCAACCGCTCCATCTTCAACCCTATGGGTAAAGGAATGTATCACTTGCCTGGAAGGAGTTGAGGAAGAGATATTTTTTTCCTCACACTCCCTGCTCCACTAATCTGAGCAGCCTTCTTACACAGACTCAGTGTTACCGCTTCCTTCACAGGCGTTAGTCACCTCCTATTTTTGAGGCTTTCCTGGATAGTTTGCGAAATTCAGCTCATAGTTTGAATTTATCAAGCATGCTCATTTTTTTATCCTCACAATGTTCGTTAAGGTTTCACTTGTTCCTCTCCATTTCAGCTTTCAGAATATTGTTACTACATCTCATTTGCTCTCCTTCACCAGTTCATGTCCTTGTGGAGCTAGAGGTTTACTTATAATCCCTTTACTGTTTGATGATATTTCAGGAGACTGAAGCTGCAGCTTTCCAGGTTGCTTTACTTGACTACAAGTGTACGTTCTGTCTGTGCAACTCCACCTGCTCTGGGATTTGAGCTTATGTTTTGCTACATGACAGTGATCACATTGAAAATGCTGATCTCTATTTCTTTAGTTTTCTAGTATTGACTTCTCCAGAATTTCTGGCTTCGTATATCACCTGCCTTCAGCAGGCCTCTATGTGAGTGCTTCCAGCTCAGCTTGACCAAACAGTGACAATTTCACTGCTTTAGTTTGCTAGCAAAAAATGTTGGCAGACATTTGTCTCTTTCAGAAAAAGTCATCATTCTGCATTGCAAACCATTACCAAATCCTGTTGATGATGCTTCCAGGATTCCCAGCAAATTTTACTTCTGGAGAGTGAAATTGACCTGCTATTCTCTAAATACCTTACCATGTTTTGGTTACTTTAAATTCACCTCTGTGATGGACTCAAATCCAAGCCAACTGCCCTGGCCACTTAAGAACCTCTATGATTTCACCTAAATTTATCTTCTCTTTGACAACCTCCCTTTCCTTAGTTTATCCACAGACAATCTTCCACCAAACTGTATCTACCATACTATCCCCTAGGCAACTGCTTTTCTCCTTCATGGAGTACCTTAATTGTCTAGCTCAATTTCCTTTGGCTCTCTTTCATAAAATCAGATTTGCCTTTTGAATATTGCGGTTACTCTGTTGGGGCAGAGATTAAAGAGACAGTAGTGAACTGATGACCATATTCTTCCAGCAGTATTTTTTTTTCCCCCTCAGAGGATCAAGGTTTGTTGAAAAACAAGGAGACACCTTAAACCTCAGCATGAAGTTTAGCACTTTCAGTGACCAAACGGGAGTGGCTGAAGAGACTGGCACGTGACTAGTGGCTACTGTGATTAGGAGACCTTTAAAGTAATATGAGGACCTTACTTCTAAGAAATGACTATGAATGATCTTCTGATCTGAGTGGTATGAAAGTTTCTGAAAGAATAATCAAAACACAACTGGAAAATACCATACCACAAACTTGGTGTCATGATGACTGTACAGTTCTTTACAGCTATAAACCATTTAACATTCTTCAATAAAAGCTTGGAAAATGCTGAACAGCATGCGATTTTCCTTGGCAAAAAAAAAAAAAAAAAGTCCGGTTGAAACACAGTGAAAAGGTTTGTATGGGTTCAAAAGGGGTGACAAAGACAGTGTTTTTTGCTATCATTGGCCCTCTTTCAACTTTTGTGTCCAAAACAAATGAATCTGGATGGAAGTAGTTAAAAGACTGAAGCGAACTAGTCCAACTTTTAAAAAGATATTATTGCTACACTATCCTCCTCCATTTGAAATCTGTGTTGGGAGATAGAGACCACTTCAGCTCCATGAGTCACTTCTACTTCCCAGCCAGAACAATTAAACTTTTTGTATAAAACATGACCTGAAGCCTGCCCTTCACCACATCATCCCACCTCAAACCCCCAGGGGTCTACTCTGACATTTAACAGCTCGCAAATTCAACTTCTTAGACGGTGAAGCCAACTTAATGCTTTTACAAATGCATACTAGGTTATTGCAAATTTTCTTCAACATTTTGAGCAATACATAAAATGTGTAGTCAGCTCAGCTGCCAGCCTGAATAACATTACGTATACCTCTTTATCATGATGGAGGAAGCATTGGTGAGCCAGCTGCAGGAATGATGAGAAAAAAGACAAGTGAGCTGTCCATTCTCCACTCCACTTTCTCCGCACCAATCTTCCAATGGAAGATAAAAATGAATGGGAAAAAAACTCAATAAATACCAGAAACATAGATGCACAGTATGTACAGTCAGGTTTTTTTTTTTTTTCTGGCTAAATAAATCAGGTGCTTGTTTTAAGGGTTAACAACATTGTGCTAGTTACTGAAACAGTTAATACATTCTACAAACTTGCCTCTTCTTTATTGTTAGCAACTGAGCAGCTTTTTTCCTCCTCCTCCTCCTTTCAATTGTTATTGATGTCTTGCCATATTTTGCATACAATCCCCTTAACAGCATTAGCTCATTTTTACTCCAGTCTTGTAGATTAGCTCATCTGGGTTATATTCTTTGGTGTGCTGGTGTTGAGTGTTGAATATATCTTAATTTTTCATTTTAAAGGCATGCTCAATCATAACGGTACTTAATGAGTGGTATTCTTCTATGTCCTGTGTTTGACTTGCATATATGGAAGGACTCCCAGATTTCCATTTCTTCATTTGTTGGTAACTTTAACAGGTGGGTTTATCTAATCTAAAAAGGGGAGTTTTAGGTTTCTTTTTAATTTTTTTTTCTGTATTGTCTGTATTGTCTATTATCTTCCTGGAATGTTTATTTGCCATACTGGTAATGGAAATTCCATTTCCAGATAGTTTAATATAACAAAGGTCTCTGCCACCACATTTGAAAACAAACAGCTTTTTCCCTGTTTAAGACATTTTTCCTATATGTTTTATTTAAACATATTCTCCACACTTTGTATTTAGGATGCGGAACTCATTTTTAAAATTGATTCGCATTTCACAAATACAAGAAAACAACTCTCCTCTGGTTTTGTGCCTTTTGGGTTCTGTATTTTCCCCATAGCACCTTGACACATAATGTCTGTATTTACCTCTATCTCTGTCTCTTTGTCTCTGACACCACATATCTATCTGCTGTAGAAAATATCTTTGTCTTTTACTCCCCATCTGTAAGAATTTGGGCAAAGAATGAAGAGAAGGGCTCTCATTTTCTCAGATGTCCACACTTTAGCTTAGGTGGAAGAGAAACTTACAAAGATGCACCTCCATTACATAGGTTAGAGCAAATTAACAATGTCACACAAACATTGATGAGGAAGCCTGACTATGCTTCCATACTGGGATAGAATTCAAAAAGTGGGTGAGATATCCTGCATGTGGGGGAGGGGTGTATGCAAAACTGAAATGGGGGTGGTGCTTTTAGAAGCAGGGAGAACAGTATGTGCAAAGGTGTACTCAATTAAGTGTTGTGTGCTTGGGGAATGACAAGAGAGCTGGTGTGACTGGAGTTTGGGTTGTGTGGGATGGAATGGCAAAAGCCCAGGATCCAGGGATGGAAAAGACCCATTAGCTCATAATCCCTTTCTCCATTTCTTCCTCCTGTATCTCAAAGCCAAAGTGTTCTTGATGTTCTCATCCATGGCTGGCCCAGGAAAATGGATTTAATCTCTTTGAACTAAAAGAAAGGAGGTCAAGAATGAAGACAGGCGAGAAGCCAGGTCACAACCTTTCTTCTTAAAAGCCAAAAACTCCTTGGTTTTACATGGGACTGTCTGTGTGCTTTTTAAATTTGAGTTACTCAACATTTAGGTAATGTTCTATTTTTAATCTGTTCACTAAAGTCAGCCATTCCTCATTCTTCAATCCATTTCTCTAGATCTACAAAAGAATAAAATGTCATTTGATATACTATCATGAAATTATAATTGACATCATTTGGATTCAAAGCTGGAATAAAGATGAGTGATGAAAAACAAATTATTTAACATGTCTGTTTTCTTCTCCATACAGTCAAAGCATTTTCCTTTTTTCAGAGTAATCCAGCAACTCTATCATACTTCCACTAGGGGACAATTTAATTTCTTATTCCATTCAGTATAAGCATGACAGCATGCCGTTTCATAATCACAGGTATTCCTTTGCAATGATGGGGGTGAACATCACTTCAATGTAACTCCAGATATTTTTTTTAAGCCAGGAAACATTTTCAATTTTATTTTAAAAGTTATGAAGTGCTTAATTCATGAAATTATTTAACCAGAGTACTGGAAATATTTTTCCATTTGTGGATAATCAATAATCAAGAAATAGGTATACATAGTATTTTGTGAGACATCAAAAACTGAAAGCCATGCTACCCTTGAGAATTAAGTTAAAGGTCAAGACTAGAGTTAAAAAAAGGTGTGATTAAAATTTGTTCCAGGGATCATTTAGTAATATGCACTGAAACAATTTTAGGGCCGGTGTGATGACATATCAGGCTTATCTTCAACCTGTGGTGCCGGCATTCCCTATGAGCATTGGTTCATGTCCCAGCTGCTCCACTTCTGTTCCAGCTCCAAATCCCAAAGAAAATATGCCAAAAGAAAAAATGCCTGAAGTATGCTTATGCCCGAAGAAAGTGGAGAATGGCCCAAGTTCCCTAGGCCCCTGCACCCATGTGGGAGACCTGGAAAGCCCTCCAGGATCCTGGCTTGAGATCACCTCAACCCCTGCTGTTGCATCCATTTGAGTGAGTCAACAAGCAGATGGAAGATCTCTCTCTCTCCATGTGTTTTCTTTTCTCTGTAAGTCTGACTTTCAAATAAAAATAATTTTTAAAAATTAAAAAAAAACTCTTATTTATTTTCATTTCATATGAAAGGCAGGGAAAGAGACAAAGATGGAAATTTTCTATTTGCTATTAAATTTCCCAAATGCACACGACAGGTAGGATTGAACCAGATTGAATATTCAAATACAGAATTTAACCCACATTTCCCGCAAGAGTGGCAGGGACCATGGAATGGAGTTTCCACCTATTGTTCACTTATGGTGTATGTTAGCAGGAAGTTGGAACTGGAAACAGCCCTAATACAATGCCATGCACTCTGTCAATATGTGATACAGGCCTAACTATGGTGCCACTTCCGAAAGTCCACTTCTGAAAAAAAATTGAATTTAAGATGGCTCCTTGAGATTAAAAGTTGATCAAAAGCTGAGGCAGGTGTTACAGTGTAGTGGGTTGATGTACTGAAACTCCATACAGAACATGAGTTCAAGTCCTGGCTACTGAGCTTCTGATCCAGCTTTCTGCTAAAGTGTCTGGGAAGGAATAGGGTGATAATAGAAGTACTCCGGTCTCTACTACCCCAAACAGAAGAACTGGAATAGCTCCACAACCACTTCTAAAAGCCTTACATACTGAAGATTTTTAGCTTATGCATTAGCAGATTCTTGGGCAAAAAAGGAATTAGCCCTCTTATATGTAAATCTGGTGTGTGGGTACTCTGCTCAATGGATAACACATGTTCATATATATATAACACGCATATATATATATGTGAAGTAGTAAGTTATGAACTGTAATTTCAGATGGCTCAATAGGCTTACATGGTTCTGTAATCTGCATGTTCTTCTTTAACAACCTGTTAGAAATGAGGGCCAAGGCATATGTTTCTGTGGTCCTCCTGTGTGTAAGGTGTATGAGACCCATTTTCGTTTCACATTTTGCAAGTTTCCTCTGCTGCAATCTATACTGTTTATGTTGCTGCAATGGGTGGGTATTTACAAAACAGACAACTATTCTAAAAAATTTCTTTCTGAATGAGAAAACAAAGATGGGAAGCTACAATTGATACACCTTTGTAAACATTATAATAACAAAAATAATAATGATGTTAATAAAAACATGGACAAAGTCTGAAAATATCTTGAATTCATACTATATAAATACCATGGAAAACAATGAATTTAACTCAAAGGTAAAAGGAAATTCATAAAGGAAGATGTTGTAAGGAATAGGACATTGAATAATAGAGATAGGGTAATTTGCATAAAAAGCACATAAATTCACCTGTTAAACACAGAACACCTGGGCAATCTGAACCAGAGGCAGGTCTACACTGTGAGTTGAATCTTAATATATTCATTCAGATTTTGCTGCATTTAGCTGTTTGGGTATACTTTCCATTCTGCTTTAGTGGCTGCTTGGCATGAAATATTAATGCACTTTGGAAAATTACATATGCCAGGACTCCTGCAGTATCTTGCTATAAGTCTAGTATTTCCCAATAGTCTAGCACTAATGCATATATTTAAAATGCTTGGTGTCAAGATTGTGTTGTACCCTCTGATTTTTTGGTTGTTTTTTCTGTTTTTCATGAAATATCAAGTAGCAAAACCACAAAAATAAGGTACTGATTTGTGGTTGGTTTTCAACAATATCTGATAGTATGACCACAAAAATATAAACATTCAGTACATTGGGAGAGTAAATCAGTAATCTTATGTTATTATGAAATAAGTGTACATATTTTCAAATGATGGTATTGGCATGTTTTTTCTTAAAGGGTCAGATTATTTTAGAGTATTGCAGGTGTGCTTGATGTAAAAACCTACATCCTTCTGATGCTTATCCCTAGGGTGTCAGGAATGTACAGGTATCAGCACATGGCGCACGCTTTGAGGAGTGACTAATGAGATCTGCTGCCAGTTCTGAAGAAGCTAGGTTCTGGCTTCCATAACTAATCAAGCTTTTAAAAAATATTTTGAAATTATTTTATTTTGACAATCTTTACATAGTTGATTAGGGTACAGGGGTCAAGGGCTACTGGAAACTGCATAAGACCATTGTTTCCACATTATTATTATTGTTATTTTTTTTTTCTATATCTGGGGTAAAGGGAAAGAAAAAGGAAGAAGCCCCACCCAGCCTCCCACCCATTTCAGGTCCCCAATATGGGGCATTCTCCAAGGGTCCTGCTCAAATTGTTTTGATAGTTCAACAGTTCTGATTTACTGCCAATCTTGCCATTCCAAGTATGATGAAAGGTCTCCAGAATCCACTGGCTGACGTAATTCACCTTAGAGTCTCCGTTTGCCCAGAGTTTCACTGCCAACACATGGCTGCAGTGGTTGAATGATTTGTTCTGTCCTCCGCCTTGTTGTGGTACTGCGCATCCTCTGCAGGTTCCTATGGACTGCCATATCCTCCATGTGCACCTGGATGTGCTGTCCATTTCTCTGGTCTGAGCCTCTGAGGAGGTTCAGCTTTGACATCTGTGCTCCATCATCAGACCATGGAACCTGCCCTTCTCCTCATCATTGGGGTTCTGAGATCAGCAATTCAGTTGGAGGGATCCCCAAAGAAACTTTGAGGTGATCCCTGACCTGATTCCTATGTGTGCTTGCCAGGACAGTGTCTGGCACAGTCCATTGCCCCAATCAGCTTATGCATATGCTGGTGGTTGCTGGGTCAGTTCTGTTTCCAGCCCAGTCTTCCACGAACCAATGGGTATTACAGTCCAGCCTATTTCTTCTGCCCATTACACACTTGGCCTTCATGCAAACCAGTGGGAGCTGCAGCCTAGTCAGAGCAACCCACAGTAACTTCCACCAGGCCCTCTGCCTTCCCTGGTTCAGGTGCTTGCCAGTATGTACAGCAGACTGATCCAGTGTGTCGCACATCCCATTCCACTCTCATGTGTCAATGGGCATTGAAACCTAGTTCAACCAAACCAGCCCCCTATCCAGCCCAAACACATGCCGGCAGGTTCCGTTCTGTCTAGCCACCATTGCCCCAGTCCTAGTTTTCATGCTTTGCAGTGGGAGTGATAACCCAAGAGGGAGGTGCCCACTATTTCCCTACTGGGCCACTCCCACTCCTGGAACATGCGCTCTCCAGGTGGTTCTGCAGTTTAACTTGACTGAATTAGCCCCCAGTGCCATCATCTGCCAGCTGATGCTGCAGCAAAGTCCAGCCCTCACCCACTCTGATTTATGCTTGCACCAGCAGGAACTATCAGTCCAGCCTAGCTTTCCCCTGATCTGGCTCACATGAGGTGTGGCCTTGATGGGTCTGGTCTGCCCCCATCCCAACTCCCACTTTCCAGTCAGAGTGACGGTTCAGCAGCGGAGCCCTCCACATTCCCCCCTACCAGCTTTGCCCCTTCCTCCCTGGTTCACACGTGTGCTAGTCGGGTGCTGCAGCCCAGTCTGGCATGGCCCCCTCACCTTGTCTTTTGCCAGTAGGTGCTGTAGCCTGGTGGACCCAGCCCGCCCCCAATTCCAGCTGATGCTAGTGAGGATTACAGCCTAGCCCAGCCCAGCAAGCACTCAATCCCAGACGTAATGTATACTGGTATGTGTTGCAACTGATCCTGGCTCAACCCACACTCTGTTCTGGTGCTCGGATTCACCAGCGGGTGATGTGAACTAGTTCAATTTGGTCCGCCCACAACCTATGCTGAATGTATGCCGGTGGGTACCTTTCCCTGGCCTGATTTGGGCTGCTCCCTATCTTGGTTCTTGCATTCACCTACAAGGACTGTGTCCTGCCAGAGGAGTTGCCCAGGCTCCTCCATCAGAACCTCTCCCAATGTCAGATCTTCCGCATACTGGTGGATCCATGGGCTAGCCCTACTTAGTCAACCTCCTGTCCTGGCAGGAACAGTGACCTTTTCTGACTGGTCTTCAACCCATTCTGGCTCTTACTGTTGGATGTTCCAGCCCAACCAAGGTTCCTCCATATCCAGACACAGCTCATACATGGCTCAGTAGGGGCAGAGACCTAGCCTGGTCCATCCTACATCTACCCTGGTCCTCCAGAGCACCAGATAGTGCCGGAGTCTAGCCCGGATTTGGTGCGCCCAGTCCCAGTGCGCACTCGTGCCAAGGGAGAATGCAGTATATCCAGATCAGAAGGCAGTCCGCACTCCGGCCCCTGCCCTCACCAATGGGAACCCCAACCCAGCCAGGGTGTCCTCTTAACTCCCCAACCAGGCCTGTTCCCAGCCGTAGATTGTGCATGTGCCAGTGGTTGCTCTGACCCAACTTGGCATAGCCCCTCACCTGTCTTGACCTTTGTCTTAGATGCTGTGGCCTAGTATCCCAGGCTCATGCAGATCAGTAAGTGTAAAAGCCTAGCATAACCAAGTATTTTCTGAGTATCCATTGTGTTCAGGGCTCCTCTTCGCTGATTCTTGATTTAACTGTGATCCTATGCTTTAATCACATTGATTCCATATTTTGGTAAAGATCAGATGCACCAATAGAATGAAATTCATTTATGTCCTAAGATGCGAATGATAAGATTTTTAAGATTTTCTGATTTTAGGTAATTAATTTGGTTGTTCTAAGTCTTTCTTCTCTCAACTACTATGTGAGGGTAATAACTTTCTATAATCTCATAATTATTCTAACACTCAGCTGTGAAAATGAATATAAATTTCTCAATAGAAAACAGTCAAAATTGAAACATTCAACAGTAATTAGAATTGGTAATTACTACTGTTAATGCAACTAAATGTGCTAATTATTACATTGATTCTGATACCCTGGCTGTCAAAGCGAGTACTTTCTTTCAGAGCTACATCTCTCAAATCCTTCTCTAGCATGTCTGGCAAGTGCAGGATTAGTCTATTTGTTTATAATCTATTTCAATGAATTTATGTTTAAAAAACCACTACACATTCCTGATAATGCTGCGTAAGTGCGACAAAATCTATTCCTCAGTCTGAATGAACGGAGCAGTGCAGGGCAATGTCAGCAGCCACTGGGAACAAATAGTTAAGTGAAGGTGGGAGAGAAAACGTGCATTCTAGAGGTTTACAACTGCAGGTCCACAAATCTGCTTTGACACTGACTTCTGATAAAGTTGATAAATATCCAGCACGTCCTTTCTTGGTACTTAGGAAATAGGAACTTACTCTTGGAGGATTGAAAGTCATGTCTATAGGAGACAATACAATGGTGCAATTTAGTTTAATGAGCAGTAATATCAATCAGCTATTAGACACAGTAAAATTTTTGCGTGAATGGATTATGGTATGGTTTGCTTTCAGAAAGTTGGATTTATGGGGCTTTTGTTACAGTGGCATAACAGGCTAATCCTCCCTTGGAAGCACTAGATCCATATGGGCACTGGTTTGTGTCCTGGCTTTTCCTCTTGTGATTCCTCTTTAATCCCCTGTACCCATGCAGGATTCCTGGGTTCAGAAGACTCCAGCCATTGTGGTCATTTGGGGAATGAACCATCTGATGGACGCTACCTCTCACTGTCTCTCCTGTCTGTAAATTTCCCTTTCAAATAAAAATAAATAGTTTTTGTTTTTTACTTTCAAAGAAAATAGAATTTGAATTAGACCTATGATGAAAGACCATTCTGGTAATGTCTCCCTTGTATATCTATTTATTTTTCAGTAATTAATTTTACATATTCAATATTATTTAAAAGGCTAAAATGTATTCACTTGTTTGGTCAAAAATTCAGCCAGTGCTGTAGTGCAGTGGGTTACGCTGCCACCTGTTACACTAGTACCCAAAATGGGCACCTGTTGGAATCCAGCTGGTCCATTTTCAACACAGCTTACTGCTAATACACCTGAGAAGGCAGTTGAGGATGCTTAGAATTTGTGGTCCCCTGCACCCACATGGGAGATCCAGAGAGAATTTCAGGTTTCTGTCTTTGTCCTGCCCTAGTCTTGGCCATTGTGGTCATTTGGAGATTGAACTAGCACATGAAAGCTCTCTTTCACTGTCTCTACACCCTCTTTTCTTTCTACAACTTTTTAAATAACCGAATAGCAAATAAATAAATAAACAAAATAGTTTTTAAAAAGAAAAACATCAGGTCCATCTTTAAAAAAGTAAATAATTATGAGAAAAGTAAAGACCAAATTTAGATATCCTTCTAACCCTTTTGGAGATTTTTGGTCGTACATGGATGTGATTTCCAAAGCTCTGCGGGAGCCGCCTGTGCTGCCCTCTGTGGTCTGCTCAGAACAGCTGACCCCAAGCAGGCTGGCACTCTGTACTCTGTGGCAGAGGCAGCACAACAGCAGCACTGTGATATCTCTCTCTCTCTTTCTTGATGGAGAAAGGAAGGGTATTCTAAGCGAGAAATAGGCTCAACAATGTGAAATTAAGATTTATTTCCAGTATTACTTGCATTTTCAAGAATTTGTGGAAATCTTGCTTTTCAGCCACAGCTCTGCTCAGCACTGAGTCTTTTTTGCCAAATTCATTTCGAGCTTTTAAATTTACAGTTGAAAGAGAAAATTTTAAAAAGTTTTTCATTTATTCCTAAGCTGTTTATTTTGCTTGTAAAACCAATCCTAATGTCTACCCAATAAAAAGAGAAATGCATAAAAGTTATAACTCCAGAAAAATTAACTGTTGAATCCTAAAATTTCCCTAGGCCAAGCCAGAAGTCATTTTAATGAGACAGATTTTTCTCTTTGAACTTGGGAGGGCATAAGCAACAAATTTACTGGGAAAATTCTCCCTTCATCCTTCTCTAGAATGTTTCCCTTCAAGACAGATTATGGCTAAATTTGGTATTGCAATGACTGGCCTTTAAGACCTAAGAAAGCAGAAACCAAATAACAGTTTCTTATTGCTTTGTGGTACAAGCAGAACCTATTCCAGGACAGCATATGGTGAACCCTTGTATGGGGTGGTATGGTGTCATGTTGTGCTCTGTTCGGCATCATAGCATGGTGAGCTGTGATGTTGTATGCTGCATCATGATATGTTGTGCTGTGCTTTCTAGGATGTGTCCTTTACCTTGCCTATTCCACCCTTCCCCACCACATAAACCTCTAACGATTGTTTCTCTCTCTCTCTCTCTCTCTCTCTCTCACACACACACACACACACACACACACTACAGAGCCAAACCAGTCAACTGTGAGTTTGGGACAGTAGATACTAAAAGGTGCTGGCACAGAAAGCTCTTACCTAACTGTCCAGAGCAGGGCTGATAAGCATAATGTATAGTAAAATTCTAGTGGAACTGAAGGCAAACATAAAAATCAGGTGTAAAACGTGCATCAGCCAATTTGTTTCAGATCACTAAGACCAACCCTGGGCATATGGAATCCCAATTTGACAAATATATATATCTAATCTATATACACATGCATACATATACATATATAGGATCCGAATATATATATATTCCAAATCAAGTCTTTGGGCTTAAAAACTTTTCATCACTTTTTCCTTAGAGTATGAAAATATAACACTAACTACTTTACCAGGAGGAGCAAATGTGTTTGAAAAATAATTTCACCCCCTGCCAGTGCCTGCTATTGAGATCAGTGTCGATTCCAATTTGTTCCTCCCTCTCAAGCTAATTTTTTTCTAGTTGGGAATTTTCACCTTAGATGAATATCCCGGCAAAATAAATAAATACATAAACAAAGTTCCTTGATGGATGGGAGCTGTGCTAGGGCCTTAATGAGACCTTGGTTGTGTGACTCATTGCAGTGCATGGAATTGCCTCAGTGGAGGGCAGTGGGTAGTTCAGTGGTTGGACTGTCCCAGGATGGGGTGGAGACCATATTTTTGGCTTCATCATAAAATACACACATTTTGAATGTTCTTTCCAAAACACAATGTGAAATCTTCATCCCTTCATTCTTCTTGTGGGGTGGGCTCACTGTCATTACTAGTATGAGCTTCTCTCTCTGTCATCTGTTACTGTGCTATCAATTTTTCAATGGTTTCATCATTTTCTATTGAAACTCAGCCACCAACTCAGCAAACAAGCAAACACAAAACCAAATCACACCAAAAGGCAAATACTGTCAAGTTTCTCAGGCAGGTATTTCCCATCACTGTTTTGTTCTGTGGAGATACATGGACCTCCAACTTCTTTCTTGTTAATGGACTGTGTATTCCTCGGAGTATATACCAGACAGGCATGAGAACTGAAAAACACTATTGGAATGAGGAAATGTCTTTTTTTTAAAAAAGATACATGTGGAAGAATATTTAAAAGAAGGAATTGTGACCAAGGGTGACAGATGTCCTGTACAGCAGAAGGCATAAAATCCCAGTGCTCCACAGGTCTGACTCAACCACTTTCTCATATGTGTCTTTGAGAAAGTTAATGAATTGTTCTAAGTTATAGTTTCCTAATGTGAAAAGTGGGCACAATACTACTACATATTTCACAGAGTGAGGCCAAGCATCACATGCCTGGCATGTCCAAAGGGTCAGAGAGATGTGAACTGCAATTCTAGAGTGATGTTGAATTCACGGGCTAGTTGGTACTATGGTGCCGAAAAATCCTTACTGAGGACCTATTTGCACATTAACGCCATGCGCTTGGATTGAGTGGTCCAGACATGAGTTTGATGCAAATGGACTCAACATCACTCCACCAGATTTGCCAGTGGTTCTATCAACATCAAGGGATCAAATCCTTTGAATTTGTACACTTTGTTATTTGAACAACAAATGACATGATTAAATGACTTAATGACTTAGCTTATAATAAGTTCTCAATAAATTCAGTCTTCTTGTTTATAACTTCTTCCTTGTGAGCAGGAATAGCATGAAACTCTAATGACTGAAAAAGTCTTCTTGCCTATTTTTTCATGTCATCTTTTTTTATAAACAGGAGTATCACATGGCAGAATGTGCACTTCAACCACAATGAAATGGTTGGTTATAGCAAGGTGTGAGCACTATGTCAATGTGATTTGTAAGGTGTGAAAAATAGAAGGACTTAACACAATCTGGTTTTTGTGAGAACTGAATAGGGCAATACACGTTATAGGCTAGAAGACCCCTTGGCACATATTAAATGTTATCGTCAATTATACTGTTTTATTTTTTGATTAAATAGAATTTTATTAAAAATTGAAATACCTTATTTCTTCATCCTCTTCTGTCACATCACTCTTTTATATCATACTTAGCACTTAATTGCTACATTTGGTGTTAGATAATTATGTGATTTCATTGTCTGTAGTTATTTTAACAAACATGCTGTGATGGTTAATTCACTGTGTCAACTTGACTCGGATATGGTACCATGCTGCTTGGCCAAATAGTAGTCTAGGAATTCTGGTGAAAGTATTTTTAGTTAACTTTAAATGACACACATTATCTTTCATAATGTCGGTGAGCCAAATCTAAATCACCGTAGAACTTAGGAGCAAAAACTTAGGCTTGTCAACTAGAAGAAGGAATTTTGTGCCAACATTGCAGCATCAAATACTGCTAAAATTCTGAGACTTCTTTGCCTATTATATGAATTTTGGACTCAAGACTAAAACATCATTTGAGACCTCATTTTGTAGACTGCTAGCCAGCTCATTCTCATAAAACATTTGAATTATTTGAGCAAATTCCAATAAACATTTATGTGTATATATACATATATTCTAAATTACACATAAACATATATTATCTAAACATACATTGTATGTTTACATGTGTAATGTTTTATATGTCATATGTTTAGAACATATGCACATATATTATATGTTCAGAGAAAATAGGGAGAGTGGAGAAGATATCCATGTGGCTCTGCTTTTTCTTTTTTTTTTTTTTTAGAATCTTGGTTGGTTTATGTAACTGTGTTTTTCAATGGAGGCAAGGCTGACAAACTACGGTTCTTCTGAAAATCCAACCTACACCTGCGCATGTAAATAAAATTTCATTGGAACACAGCCATGCCCATTCATTTATGTATTATCTTTTGCAGCTTTCATGCTACAATTGAATTATAGGCTTGACAATTTCCAGTAGGGCATGTGAGGCACAAAATCTAAAACCCTCACCATCTGTAGGAAAAAGTTTATTGACTCTTGAGTTAAAATAAAAACTGCAGGACCTCAGAGTGTGTCATCCTTTTGTATAGATAGGTGATTCTAATAGCATCAGAGTGGCAGGAAAAAACATATACTGCTACCGCCCTTAGGAAAGCTAATATTTCTTGGAATAAAAGAAATAAACAGATGATTTCTGCTTATTAGCAATCAAAATGTGAAAAAAAGCAGGTGGACAAAATATTCTGTTAAAAGTTGGCGCTATTATTTTTCTTGTTATGTGTTCTCCTAAAGACCCTACAGAGATGACATGTAATTTCCATTTGACCCTATATCTTATACCTAGACAATAATCCCACAGCAGTAACTCAAAACATTTGATTGAAACGGACTTTTAATCAAATTTGCAGGCTGCACTGACACAGAATTTTCTCTGTTTTAAGTACATGCTGGGCATCATTAATCCGGATAGTCAAAATTCAAAATGGTGTAAAATTTTAAAAAATGTGTGGAGCACTGATATGCTGGTACAAACATGTAGATTTTGTGACATAGTAAATATTGGATCTTCATACTAGAGATGTTTAATCAGCGAAGTCTGTGCAAATATTCCAAAATCTAGAAACTAAAATCTCAAATACTTCCAGTTCTTATCAATACTCAACCTGAACATTCACACAAAAATGTTTGACTAAAGGAATTTAAAATTATATAGATGTGTGTATATATACATGTATTTACATACATACGGATGTGTGTATAAATATTTGGATTAATCTAAAAAAACATGGAAAGTAGAATAAAATTATAAGTTTACTTTTATGCAAGATGTTTTTGAAAGGTTGGCATCATATTTTAATATACATTGTAAACAAATTTTTGAGACTTTCCATCTACATTTTAAAAACCAGAAATAAAAAATTTCCTTATGTAGAAAAAAAAAATCTCAGAGAGTTGAATGAGAGTTGGAGCCACCTGACTGACGGATGCTCAGGAGTTTCCAAGTTTGGCGTGAGGTCTCAGGATCTAGCTTCAAGCAAGTGTAGGGTTCAATGTGTGGAACTTATTCTTTGTGGGGAGTAAGAATTGAGGTCCTGCATATGAGAAGGGGATCTATAATCCTATATTTACAGCAGCACAATCTACAATAGCAATGACATGGAAACAAACCAGATGTGCGTCCAAGGAAGAGTGGTTAAAGAAACTGTGGTACATCTACTCAATGGAATATTATTCAGCTATTAAGAAGAATGATATTATTCTATTTAAAACCAGGTGGTCCCAACTAGAAACCATTATGCTCAGTGAAATGAGTCAATCACAAAAGAACAAATACCATATATTCTCTCTCATATAAGGAAGCCAACATGGAAAGGGTAACTCCAACAGTCCAATCTGTACTGTTTTTTGAGTGTCTGTTTGCTCTTTTGGCTGTATCTCATATGTTTTGATGTTTTTATATCGGTTTGCTTGCTTCCAAATAATCTCTTTTCTCCAATAGAATTCATCAAGTGCCCATGAAGTATACGATGGCATCATAGTTCCTAAGAGACTTCTGTGTTTCCTTTTAGTTAAGCATGTGTTGCTTACTCAGTGGCACATTATTTTATCAAGGTGCTACAATTTGTTGTTGATGTTGTTGTTGTTGTTATTGTGGCTGTGATTGATGTGGCTGTTATGAAATGATGTCAATCCAAAAAATGGTAAAAAAAAATAATTTTCTTTGATGGTTTAATCATATTATGTCCCGTTAATAGGAGTATTTTCTTTTTTAAAAATGGTGAGTTCAAATTGTATGAAAGACCCTTTCTTTGATGATGATAGTCATGGTTTTTATTTGCCAATTTGTTATGATAATATTTTTGTTGATTAGATAGGTATTAGAAGATGAACTAACCTTCCATTTAAGGGATATAAAATATATTGTCTTGATGTATTATCATTTTAAGTTTTGCCGGGCAAGACTTAACAACATTTTGTCAAGAATCTTTCTGTCTTTATTTATGTGTTAAGCTGCTTTATAATTTTACTTTGTATGTTGCTTCTATCATTTTTGGTATTTGAGGTATAATAATAAAATATGTTAAATATAAAAAAAAAGAATTGAGGTCCTGGAATATTACTGAGAGGTGAAAGGGTCTGAAAGCCACAGAAAGACAAATGGGAACAGTTTGAAAAGTAGCCATCTGCTGTGCCCATGATTTGGAGAAAAAAATATCCCAAGAAATTGTAATTTTAACTTCAAACATTTGAAATGTCTATGCATTTCAAATTTCATTAACCAAGTATGGGTGGAGCTGGTTTGACCTGAGAAAGTGTCACACACCTTCTTTTATAACATAAGAATCTGTAGGTTCCTGATAGGAGCAAGCAAAAGCCAAATGCTCAGACTTTTTTTAACGATTGCTTTGTAAGAATAGATCTATAAAATGGAAGACAATGCATTTCTGAACTCAAACCTTTTTTTTGCTTAAGGAAAAAATCATTAATCTTTTAAGATAGAATTAAAATGTCATTCTAAGACTTCTGCTTGCTTGCAACATCAATTCCCCACCAAAGGCTTTACTGTAATATTCGTGTGTGCATATGCATGGACAAGGATGTGACATCCTAATTTACCATTGTTTTTTTGTATCTGCCTTCTAGATTTGAACTGTTCAGACAAAGAGAATATTTTATTTCCTTTTGTGTTCCATGCAGGGAACTGAAAAATGTCTCTTGAAAGCTGCAGAAATAATTCACAATAACTTTTTTTGAAGTAAACAAAGAAGAAAATAGTATTGACTATATTTTTAGAAATTTATAATAAAAATTAACAGAAAATATTTAAGGTGTATGATAACCTAGCTAAAGAATTCCAATGGCAATAGATGGTTAAAAAGCACAGTTGATTGAGAAGAAGGAGTATTATTCATAGTGAATTCTGTAGGAGTTCAGGAAAACAGTTTGACAGCCAAAAATGGGGGAGTGTTACAAATAGGGATAGAAAACTTAAAAGTTTGTGTAAGGCTGGATGATGGGTAGTTAAGGAATTCAGACTTCATATTCTAGCTAGTTACTGGAGAATCATGGGTTCTTTGTATTTAAGAGAATTGACATAGAAGATCTGGATTAGTATGATTAATCTAGCAGCAACATTTGGTGTGACTTGGACTAGGGAATCAATGGAAAACAGAAGTAACCTAAGGTATTATTGCAACAATCAAGCATCTGTGGTTAAGATTCTCTATCTTATCCTATAACAGATAGTAAGGACCAAATGGAATAAGCAGAAAGAAATTTAGTAAAAATCTTAGATGTACTTTTTTCTAATATGTATATTACATATATGTATTAGGTATATGTACATTCGTCACAAAGTAAGGGTATGTCAGAGACTGCATATATTGGCAACTTGCTGACATATGATGAAATGATATTTCTTTTACATTGTATTCTTAAATAAGTGAGAAAATAAACATTCAAACAAACTGAAAAATAATTCATAAATATCGGTGTAACATGATTTTCCTCATAATTTTTAACCAGCTATTCTTAAAAGAATATTAATAGAATGGATTGTGTATGTTTGTTAGAATATAGTGGTCATATCTGGATCAATTTAAGAAACTATGTTATAGGAAGTTCACATATTGCAAAGAAACCTGTTAGAATCTCTGATCACACAGATTAAATTGATTTCTAGTGCTACTGTCACAGGTGTTGGAATAGCAACTTCCATAGATAGACACAATTATGTTCCTAAAAAAAAGCAAAAATCCTTTGATATAAAAAAACCACAGCATGCTGTAGTAGCACCTTATGCTTAGCCACATCAATGTGCTTTAAGTTAATAGTTAGCTAGTTCTTTTTTTTTTCAATTATTGAAAACACAATATACAGAAGGAATGAGATATATAGAGAAAGATCTTCCATCCTCTGGTTCACTCCCCAAATGGTCAGCACACCTGATCTGGGCTGGTCCAAAGCCAGAAGACATGAGCTTCTTCCAGATCCCCTACACAGGTGCAGAGTGCCAAGGCTATGGGGCCGTCCTCTACTGCTTTCCCAGGCCATAAGCAGAGAACTGGATGGGAAATGGAGCAGTCAGGATTAGAACTGGAGCCCAAATGGGAATCCATGGTTTTAGCCACTAGGCTATCATCCTGGGCCCAGTTCCTTTTAATTTTAGTGTATTATAAAGCTTTGTCAAATCATATTTTCTTCTTATCTCCTCCCTCTGTCTCCATCAGTTGAGCAACCCAAGCATGCCATTCTCAGTCTTTGAGTAAGTATTCAGACGTCCATGGAAGTTACAGTCCAAAAGGTTCAGCATGTTGCCATGAAATTCCATTTTTTCTTCCCCTAATATGGTATAACATTTAAAAACTTTTCCTAATCGTTATCATCATAAATTAAGAGATTATAATCAGTCCACAGTAACAGCTTATCTACTGAAGAGAAAGTTCTTGGCATTATACTCACTTTACCTAGAGAATGAGAGCTGTGATGATTCAGACAACAGTCACTCTCCTTCTGAGGCAGAGTGCAAGGCAAGGCCTAGGCAAAAGCTCTCCGAAGCCTGAGATGAGGAGAGCAGAAACTTCGGAACCAGGTTAGTCAGAACCCCAGGCTTGTCTGGATCACCTGGGAGTTGGACACTACGTTAGTTTGCTAGACTACTGTTAGCGTACTGCAAGTTTTAGCCTAAACAATAGAAATTCATTTTCTTGCAGTACAGGAGAATAGAAGACTTACAGCAAGGTTTGCTTTTGTTTTTGTTTTATAGAGGTCATTGCTACAGTACAGACTTTTGATCTTTGAAGTTGAATTATGTTATTTTGATAGATTCAAGGCATAAAGCTCAAGTCTGGAGCCATGCCTTGGTAGGCTAAGTTTCCACCTTTGGTACTGGCATTCCATCAGGGCATCAGTTTACTTCCAATCAAGTTCCTTGCCCATTGTCTAGGAGGGCAGCAGATGATGGCTCAAGTCCTTAGATCCCTAAACCTGCATGGAAAACTTAGAAGAAGCCTCTGGCTCCTGGTTTTGGGTCAGATCAGCTCTGGCTGTTGTGGCCATTTGATGAGTAAATGCATAAATAGAATATCTCGTTCTGTCTCTCTGTTTGTAGCTCTGACTTCCAAGTTAAGTCTCTTAAAATACTATGTTTCTCAGTAGTATTGGCAAAACTAGCATAAATTATATGTATTTCCGGGTTGAATCCATAAAAACTTAATAGATTTAGTTGGAATTCAAGTACCCAGAGGTTTCCATATGACAGTATCACATTCATTTTTATCTATTCATGGTTAATTTACTGATTGTTTCATTTCATTTTTAGTCTGAGCTTTCGTGGCAAAATAAGCACAAAATAAATAGGTCTGTCCTATGACCTGAATGTTTGGTCCCTGTTGCCAGAAGCTGTATTTTGAAACATAATTCTGAAATGATGATTTTAGGAAGTGGGAAATCTTTGGAAAATGATTGGGTGGTGGGGGTTGTGCCCTCTGGATGCAGTTATTAAGCAGGACTTAGGAGCTTGCTAAACATCTTTGTTGTGGGAGGAAACAGGTGGATGGACAGACATTCACTGACATGGCACACTGATCTTGTGCTTTCTTGCCTCCAGAAACAATTAATAAATGTATGCTATTTATAAACTACCCAGTCTAAAGCAGTTTATAAATAGTAGCCCTAAGGCACTAAAGCACTTCACCAGCATCTACTTACCAAGCATCCTGGTAAATATTCATGTTTCATTTTCATCTTCATTAACAACACCTTCATTTAGGCCCATGGCTAATTTGTGGTGGCTGGAGTGTAGAACCTGAACCAGTGCAGTAGCCTTCTCATTATTTTTTCTCTCAAATCCATCTGTGATGTTGCTAGGCTAATAAATTGAAAACAAGGCTACATCTCTATTTATAATCTATCAGTTGTGTGATACTATGCAAGTACATTGGAGTTGATCTGAAATTTTTTATGTTGGTACAAAATTCAAAGTTTAGGTTAGCATTTTAGACAAGTTATAATGATAACATGGACTTGATTTCTATCTTCTGTCTGCCACTATATCTGTTTTCTCTTTCACTCATATTATCCCATCACTGGTCAAGACAATTAGATCTGGGCTCTCGTTCAGGGCTTCAACACTAATGATTAAGATACCGCTCTTTAGACAGGCCTAGTGCCAACCTATGTGGAATTCTCTGAATTTGCCATTTAGAACTCCCTTCCTCTCTTTTTATTTGAAGTTTGCCATAAGTTTATAACGGCCTTCTGTTCTTGCCATAGCATTTTGATGGCATCTTCCATTTTGTACAGACCGTTAAGCCCTAATTATTTGTTGGCCTGCCCATCTCTCTCATAACCTAAAAAGCTCCTCTGGACTTTTAAAAATGTCCCTAGTGAATGCTCAGTAATATCAAAGCAAAATGAGATGAACAATAAAGGAATTAAAGAACTCATCAATGCTTTCTATGACTGAATGTTTTAATCTTCTCTAAGTTTGTAGATATCTTTATGGAGAATGCAGAAGGAATGAAGATAGAGACATCAAGGAAGATTGGGAGGAATAAAATGAAGAAAAACATGAGAAGAAAGAACTCATCCTGGCCTTGTATCTGTTATCTTGGACTTCACACATCCTCTAAACCACCAGGCTTGCACCCAACAGGAGGGAGAGCTAGCCATCCCACCTTTAGTCACAATAGGCACATGGGTCGTTCTGCCTTCAAGCCATGGTAACGTGTCATGAACTGTATGCCCTGTATTTCTTCCTTCAGTTTTTGTCCCAACTCTGAATGTTGCCTAACAAAGTTCAGTAATTGATAACCATCCCTGCTATGAAAGGTTAGTGGACATGCCAGATGAACCTTTGCCAGAAATGCCAAGAGCATGACTGGGAAGAAGAGAAAAGAGAACTAGATAAATGAAAGAAAAAGTAGAGAAAAACCAAGGAAGAAGTAGCAAGAAACCAGAAGCAAAGAGTAAAGTTGAGAAAATATATAAGCTGTAGAAAAAGAAAAGAGAGAAGGGAAATTACTTATTTTAAGCAGTGAATTTATCATTTTTCTCTTTAAGTCCTAGAGCATTGCATATTATTTCATTTCTACTTGGCTTATCCCCATAATTTCATTTAGCATAAAGGCAAAAAATATAATCTTCACAGTTCTCATAAGAAATTTTTCTGTCTACCAATTTAAGATTTTGTCTGTTCTAAACTCTTCAAAATGTGCCTTGCTAAGCTATAGAGCTCTACAGTCACCACTGTCCATAAAGTACAAAGATCTGTGAAACTGCCTTGTCTCCTACGATCTTTGAATTGTTGATTTGTTATTTTAATAATAATTAGTATAAATTGTTATCTCCCATAATGTGATTCTCAAAAAAATATGTCTATTAATAAAGCACTATTGAAACCACTGGCACTGTTTTCTATGCTAAATATTTTCCTGACACCAATATTCTCTGACACTCATGTAGGAGACCCAGAAGAAGCTCCTGAGTCCCAGCTTTAGACCAACCTAACTCTGGCTGTTGTGGCAATTAGAGAGTGAACAGGCAGATGGAAGATCTCTCTGTCTTTCCCTCTCACTCTAACTTTGACTTTCAAGTAAAGAAATAAATATTTTCTTTTCTCCAGGTTAATATTTTCCCTGACCCAGAAGATAACTGGGATGAGGCCTTGAGAAGGTGGTGACTATAAACCACAATAGCCACATGTCTTCACCACACTGCTATTCCAGAAGGCTGAGGAAAGGACTACTCTCTGCCATTTCTGATCTTGGACATTGCTATGATTTTGTCATGACCATTCAAACACCTCATCCTTGGCTCAGTCACTACTAACACATTGCTCTTGACCAAGGCCCCTTTTTGCATCACAAGGTGCCTCCCAGGACAATAGCATCCAGGGAGATAGCTTTCAGATAGGCTCAGCTTTGACCACGGTGACCATTAAAAGAGTGGGCCAGAGGATAGAAGATTTATCTCTTTCTCCTTCTCTCTGTATCTCATTCTTTTAAAAAGGCACAAGGAATGACAAATTAAAACACACGCACACAAAGAATGCCCTTTTATTATTATACTCGTATCACAAAATTAAGGCTCAAGTGAATTTTACTAATATTGTTCAAAAACAGAATTATCATTATGAAATTATTGGGTGTGAAATAACAAAGTAAGATCAGTCCACAGAACGATTGTTTGGGGAAGAAACACACTGTCTCATTGTCTCTGAACTTAAGAGACAATGAAACCATGATGATAATATAGGCCACATATCATTTCACAAAAGATGGTGACACAAAAGAGAAATGAATTAGAACTGTCTAAAATTGTAAATCATTCTGGTTGTTTCCTTTATGCATGCCACAAAAAAATCCAGCAACATCTGTATGTTGTCAATTCTTTAGCACTGGGTTGAAATAGTTTATCAGTTGGTTTATTACCTTCATATTTTACTAATATCCTTAAATGGAAATAACATTTCATTTTTAAAAGGTTTATTATTTTTATTGGAAAGTCAGATTTACAGAGAGAAGGAAATACAGAGAGAAAGATCTTCCACCTGCTGGCTCACTCCCCAAGTGTCCACAATGGCCAGAGCTGAGCCCATCTGAAACCAAGAGCCAGGAGCTTCTTCTAGTCTCCAATGTGGGTGCAGGGTCCCTAAGCTCTGGGACATCATTCACTGCTTTCCCAGGCCACAAGCAGGGAGCTGGATGGAAAGTGAGTCAGCTGCTATATTACCCACCACCCATATGGGAGTCCATCACTTGCAAAATGAGGATTTACCCACTGAGCCATTGTGCTGGGCCACGATTCTTTCTTAATGATCTAAATAAGGGACTGGCTCTGTGATCATTCTGGTTAACCTGCTGTAAGGGCACTGCATATGGGTACCCAGCTTCTTCCAGATCTCTGATACAGGTGCAAAGGACCAAGCAGACAATTGATGAAGCTCATGTGGGGTCCGGGTTGGTGTTCTGGAGAGGAATGTTATAAAAGAGTAAGTCTGCCCCCTCCAAGTTCTCTGCATCCTTATCAGATCACCTGGTGTTCTTTTCAGGCTTTGAGGACAGCGTTATGAATGACCTAGTTATGTCCACTAAGCCCCTCCTCCTAAAGGTTTCACACCATGTGCCAACATCACCACATTGAGGAGAAGGATTAAAATGCAAGCTGTGTGTGGATAAATCACACCCAAAAGCATAGCATATTTACATATGTTGATGTCATTTTGTTTAATAACATTATTTACTCATTTAATTGGTTTTCCCATTACTGAGTATCTAGCTTGTTTCAGTCTTTGTTATTCAGAATAATGTTTCAATATACTCATGCATGTGTTTATACACACAATTATTCTTATTTATATCTCTGATTGTGTGTATAGAATAAATTCCTAAATGGAGAAATTATGAGTTAAAAGGATTTAGCAGCAGGGGCAGAGATATAGGCTTATTGAACTTATTTTTCATTTTAAATTTTGTTTAAGGATATCAAGCATGACCGGAAAAATAATCGCTGAATTTGCATTTGGCAGCTAAGGTGGGATAACACTAGACAACCAGGCTCAGTTTCATGCTTGGGAACCAGCCACTGCTCAGTGTAGGGAAGACTTAACGGAAAATCTGCATTTTGTTTTTTGCTTCTACTTCACATCTGATTTCTTCTTGCACTCTTTCTTGATAATACAAATGTCTTATTTACTTTCCTTCCAATATGTAGCAACTATTTCCCAAAGACTCTCATGTGTTCCCAAGAGTTCCCCTTCCACCATGCCAACTCTCACCTGAAGCCAGGCATGTTTCATCATGGAGTAAAACTGCAGCATTAATTAGCCGCTTCACTTTCCAGCTTGTTTTGCCATCAGGTAGACAAACAACAGGAGCTTTACGCAAACAGTAAAAAGCAACCCAGCTTGTAGAGCTCATTAACGAATCCTTTCAAAACCCACCAGAATGAAACTAGACTGTGAGCTCGTCAGAATTACACCATTGGAAATCTAGTTCTATTTACCTTTGATGAATGGTGTGTTGTAAATGCTTTGAAAATCATACACATAATTAGGTGGTGTAATTTTTATTAAAGTCACATACAAAATTGGGCACCTTCCCTTGGAAATGTTAACTTTTAGAAGGGCACAAGGAGCAGGCTTCAAAAAGTGTTATTTTTACACTCTTTGATCAAGTTTTGGTTAAGTGCTTGAATTCTGACAAAAAAAAAAAAAGGAAACCCAGAAAACCATTGAAAAGATGAATTTCATGTGTCTGAAGCATGTAATTCTTTAGTACTGGAAATTACTTCCCTGTTACTTGTTATTTTCTTTCCCAGTCTCTCTTACAAACCACATAGTTGGCTTTCGTAGCCACTGTACTCTGAGCCTTCCTGGGAAGGCTGAGCTGTAAAATATAATATAGCAATTTCAACTTAGCATTACATTTTCCCTTCCTAACATACAAAACTATTCTAACAGAGACAGGGTAAAACATGATGCTATGTGAATGAAAAATTGGTAATGGTGATGTCTTGTTAATTTACCCATTCTATTAATACACAAAATTTTAAGTAACAAGAGGTGAGTCATTGTTGATTGTAGCCTATCAGCTGGAAGATGGTCCTTGTATTCCTGATACTGTAATTGCTCAGTTTATTTATCTATTCAAAATGTTCAAAATGTGTGAGACATTGGACTAAGACCTAGGATAAGACACCATACTATTGTTCTCCACGATCTTTGCTTACTTGCAGAGAAAAAACCATGACAAATAATTTTTATAGGTGACAAATGTTAAAAGATAAGTCTGCTGCATTCACTAACAGAACTAAAAATTTGCAACAAATTAATTGGGATAATTGGAAGGAAAATGCTTCAGAAGATCCTTGAAGGGATTTCCTATCATATAGTGACTATTCAAAGCCAGGCATGGTGAGAGTGAGGGAGGCATTGTATGCTGTGTAATGGTTGTGGTGTGGAATAGTTTGGATGCAACCATTTGGCACCCTCTGAAAGTTGTTAGATACTTCAGAAGGGTATGAAAAATAGAACTGCAAGCTCAGCAGTAGGTGAGTACGGGGATGAAATACGAAGTATGCATGCTGTGTCTGGAATTTCCAGGGCTGGAACTGTGGCGGTGCCAGCATCTGTGAACAGGTTTGAATCCCAGCTGCTCCACTTTCAATTCAGCTCATTTATAATGTGCCTGAGAAAACAGTAGAAAATGGCTCAAGTGCTTAGACCTCTGAACTCACATAGAAGACCTGGAAAAAGCTCCAGGCTCCTGGCTTTGAATTGGCCCAGCAGGTCCAGGTGTCGTGACCATGTGGGGTACAATCCAGAGGATGGAAGAGTCTCACTCACCCTCTCTCTCCTAATCTCTTCTGTAACTCTGACTTTCACATAAATAAGACAAATCTTTAAAAAAAAAAAAGGAATCTGATATTTATTCTGTAGGCAATGGGAATCCATTGAAGTGCTTTTAGAATGAGAACAAATTGTCATATTTTAGGAATACGAAAAATGAACTAAACTTAAAACTTGAATCTTTAAAGCCTGCTGAAGTGTACATTCAGCATATTTCTTATCTACTGAAATGGAACACAACTGTATGTCTACATAATTTTCTAGAAAGAAAACAACACATATTTGACTTTAATCACTAAAAAGGACTGTTCCTGGAACCAGGGAAATGAGAGAATTGACTCAATTCTGAATTTGCCTGAAGCTTTTCTGATTTTAGTTCTTGAAGTCATACATCCTGGAAAAACTTCCAGTCCTAGGCATACCAGGACAGTTGGTCACTTTGTTGGGAAGTCCGTTAGAAGACTATTGTAATAAGCAGCTGAGAAATGAAATGAGGAACTCCAGTGAGGGCATAAGGAATGATCCTGAGAGAGACCATCCACAGAACTGAGTGGTTAACAAGTGGGAGGTAAGGCAAGAAAGGAAGAATCTTTATGTGTTGTTCTGGTTTCTGTACGTGGTTACCATAAAACAAAGTGCATGTTTTTGTCTGTGGTGGGTGGGGAAGTTGGTGGCAAGGAGGTGTTTCCATGCTGAACATGTTCGTAGTAAGAATTTCTAAGATACTCTGACGGAAACACTCATTGAGAAGTGGATAAATAGGCTTAGGAGTTGCAGAAAATATATGACTTTTATGAGTCACTGTGTTATGGATATCAATTGATCAATTTAGATAAAATTGTTTCAAGATGTGTACAATGAGACATAGTAGACAAGGAAAATATTCTGGGAGATGTATGGATTAAAGAGATCCATAGGAAGAAGATCCAACTGAACATGAAAGAAGTCTTCCCAGGACTCAGGGTGCATTGCCAAGAGCAATCATAGTGTTAGGATCCAAAAGAAAAAGGTCTGTGCTTATTACTTGTAACTTCTAAAAATTTTGGTGTTCTGGAAATTTTAGCCCATGTTAATAAAGAGAGAAACAAATTAGAGTATGAAAATGAGAAAGGATGCCACATAATATCATTATTTGAAGCTCATATGATATATATAATTAGAAAATCAGTTGAAAAATGATTGCCAAAAAATCAGAATTTAATGAGCTTTCTAGATACAAGATACACACATGCCAAAGTCAGCGGTATCTAGTTTTAGAAGCAATATAAACTGAAGACTTAAATAAGAAAACCCACACATCTATAGAAGAAAAACTAAGAGTTAAAGATTAAAAATAATCTTATTATGTGTTAGGCACTCTCTAAGAACATTTCCAGGTCAAATTCACTTCATTCTCAGAATAATTAGTAATGCAGATGAGCAAATGGAGGCGTAGAGCTTAGGTAATTGATTCATATTTCTTCAGACGTGTCAGATTATAATTTAAGGCTTTAAAATCTTGATCAATGGGCTATAACTTTCACTGCCATAACATACCACATCTTTTAAAAAGAAAAAGTAATAAATAAATATTCAGGAATATACTTAATAAGAAACACTAAAAATCCATATAAAGAAATTGTTAAAATGCTATCACTGGGGCCCAGCATGATAGCATAGCCTAGCGGCTAAGGTCCTCGCCTTGAATGCACCTGGATCCCATATGGGCACCGGTTCTAATCCCGACAGCTTCACTTCCCATCAAGCTCCCTGCTTGTGGCCTGGGAAAGCAGTCGAGGATGGCCCAAAGCCTTGGGACCCTGCACCTGCGTGGGAGACCTGGAGGAAGCTCCTGGCTCCTGACTTCAAATCAGCACAGCACTGGCCGTGGCGGTCACTTGGGGAGTGAATCACCCAATGGAAGATCTTCCTCTCTGTCTCTCCTCCTCTCTGTATATCTGCCTTTCCAATAAAAATAAATAAATCTTTAAAAAAAAATGGTACCAGTGGAAAAAAGGAAGTCTTAGGCAAGCAGAAAAGCATATCATGCTCTTGGATAGGAAAATGTAGCAATATTAGAAGATCAATTCTCTCACAATTGATCTAAAAATAAAACTTTATTTCAGTAAAAATAACAGAGTAATTTTTCTGTGAAACAAGGTTTAAACTTCATATGGACAACGTAAAAATAAAAATCCAAGTGTTGATGAGGCAATTTCATATTGACTGTCTTAACAACTACTAAGTTCTCCAACAGAGTTGTCATGTGAGTTAACAGACCTCCCCCATAAATTTGTGTGGGAAAAATAGATGATTCAACAAATGGCACTTGACCAAAGCAGAAACCATCCAGAAAACAAAAACTTGCTTTTAATCTTTGAAAATGAACTACAATGAAGAAAACTAAAGATATAACTATGAAAACTATAAAATCATAAAAATGATGGAAAGAAAAAAATCTTTGTATAAAGCCCATAGTCACAAAAGGCATATTGATACAATCAGTTGCAAACAATTAAGAATGTTTTCCTTACCATTCTGTTATAAAGAAATAATAACAATTATAAGATGGAAATTATAATTCATAAAAATGTGTATTTTTAAAATACTGTCAAATTTAAAGAGATACTAGCCGAAAACTAAGTAGCACAATAGAAATGTAATGAAGCCATCATCATTAGTTAAATCGAATATATCAGAAAGACAAGAGCTGGGTCAAATGGCAATACAGAAAAATTACCTGTTAGATAGATGGAAGAACAAACACACACACAAATACATACAACTTAACCAACTAACAGTGTAGGTTAAGACAAGATGTCATTCTAATACACAAAGAGCATATTGAAAAACCCTACACATACCCAAATGTTTATGCCTAGCAATGAGTGGCACAAAGGTGCCTTCAAAAGGCATTATAATATTCACAATGTGAAGGTCAGTAGTGAAATACCAAGTTCAAGATGCTCAAATGTTAAAGGGAGAATTGCATAAGAAACTTGTAGATGAATAATATTTGCAATAAAAAATCACACATATTTAATGTTGATAAGATGAACTCATGAATTCTACACCAAAGCAAACACATATTCAATGAGAATCCAAAGCAATGCCGTGATTACAGGCATTAAAAGATCATTTATTCTGAGTAGAAATGCTGAAGAATTCAAATTCAAGCTTATCGATCTACCATGAAGAAAACTCTTGGGGATTCAAGAATGTCAGGGTGTGCACACTTCCCTGTGGCTTATTGCCTTAACAAGAAAGAAATTGACACAGTTTTTAAGAGGCCTTTTTGTGTTGCAATGAACTGCAACATAAAAATTTTGTATTTGTTACCAAACATGACCACTCTCATTCAACCAAATGACCAAGGTAGATAGCAGTTATCAAAGTACACTATTTAGACCAAACATTTGCATACACTGCTGAAAGGACTGAATCTCACGACTAGTCATACATTTTTTGGAAAGGTGTTTGGCATGCTAGATTTTTGCTATAGTGTGGAAAGTCATACAACAATGCACTCATTGTATTTGGAAGAAGGTTTTGAAGATATGTGAAAAATATTTGAAGGTTTTAACAAAGATTTTGCTATTGATGAAATGATATGATGTTACTGCTTGAGAATCTTTTAGAACTGGACACCAATGAAGAATATTTCTTGCATTTGTTGGCACTGATGCAAAAAAGCTTTCTGATAAGCAGAGGGCCAAATTGGTAGAAGAAAAAAGTAAAGAAGCTGAGGAAGAAGAAATTATGCAAAAGCACCAAAAAAGTTTGCATCAAACTTGCAGTGGAGTATGGATGTTACAAAAATGAATAGTAATTTTTTTATTTATGACATAATTTCATAGGCTCTGGGATTCCCCCAACCCCTCCCCCCATGGTGGATTCCTCCACACTGTTGCAGTAGTACAGTTTATAACCAGTCATGATTCCTTCATTGCAGGCATGTACCATACATAGAGTCCAGCGTCTTATTGACCGGATAAATTCAGCAGTTTCATTGGGAGACCATGCCTGCTCTGAAAGTAGAGCTGGCAGAATATCATCCCCTCAATGTAAGGCCACAACATAATGTCAACAACAATTTACAACGTCATGGATTAATTGACATCTTATTGAGTGACCCATATGTTAGAAAATGCAAGTAATTTGAGATTCGCAAGATTTGACAGGCAGATACAGCATGTTTTTTTGCTTTTTAAGAAAGATATAAAGTAACAGGTGATACTACTAAATTTTTGTACCTTCCTAAAATACACTATACATGCTTAATCATCTGAAAGTGTCAGTGACCTGAGTCTTTCTATCAGCCAATCCCCAGACCCAACAGATGCAAAGAAATTGATGACTGCCATCTTAGCATTCCTGCCTCCCAGCAGTTAACGTTAGGTCAATGTTTTCAATGCTACTGAAGCCCTGTGTTCCTTCAGCTGTGCATGTTAGTGACAAATATTCAAACACTTCTATTATTCACGTTTAGTACAGTACACAGCAATTTACATGAAATATTCAATATACAATTATAAAAGGGGCTCTGTATCACTGATTGTTTCCCAGTTATAGGCTAACAAAAATGTAAACTAATGTGCTGAGCGTATCTAGGATAGTCTAGGATGAGCTATGATCATTGACAGGCTAGTTGTATTATACATACATTTGAACCAGTATTTTCAGCGTATTATAAGTTAACAGGAAATATCAACATTTTAAGTACAGTTGTTTGTATATTATATTAAAAATTTGACAAACTGATTTATCAATGGTATCATAAAGGAAATAAAATGACAAGGCACAGGAAACTATAATGCATGCGATTGACAAAGGGAGTTTCATCTGGGAAATATATAGGTAAATAATAATTCTATAGGCCAAAACTCAATAAAAGAGCAAACTGGTAAAAATGTGGAAAGAGCACAAACTGAATCTTCATATGAAAGCAAGATAAAGTTATATTGGCCAAACAACAATAAAAGAAAATATGAGATCATCAAATGATAAGAATGCGGGACAAACATTAAGTTATTTCATTGGCAGGGGTAACATCAATTTGTCAAATCCATTGGTAATTAGTTTGTCATCTTCTGGTAAGGTCGAAGATTTTAATAACTTAGGTCTTAGCAATTTTACACCTAGACTTGTATCGTATGGAATTGTGTGCTTTTATAGACAAGACATTATGAAAAAATGAAGGAATGTGTTAAACCTTCATTCAAGAAAATGTCTGGAAACAAAATTTTATTGATCAAAAGATCACCAAGGCTTTTAAACATGTAATTCCCTATACAGAAAGGAGACAATTAAAGTGTACTCTTTACAGATGAATACCTAAGGGTTGTATTATTAAGAAAAGCAGTAAAAGAAGAAAAGGGTTACTCTAAAATTCAAGATGATGGATCCATTCAGATGGTTTATAATTAGGGTGGAAGTAGAGTGAAAAGTTGGAATGAGGGACTTCTGGAGAGCAAACCATATCTTCCTGTTAACAAGTGATTCAATTTATAGTTCTTGGAAATAAAAATAAGACAACTACATTGGGATAAAAATATGTGTGAAATCAAAATTGATAATAAATCTTCAAAAACTACATGAAAATTCATGCTATGAGAAAATTAAGTATGGAATTCAATTTTTATTTGAACCACCACAACCCCTATTTTAATCTCACTTCTCATGAACTTTTTGACATACTGTCATGTATTTTATTTTGTTTGCATTTTTGCATTCAATTTACATTATATTAAATTATATTTAGCAATGAAACAATTTTCAAAGAAGTCCCTATTTTTAAAAAGAAGTGCATGTTGAATGCTAGTGACCAAAAGTAGCAATAAAGGTACTTTTTAAGTACTAATGGAGATTTGTTGATGGCTTTTCACTTGGCTATTCACTTACCTCTTGGTCACTTTGTAATTTTTATTTGAATAAACTGTCTTTTAAAATAAATTTTAAAAGCAAAACTAAGCTAGGGTAGAAGCACTAAGGTAGAAACAGTGTAAATTATTATTTTATAAGCTGCGAGTTGATTAGAAGTAGAGTTTGAGGCAGTAACTAGGGCACAGATTTTAGAAATTTACATTTTTACAGAAGAGGTATCCGTTGTTATATTTCCTTTCCTTTTTCATATTTGATTCTATTGATTCATATCTTCTCACTCTTGTTTGATTTTTTTTCTCACTCCTTTCATGCCCAATAAGATTCTGAATTTGTAATGTCTTTATTTTCTATGTGTAGAGCGGATATCATGAGGCTGTGTTAAGTTTCATTCTATGGAAAAGGAAGAAATATCCCCCATTAGACAGCTTTAAACACATTGTAGGAATCAGAAAAAAAAAATGGCTGTTACAATTGAGTCTCTGAATATGGCTTTAATAACATGACATAATTTTTCTATTTCCAGTAGGACTTATCTTGATAGCATAGTTTAAAGAAATGGCCCAAATTTTAAACTATCTCCTATCTTGTTCCTTCTGTGAATGGCAGAGTCTATTTTTGTGATATCAAGATTAAGGTTAGAAGCTGAGAATTGAACTATTTCCAACTACAAACTCATTTATAGTCAAAATTGGAATGAAATTCTGTTTCAATGAACCTTAAGCTGAGCTGAGCATCTTTTCGAAGAAGTCATGCCGACGTTCTTATTTCGTGTGTTTTAAAACTCAGCGAGAACTTCTGAACTGAAACCAAACCTATATTTTTGAAAACCACTGAACCAGAATAAAACTAGAGTATCAGAATATTTTTTGAAATAAACTTGAACCAAATTGATATTTTAGTTGATCCAAGTCCTCAGTTAAGATAAAGTGTGTGGTCATTTAACAGCAGTAAGTTAACTAGCCCACCCAGAGATTTAATATGTGGCCTTTCACTCATTAGTATCATACTTGAAAACTAAAACAACCAATATGGCTTTCCCCAAATCATTACAATAGTGGAGAGCTGGGTGATCATTTTCTAGGTAGAAAGTTTTGATTCCACAATATTTCCTCATTTATCTAGGAACATGCAGAATATCAAAGAGATGTTAGGATATTTAAAACACTTTGAGGTGGGCAGGGTGTGCATAAGAAAGCAGGATTGCATAAAAGGTAGGTTCAAAGTCATTTTAAAGTATATTTGTTATATTTGGTAGTAATTCCAGGAACTGTCATGTTTAGTTTCCAGTAATGGAGACCATTGAAAAGAGAAATATCACTCACTACCAAAGCTGTTAAGTAAAATTCTAGTGACATTCAACCATAATCAAACCAGTGCTGATTCTTTCTCCTCTTAAAAACAACTCAAGAAGAAGCTAGAATTCTTCCCACAATATTATCCATTGCTATTGTCTTGACTAGAAGATCAAATGTTTCTAAAGTGGACCGAATGATGTAATTTTCCCTTTTTTTCTCTCTGTCTTGTGACTCAGTGGACTTAATAATTACCAAGTTTAACTATAGGAAATCTATGTTGGTTTAGGTACAAGTGTTCCTTCTAAGACATCACTGAGGAATTTTGTGTATATGTGAATTTTCAACACTCTTTAAATGTTTTGAAGATGATAAAAAATTATCTGCATGTCTGTGGCAACTGATTTTGTCATCTAAAACACTGCCATCTGGAGAATTTTATACACTCATGATATACTCATCACTTTATCACATGAATAACATAGAAAAGCAAAGTTTGCTTTAGGAAGATCCCTGTTCCTAAGAACAATGGCCCAAGTTACTCTAATTATCCAAAGTATGTTTTTTATCTTCTCTGGAAAATTTTAGTGTTGCAGTAACAAAGAGATGTCTCTATTTTAAATAATGGAACTTCTAAAATTAAAACTGTTTTAAGGGTGGATAATTATTTTAAATGGACAAAGGTTTATATATCACATTTTCTCTAATAAAAGCTCATTTTCCATTTCTTACTGGTAATTATTGAACTATGGTTAAAACCATATCAGAAAACAGCTCAGACTTTAGTGTATTTGTATCTATGAATTATCTTCTTAAAAAACTAATAAATTAATCATAGAAAATGCACATCACTTAATCCTTAACTTGTTTGTATTAGAGTAACTACCAAACTTGCTTAACATGTGTTACTTTATCATCTCAAAGATCACAAGTCTAAAAACAGCACTGTCGTATACATTCTTAATCTTTTTTTTTAAATTTCTAACATTTTTTTACACTTGATCTTAGCCAAAAGGCTGAGAAGTAATCTAAGATTTTTTTTTTTAATTGCGAAGTCAGATGCAGAGAAGAAAGACAGGAAAATTCCTCCAACTACTGGTTCAATCCCCAAGTGGCCACATGGCCGGTGGTGAGCCATCGAAAGCCAGGAGCCAGGAGCCTCCTCCAGGTCTCTCACACCCGTACAGGATCCCAAGGCTCATCCTCTATTGCTTTCCCAAGCCACAGGCAGGGAGCTGAAAGGGAAAAGGAGCAGTGGATACGAACCAGTGTCTATGTGGGATCCTGGCTCAAGTAAGGAACGGGCCTCAGCCGCCATGCTACCACATCAGGCCCTGTAGCATACATTCTTAACCACTCAAATATGTTCTCATGGATGATACATTTCTAATTCTGTAAGATGTTTCAGCAGTCATGTTTGCTGATCAGTCTCCTAAAACAGAGTCCTTGTTCTGCATGAATTCAGAAGAATTCATGCAGATGACCTAACAGGTGTTTCACTCAGTGCCCTCCTGAACGGTATGACTTGGAGAGTTTCTGAATAAAGCCAAGAGTACCACCAGATTTTCCTTCCTTTCCTTTTTATTTATTTCAGAGTGAGAGCTAGTGAGAGACAGAGAGAGATCCCAATCACTGCTTCACTCACCAAAAGCACAAGAGCCAGGAAATCAATCCGTGTCTCCCACATGTGTGACAAAAGTCTCTTGAGCCGCTCTCTACACCTTCATGACCTGAATCAGCCGGACACTTAAAGAAAAAAAAAGGATGCCCAGATTTCCTTACAGGAGCTAAAACTAAAACTCTTATAAGGAAATGTGGGTATCTTCTTCAAATAGGTGTTTTGTTTAGTTGAAAGGTAGAGTAACAGTGAGAGAGGAAGGGAAAGACAGAGCAAATCCCCTTTGCTGATGATTTTCACATTTTCTGATGAAATTCACATCTTCCAATGTCAGAGAAAATCCAGGCATCTTAATCTAATATTATGATACCCAAATTCCAAAAAGGAATAGTTATTGCTTTATCTAATTCTCCAGTGTTGGCCTTGTCTTTCATACAAAGAATTTAAATCTAGTACCCATCATCTCTCTTACAGTTTCTAAGTATCTTAACTCTATCTGTCTCACCTGTTTATGAATCTTAGCTGTCCACTGACTTCAGATTTATGAATTCAGCTTTATTCTGAAGGACAACTGTAGGTTCAAATGTTTGTATTCACCTTGCCTACTACTTTCTGAGATCGGTCATGGTTTAATTGCAGATTTAATGCCTGAAATGGATGCAAAAAAAAAAATAAGAATAAGGGGTTTGGAATGGAGATGCTGTCACAGCCGACAATTAGCTTTGCTTACTTTGCAGAGGACTAGTTTGGGCTGTTAGAATAAATTGTCTGAAAATGGTCAACAGAGTGTTAGTCTGAATCTATATGAGTCCATGTTTGAGAAGAAGACAGCTAGGAATTCATAAGCATTGCTGAGAAAACTGCTTTCTTCTTATAGTGTAACCATGGCAGTAGATCTGTAGCACAAAAAATTCCCCACTTTTAAAGTATTGGAGCATCTTTGTGTTCATCAATCTCAGTTGCCTCTTTCTTTAGATTTTTTTATCCCCAGAGTTATAGAATTTTATCTACAATTTATGCTGTATACTGAAAATTGTGATAAGATTTCATGTTGAGTTTGTATAATAATTTTTAAAAATTAGAATGAATAGCAATACAGTATTCATCAATTTAATTGCATTTGGATTAATTCTGCAAGTTATTTTCTTAAATGTAATATCTCATAGCCTTAATTTTCTTCTCAAATTGGAATATTTTATAGTTAAAATACCAAGACCTTTCTGCTATTGTTTTGTTTTCTAATGACACATTCTGTTTCTGAGTAGTCCTATTAGCATCAATGGTTTACTGAGTCACGTTGCTTCTTTGGTTAATCTCAATTTGATACCTGAACAACTTTATTTTCACTTTCTCCTTGTTATATTTCCATTAAGTCACACGTTGAATAGAGTTACTAGCTCATTTTGGCCAAAGAGTGAATATCTTCAGCATATTCATTTATTCTCTCTCTACAGAAACTCGTACATACACATACACTCCTGCTGTCTCAAATAAAGCACATATCCGTGTAGTTCATGCTATTATGTATCGATGAACATGGAAACCGCTATCATAAAATAACTTAGATTTGTAAAGTTGTTTTTAGTTTACAGACTTTTATATCACTATA
This sequence comes from Ochotona princeps, assembly GCF_030435755.1. NCBI lineage: Eukaryota > Metazoa > Chordata > Mammalia > Lagomorpha > Ochotonidae > Ochotona > Ochotona princeps. The sequence continues at coordinate 26,770,868 of NC_080841.1, forward strand.
TCCTTGTGATATATATAGTATTTATACATATGCATTTATTTATGTATATCTATATATATATCACATGCTTAAGCATGTTTATGCATGTATGTATGCACAGCATCTTTCCATGTCCGTGCAATTAAATATTGGCAGTGGAGAAGCTCAAATTTAGGTTTCAATGTTCTTTCCAAAAATGGATCAGTTATTTAGAGTAACATTAGTATTACAGACTCACCCACGTGGATACGAAGATAAAGTATATCCCACTGAAACTCTGAATTCCCTAGGAAGACTTATTTTCAAATGTGAGAATTTCTTCCTAATTTATCTTTCACAGAAACAAGGAAAAAATGGGCTTTGAAGATGAGTTTTTTTTTAAGTACAAAGACAATTCACATTTATTTTGTGCTTGAATTGCACTTAGCTTTGAAACACAAGATGACAAACAGGTTAACATAATCACAGATTTTTAGGAGATTGGAACCCTGACGTGCCTTCTTGATTTTTCTTTGTGACCTTACCTACCATACTTCACTTTCTTGTAGAGCTTCCTCCATCTGTAAGATTCTTCCTAATTACGCCAAATTATTATCTCATCAGTATGCAGGAATTCTATGTTCTTCTGGAAAAAAGAGACTTTTGTAAATTCTAGCACTCATGATTCCTTAAAGGAAGAGTTGTAAGATTCTGTCATTATCTAGGCTTGATCAAAAAAAAAAAAAAAAAAAAAGAGGGAGAGAGAAAAGAAAACAAACAAAAACATCTGACATTATTGCAGCTACCATTGTCACCAGGGCCACATTCTGTCTTATAAGGCACTATCTTTTCTTAGAAAGTCAAGAATTCATTTCAGCATTTTCCTTTTCAAACTAACAGTATGCACAGCTACTACATTATCACTCTGGAAGCTTTGCTTTCCAAATATAGTCTGAGGACCAGCAATTCTGTTCAAGAATGAATTAGAAATGTTGAATCTCAGGTCTTGTCCCAAATCTCCTGAGGCAAAGTCCTTATTAAATCAAACACTCCAAGTCGCACAGATACGATTGGGACTTTCAAAAGCACACTGTGGAATACAGAGCACTTCAGCAGTCCGTGGGAAAGTGGGTAATAACAGACGCACATAAGGCTTACAGGCTGTCTGCCGGTGTAACCACAGGAGTCGGCACTCACTGATACCCAAGCTAGCACATTGCAATGTCAGCATCAAGTTATTAAGACTTTATCTTTGTGCACCACATCAATGCCTTTTAATTTGATTTTTCCACGAAACTTTTGAAGTCCCTTCTTACTGGTGCTAGTCTGTATCCTGTGAGAAACATGTCTGGGGACAAACAGAAGTCTTTTAACTACGGGAACTTTTGCTTGGACAAGAGTTGGACACAAGAGTCTCACAGTCTCTGCATTTAATTCTGTCAGTCAAGAAAGGTTTTTGTGAAGGTAACCAATAGCTCTCATTCCGTTTATTGCAGAAAAAAAGGACTTGAAATTTTGGCTGTCTCCGCTACTTCCAGAAATCCAGAAATCACAAACATCTTTTTAAACAATGCCATTCTGCTGCAAGATAAATTATGATGCAAATTTAATTCCAAGAAGAATTAAAAACCTCGGGTGTTTCTTTTCAAACCGTCAGTTTGTTTACACAGTGACGTCAGCCTGCAGCAGCATCACCTTCACGGGGAGAAGCAAGGCTGGCTTAGAGCCACTAGTTCCAGGAAGTAATCCTAGGTGCCAAAGCGCTCCATCTTCTGAGTGGCTTGTGTGATGAAAACTGTACATACACAGGAACATACACATAATCTATATCTGACATTTTACATTCAATTAAAATAATCAAAGGAGTCAAGAGCCCTTGCAAAGCTATTCTCTCTTCTACACAATTTGTAAAAATATTCACTGACTTCCTGAAGTTACTTGTCAGGCCTCAAGGTGTATTTTAAATATCCTTTAAAATATTCTAATTTGGGCCCAGTGTGATAGCCTAGTAGATGATACTCACCTTACACCAGGATCTCATATGGGTGCTGGCTTGTGTCCCAGCTCCTCCACCTCTCATTTAGTTCCCTGCTTGTAATCTGGGAAAGCAGTAGAGAATAACCCAAAGCTTTGGGACTCTGCACCCATGTGGGAGACCTATAAGAAGTTCCAGGCTCCTGGCTTTGGATAGCTGTGGCCACTTTGGAAGTGAACCAGGGGCTGGGAGATCTTTCTCTGTGTATCTCCTTCTCTCTCCATATCTGCTTTTCCAAGTATAATTAATAAATCAATTAAATTTTAGAACATTCTAATCCAAATGGAATAGTGTTTCAAGTTCTATTGTGACATCTCTCGGTTCACCTACCACCATGATCTGCACAGACACTATTCCATACAATGATCTAATGATTAGCTGTGTCAAGCCAACCAATTATTCAAGCTTAACTTTTATTTCAAGTAGCCTAGTGGCAAGTATCATTAAAATACATTAAAACTGTATTTTCTGTTATTAAGAAAGAATGCTCTTGTGTTGACACATTTCACTGTTGTTCTGTTCCCCATTCTCATCTACCATACACCTGAGAGCACTGAGTCTAAGAATGAAAGCCCAGATTTTCTCAGGATCATCCAATTATCATGAGCGCAGCATCAACATGTTGTAACAGTTTTAAAAGCAACTTCTGAACAAAGATTTCAATGTAAAGAACAGATCTGGAAGACGAGCATCCTCCACCACGGCTGGCTTCACCACAATGTGAGAATTGCAACCTTCCGAGAAGCAAGCTATGGGCTCCGCAATATCCTTTCCCACACACTTACAAAGGGATCACTTAACATCTCAAAATTCTTTCTTTTCACAACTGTAGTAGGGGCAAAGCAACAAAGCCAAAATAATCCATCGTATTACTCTACTACAAACTCTACAACATTTGAACATAGAATGGCTGAATTCTTTCTTTGAGTGAACCCTTTCCTCCAGTATAATGTCAGGATGCATACAACAGGCATGTGTTAACTGACCCAAAAACTTTTTCAGTTTGATTTGATTTGGAGATTGAAAACTTCGTAACCCCTTATTTCACTAGAAAGAGTGACATTTGAAAAGCAATTTGATTAAGGGTCAAGAGAATAAAATATGGCTAATGGCTTAATTTCCAGGATGTGCTGACCAAAAGTTTGCAGATTTTTTCCCCCAAGAATTTGCTGATTACAAAACCACACAGTCAAGAAGAGAAGTTATTCTCTTCTTTAATGTTGAAAGGTAAATGGTGCAAATCAATTGCACTGGTATTTCATCTCAGGTAGATTTCTCAAGAATGAAATCTTTTGAAGAGTTAAAGACAAATCTTTATTTGGGGGGGAGTAATTTATTTAAAGCCATGATGCATTCTTTGGAATCCATATAAAAAGGATTGAGGGAAACTTAGCGCTGTATGTGTTTTAACATGACTTAGTGTACCCAATCACCTATGAACACCATGATAATGGAAAGCTCATCTTCATTACTCATTTTAGCCAAGTGCCTAGCATAACACTATATGCTCCACAAAGACCTAGTGAAGGAATTAATTAGCAGAGATCAATACATAACTAGGTAGGCTCACATTGAGGGTTTATTCAGAGGTCAGTAAATGATTTCTTAAAAGGACCAGATAATCAATATTTTAGCTTTTCAGGCCATATGGACTTAGTCACTATTATTCAATGATGCCATTACAGCAAAAGAAGCCCTGGCCTGTGTATAAATGACAACCATGGCTGTAGTCCAGTAAAGCAGTATTGATAAAAATTGTTGTTGAGCTATCTTTCTCGAATGGAACATCGTCAGTTGGACTTGGTTTACAGAATATCATGTCCTGAAGCTTCGGAGTCAGCTCTCATATCCTTTACTTTTTGTTTCTTCCTCTTGGATTTCCTGAATGTCCTTTGATGATATGCATTCACTGGTAAATTTCCTGATTTTATTGAATCAAGTCACTGTCCTAGGGACAAAGGAAATATCTGCATACAGAAATCATGCTTTCATTGTCCAAGGGATCTTCAGCCAAAAAACCTCTCTTCCAAACTCATGAATTAGTTTGAACTAGCTTAATCTTGCAACAAAAGACCAAGCTGCCATTTATTCTTATTGTAGTAGTATTTGAAAATAGAAATGATTTGTCTATTTTTCTTAAAGTTACTAAATTTATTTAAAAGACAAAGACAGAGAGCATTACCATTTGATGGTTCACAATCCAAATGCCAATCACGGTTAATACTGGTCCAGGCTGAAGATAAAATCTGGGAACCTAATCTGGATTTCTCACATTGGTGACAAGAATCTAACCTTCTGAAGACAGGGCTGGAAACAGAACGAACCCAGCAGTCCCAACGACCAGCATGAGCATAAGCTGATTGGTGTGACGGACAGTGTCGGACTCTGTACTATCAGACTCGCACAAGAATCAGGTCTGGGAGCATCTCAGATGAAGTTTCTTTGGAGATCCCTCCAACTGAACTGCTGATCTTAGAACCCTAACCATGAGAGACTGTAAGCCAGTGGATTCTGAATAGGATTCATTGCTGTTGGAACTGAGAGATTGGCAGCAATCCAGAACTGATGAACTATCAAGGCTGTATGAGCAGGACCCTCAGAGCACGCCTCCCGTTGGGGATCTGGGATGGGTGGGAGGTTGGGTGGGGCTTTTCTCTTTTTTTTTTTCCCTGACCCCAGATACAGGGTAAAATGATATTGATGTGGAAACAATGGTATTACCCACTTTCACCCTGTAGCCCTTGACACTTTGTTCCCTAATCAACTAAGTAAGATTATTAAAAAAAATTTAAAAAATAATTAAAAAATAATAAAAAAGAAGAATCTAACCTTCTTCCCCCCAGGGTTCACCTTAGGAAGAGTAGAATGGGAGCAGAGTTGGGACCCAAACCTAGGCATTCCAGTATCTACATACATATCCCAAACAGCATTCTTTTTTTCTATTTTTTTATGTTAAAGTAATATGAATACAAACGAAACAGACTAAATGTACTTTTTGAAGCACTTCTAATGATACGATATTCCTTTCCTCCTTCATAGCCTTCTCCTCCCTCTTTTTCTGCTTTTTCCTCCCCCTTTTCCTATCGTTCTGACCCTCCTTTCCTCCAATTCTACCCTCATCCTCTCTCCTCTCCTCACCTCTTTTTCCCTCTCCTACTTTTCTTTATTTCCTCTCTTTACTTTCTTCTTTCTTTTCTTCCTTCCTTCATCCTTTCTTTTTTAGCTTTGGAGATATGTTTTTAAGTAAAATTGTAGCCAAGAGCTTAATACTCCTCTAAAGAAATCAACAGGTAGAAAGATCCCAGTTTAGTGGGAATATAGGCAACAGCTATGAACACTAATCAAATGGAAAACTATTTTTGTCTACATAGAATAAATTTTAATATAATCACACATTATTTAAAGGATAGTAGTATAACTTTGTTACCATTGGTTTTTCAAGGTATAAATATGTTTTCCCCATCTACATCAAGATATTTGAGATAGGATAAGCAGGCAATGGAAAGTTTTATTTTGTGAGGAGTTATTTTGTTATTAAAATAGGCAACTTGATATATAGTTGCTGTGCAATGCACAAGCACTGTCAATTTCTAAGAAAGCAGAATGCATCAAGTATCCTGAAATTCTGTTTTACTTGCAGTGTGAAAAAAGGTATGGGGTGACTTAGAGATTGCTCAAGACTTTCACAGCTCAGTTTTAACATTTTCTGACCTTTAAATGCAGCAATGATTCTTAATAACACTACGTTAGAGCCCAAAAAGCAATGACAATAAGAAAACTGCACTGAGACACCATCATGGTGCATTGACTTTGGACTACCAGTAAAGATGGCAACAAAGATAGCAGGCAGTGTTAGATGACAAAGATCCATGCTTAACTCAGCAGGTAGTAGATTAGGAGGAAATCTTTTTTTTTTTTTAATTTTATTTTGCATTATGTGACAGTTTCATAAGCTCTGGGGTTCCCCTCCACCCCTCCCCATGCCCCTCCCCCACGGTGGACCGCCCCCCCCACCCCGTTGCATCCTTACAGTTCAAATTCAATCAAGATTCTTCCCCTGCAAACAGATGCCAAGCATATAGTCCAGCTGCTCATTGTCCAGATGGATTGAACAGCTTCTAGGGGAGACTATTTAGCTGCGATCAACCCCTAGTGGTTTTAATATTTCTCTAGTTATGAATCACTACTAGTCTCGCCTCTCCCAGCTCGATGATGTCGTTGTAGAGTTCACTGGTTGACACTGTCCATCATAGAGTCTTCATTCGCCCAGTTTTCGCTGCCAACATATATCCGGGATGGTTGATTGACCCCTTCCATCCGCCGTCTTATATTGGCTGGCGTTCTGAGTCCAGCTGGTCATCGCCACAATCGGTTTGTAGGTGCAATTCCTGGGCTTATTTTGTTTTCGGACTGGAGTTGCTCTGGGAAGGAGGCGGTAGCACTTGGGCCTGAAGGATAGCCAGAGAGTCCCTCACTGCCTCGCGGCAGTGGTCTTGGCATGCTGAGTCCTGGTTCTCGGATCAGGCCTGGCTGGGCCGCCCCCACCCTGGGGAGCAGCCCGCCGCCTCTAGGCCAAGGTTCACAGTCCCTCCCAAACTCCAGGAGGAAACCTTAATGACTGATGCTGTGTGGAAATTCTCAGAAATAATGTGTGAAGGGCACAAAACACTACATTGTAGTCTTTTTTTTTGTAAAGATTTATTCATTTTATTACAGTCAGATATACACAGAGGAGGAGAGACAGAGAGGAAGATCTTCCGTCCAATGATTCACTCCCCAAGTGAGCCGCAACGGGCCGGTGCTGCGCCGATCCGAAGCCATGAACCAGGAACCTCCTCCAAGTATCCCACGCGGGTGCAGGGTCCCAATGCATTGGGCCATCCTCGGCTGCTTCCCCAGGCCACAAGCAGGGAGCTGGATGGGAAGTGGAGCTGCCTGTATTAGAACCAGCGCCCATATGGGATCCTGGGGCGTTCAAGGTGAGGACTTTAGCCGCTAGGCCACGCCATCAGGCCCTACATTGTAGTCTTAAAATACAGAAGAAGTGTAAACCACCCAATTCTTATTTTGTTGATGCCATAATTTGGTTTTCTACTTCTCCAAGCTTCCGTGATTTCATCCAAACTACACTCATAACACACATCAAGAGATCAAAGAAAGGGGGGAGCCTGATTGTAAGTGCTGCATTTTCTGAGAAAGTACAAGGGGAACTCTCCATAATGGTTCGCAATTAAAATCATTCAGGTAATTGCATCTGATGAATAATGTATTTTTTCACCTTACGCATCCTAAGTGAGTCATAAAGGAAATGTTCCTGCTGAAGATGATTATACACCTGCACTTCCCCCACCTTTCCTTTCTTGCCGCTCTTCTGTAGAAGGACCAGGAGCTTGCATCTTGAAGTCAGGGTTCCCAGACTAAATTGACAGAGCACAGCTAAGGGATCTTTTGTCTGATGAATTAGATGCTTGCCAGGTCTGTGTTTATAAGATAGCTATCCCTCATGTGATCTCAAACAAGTCTATTCATCTGTTAACCGTCAGTGACTAACTTCCAAACCACCGTCAGACTTGCCAGGTAGCACGTTTTACACAGAATCAGATTTGCTTGGGCTCCTGTGCAGGTGCCCTCGAGCTCCTGCCCTTTTCAGGTGGCTCTCTGCTCCCTCCATCTCTGCCTTTGGGGAACACCAGTGAATATCAGCTCAACACGCTCGTCTTCCCTAGGAAATGCCATGGAGAAAGCACAGGTTCCATGCATTCTCTGATGGATACTCCCCGACGCCGCCGTTGTTGTTTCTTAGTCCTGGAGTCCTAAGCCAATGCCTCTGTCCCACACCAAATCCCTTCAAATTGACTGCACGCGCTTATCACTACCAAAGGGAGAGCATTTCTAAAGGGACCTGAACTTTTCTTTCCAAAATGTTGAGTTCCAGATGTTCCCACAGGCCAAAGCTATTCTTTCATTCAGAGGCGAGCTGGTACTCTCAGGGGGCCCAGCACTGGCGGTTGGCCAGCTCAACTCATGCGGTGATGTGTGCTGCTTCTTGATATGTCAAATTTCTCCAGTAAAACTAACAAATAAAATATAAAATCTGCTCCTTATTTACTGTATCCAGTGAAAAATCAAAAAGCACTGTAATGCATTTTTAACAACGCATAAATTAATGTGTTTGATCATAATTATTCAAACACTCACTAGCTTTTTTTCAGAAGCCTTTTTTCCCCTTGGAAGAGCCAGAATAGCATTTGCCCACCATACTCACTGTAAGCAACATGTAATGAATATTTTCTGCTGCTAGAAGGCCAAAGGACATTCGTGTGGCATCTATTGTAAGGAAAATTTTAACGTTGGCATTTTTTTTCTTCATACTGGCCAATAAACTACGCAAGTGAATCACATTTCAAGTAACATTAGCAATGGAGAATTGTGAAGGAATGACCAAAAAAAAAAAAAACCTTTCCGTTTGTCTTTCTCTCAGCTTCTATGAATAAATATTTTTTCGAGATTTTGGAGCAAGTAGATACATGCTCAATCGCAGAATATTGCACATGCAGAATATCTAAATAAATCTTTTTATATCAGTAGGAAAAACTAGCCATCTTTGTGTCTTCAACTATTATACCACAAACATGGCTGAAGCAGAAAGTGGTGGTAAGGCAAACTGCTGAACAGAGATGGCTGCAGAGGCCCCAACTGCTTCTCCACCAGCAATTCATTTCACTGAAGACACTATAGCTGCAGGCGCAGCACGATACCCTACTGGCTAAATTCCTCGCCCTGCATGCACCAGGATCCCTTGCACGCACTGGTTCTAATCCTGACGGCCCCAAATCCCAACCAGCTTCTGCTTGTGGCCTGGAAAAGTAGTCGAGGATGGCCCAAAGCTTTAGGACCCTGCACCAGCATGGGAGATCTGGAAGAGGTTCCGGGCTCCTGGCTTCACAATGGCCCAGCTCCAGCTGTTGTGGCCACCTGGGGAGTGAATTAGCGGATAGAAGATTTTTCTCTCTGTCTCTACTCTCTGTATATCTGACTTTCTAATAAAAAAAATGTTTTAAGAAAAATTTTTTATAATAGAGAATGCTCAACACCTAGCAATGAAAAGTTAACTTACTCTTGGGTTGTACTAAACCAGAAAAAACATATTAGAATACCAGGGTACTATGATAGTCTTTGCTAAACCAACTTAATAGCAACTACTGCTAACATGATATCTTTACTTCAGATTTGTTGGATTTTTACGGTATGCCATAGACTTGTGTGCAGGTAAAGGAATTTAAGAGCCAGAAATACTTACACATGTGATGACTAACGGCAGGCCAATTACAGGTATTGTAACCGGGGAGAGTGGCTTTCAACTGGGATGACAGAGGCAAACGTCTGGAAATTGGAACATGTTTTTCTTTTGCTTTTGAGCCACTCTTCTGAGAGACTTGATTGTTCAAGCAATTTTCATTGTATGAGGTTAAAGAACAGCCATTGTACCTGAAAATGCAACTCCTATTAATTTTACCTTGTGCTGATCTTGAACTCTGACTGCTTTCTATGAAAGGGAGTTAGCAGGTTTAGAACTAGGGAAAGATACTCAAGGCAGGAGTTTTGCGGAGAACATACGTGACCATCTCCTTACATTGCTGCTCCTTACATTACAATTCTCCCCTGTGTGTAAAGAACAACTTCAGGATGGGGACAACGCAATCAACAAACTGATGCCAGCAGCACATGCTCTTTCTGGGAGGGAGTATGACCCCATATTCTTCTCTGATTTTACTCCCAAAATGTGTCAGCAACAGTAAAAAGAAGTTGTACCACTTTTCTGTACCCTTGGTAGCAAGGGAAAAATAGTTCAAACTGGTCATTCAAGAAATGAAAGCAATAAAAAAGTGAGGGTAGTCAAAAAATCAGTCAGTAGAATTTTATGACAATCATTCATTATTCATATCATACTGATCTTTGTCTCATTAATTATAAAGTCCCATTTCTTTGAAAAACTTTGGTCAGCTCAATCATCCACATAGAAAACTGTAAATCCTTTGTAAAACATATTTTCCTCCACAGTGCACTTAAAAATCACAGTATTTAAAAATAAAAGGGTATTTGAAAACTGGGTAGCAGTTAAAAAACATTTAATGTAGGAGATATCATAGACCTTGAAAATCAAGACCTCACCCAAGAAAATACTAAGGTACATTGTCTTTCAAATCATGATTTTTTTTCCCACCTATGTGTAAATTTATCATAAGAAGAGTGATACAATGAACTCAGGCTTCAAATGAACAAAACCACCCATATTCTTGTGTATTTTTGCAGACTGAACATTAGTCTTACTTGCTGTAGTAATCAGAAACATTATTTTTATCATTTGCATAGCTTAAATTTCTTACTCTAATCCATCAACATAAATGTGTTGGATTTAATATATCAGGTTTTACAAGGATTTCTTGCTGTTCTGTTTTTTCTGCTGAAGACAATTTTCTCTTGAAAAACTGTTTTACATGGAAACCATTTGCATTAGAATCTTGAGCAAATTTGAAAACTTCAAAATGTTTCAAAGTAAACTCCCCTCTAGCCTATATTAAATGGTATCCACTGTGCATATATTCATAGTTGCAAATCACCTGATGAACAGAAATTATTTTGGACCATGGATGAGCATTAAGACATTTAGTTCAAAATTGATTAAAGGTCAATAAATTGAATCCCCCCCAAATAACTATTTCACCAGTCCATCTATTATCAACATTATTTAACGCATTGTTCCAATAAGTTAATGTCTTTATTCTTAGCAGATGTTTTCAAGTATGTTGATATCCTACTTTGCTATTGAATGCTATTGAATGGCTTTAATATCTTTAAGTCATGAGCATTATGTGACTTTGAAATTCAAAGGATATTCAAAGAGTTGGTAGAAAACACACATTATCTTTAACTTCCAATATCTTTTTTAAAAATTTAAAATTTTATTTTCATTTATTTGAAAGGCAAAGGGACAGTGACAGACAGATAAATTCCCTACAAGCCAGTTCACTCCCCAAATGTCCACAGTTGCTAAGATGGGCCTAGTCAAGACCAAGTGGCTAGACCTGCTTTTGGGTCTCCAATGTTAAAGAAACAGAGGTAAGTATGTGTGCCAACACCTATTGCCTCCACAAGACCAAATTAGCAGAAAACTGGATTGAAGGCAAGGAAGTTGGGAGTTGAGCCAGGCACTCTAAATTGAAGTGTTAGCATTGCAAATGGTGTCTTACTTGTTGCACCAAATACCATGAATAATGTAAAGTATCCTCCTACTTGCTCTGCTTTTAGTAAGAATTATCATAACTATGTGTATGCTCCTGAATTGGAGAGACATCAAAAGGCACTACAGAAGAATTTGTATGTGATTTTTAAAGTATTTTTACTTTTTAAAAAAGAAATTAGAAAACATTATTTTCAGCTGAATCTATATTCTCTGCATCTTTCTTCAATTCAATTTTTATTCATTTCTTTTAAAAAAAAATTACATACTTTCCAAAATAAACTTCATTGCTGTTGCAGTTTTAAATTAAGTCCTTCTTGGAACTTACCCATGAGGTCAAAGTACATTTGTAAAGATCGGATTCTTGAATGTGGTAATTAGTGATAAATAACAATCTTCACATAGACAAGAGAAAAGGGAGGGAAAATGAGAGTATAGCAGGTATTTTGGATTAGTTGATATTGTGTTTAGATCCACTCTACTGTAACATATGTATAATGGATAGAATCACAAATCTCAATTATGTTGCATTTCTAAAATACTGAGGCAGAATTTGAATCATATTAACCAATAGGCCATGAATGTTTAAACCAATTTGGCTTTAAGAACACATTTGCTTCATTTTTGGTTCAAATTGTCATCATTTCTTTCATATTTAACTATTAACAAGCCCATATTTTATCTGAAAGACACACTAAAATTACCATTCCGTGTATGGAAAGTAAAAGTTTATGTGATACAAACATGAATGCATTAATGATATATTGAAAACATAGTTACTCTCTTTCCATGTTCCATTTCCCAGATTCCATGTTGGTGTATCTTAATAGCAATGGCACATGGTAAAATTGTGTCTGACTGCCACTTAAGACTAAACTTTAATTACTCTTTTCTAAAGTGTTTAATGGAGCTAAATGTACCAAAACATGATGCTTGGCTCAACTTTTAAGAATGTTCTCACATTGTATTTGTGCTAAATCCAAAGAAAGATTTCGGTGTCAATCAACAACTAATGAAGGCAACTATTCTACCTTCCAGTAATCTAGGTGTAACTTCAATTCAATTTTCCTAATTTTTGCAGAAGGAGTACTATCAAGTAGCATATAAATCTGTCTTCTTATATTTCTTTTTTAAAGATTTGCTTATTTTTATTTTATTTTTCTAAAGATTTATTTAATTGTTATTGTAAAGTCAGATATACAGAGAGGAGGAGAGACAGTGAGGAAGATCTTCCATCCAATGATCCACTGCCCAAGTGACTGCAATGGCTGGAGCTAAACCAATTCAAAGCCAGGAGCCAGGAACTTCTAAATTACTGCTCCTTTCTTTTTAGTCAGTAATTCCCATTGCTTTTTGGAATTATTTCACTTTATAGTGCTCTTTCATATTTCCAGCAATATTTACATATTCATCTATTTATTGAAAACATTTATCATAATAAATATTATATATAATATATACAATATAATATATAATACATATATAATATATATTACATGTTATATATAATATCTGTGATGTGTCTGGCAATGTATTACATGCCAAAGAACCCAAGTAAATAAACCTACTGCTAGCTATCAAATCTGCACACCAGTAAAAAAGCCAGATGTGGTGTCAGGCAGCAGTGCAGAGTAGCTGTGCATGTCGAGAAGCACCTGCACAGAAAGCTAGCTCAGCAGAAGACAATCTCATTGAGGATACAAGCATCAATGTTGCAGGTACCCATCTGCATTGAACCTGACTCTGAGAAATTCTGACTCAGCTCTTGTGCACAGCGTTGTAGTTCAAACTTCTGCCCTGGCTCTCAAAATCCATTTTTTGTATAACAGACTACCAGCTCATCTTTCTTCCAAAACATTCAAGACAACAATGAGACAACTTAGTAGCTAGAAATCAAAGTCTCTCTGCTTCCCAGCTTTGATTGCCTTATAATTCCAGGTCACCCATGTAACCTTTGTCCAACATAGTTAATTATTTGTACAATACAGGTATTAGTTGTTTTATAGATAGCTGGGGGTTTAATGAATTAATGTTTGTAAAATCTTTGAAAATGCAGAATTTAAATCATGGAGAAACAATAGCAAGCTGTACATGCACTAAGCCAGGAGAGAGCTCGTTTCTGGCTCAACACATTGCTCTGGTCCCAAAGGAAAAACAGTGCTGACTTGCCATCCTACAAGTTCAGCCCAAAATAGGCCCTCCAGGCACCCAGACCTAAAGGCCAGCAGGAACAGAACCCCACCAGAAAGCATCACGTGCCATTTTGTGTACTGAGAAGAAGGCTGTTGCGCTGAAGAAACAACAGTGAGTTGCACATGTGCTAAGCCAGCAGACAACTCATGTCTGACTCAACGCATTGCACTGGTCCCACAGGGAAAGCATTAGCAACTCCACATCCTGCAGGTTCCACCCAAAGCTGGTCTGGGTGGCCCTCAGTCCTAAGGGCCAGCAGGAGATGGCAAGATCAGCACTGCTGACCATCCAGGAATTAGGACAAATGGTGTCTCCATAATCTTGGATGCTGCTCCAACAGGGAGTGGGACAAAGGTTGTGAGGGCAATGATATGGCCACAACACAGGAAACAGGAGCTGGATCATGGTGAGCCAGGAGCTGGGGCTGTGGAGATTGTGATGGAAGACAAGCACAAAAGCCCAGGCCTGAACCTTGCTGCACAGAGTGACACAAGAGACTGCAAATGAAGCACAAGTTACAGAACATAATCAGTGTAACTGACCCGTAGACCAGTGTGCAACACAGCTTAGAAACTAGCCCTAAGGAGGGGAATCTGCTCACCAGAATAGCAATGAATAAGAGCAAAAGAAGAGACACAATCACAATCATTATTACTGATGACTCCCCTGCAAAACAACAAAAGCCTTTATCAAACTCAGAGTTAACTGAGGAAGACATTGAGGAAATAGGGATACAGAACTTTAAAACCTCTTTATCAAGCTTCTTAAAATCACATGCAAGAGTTCAGAGAATAAAGGATGTGTCACACAGGAAATAGCAGCAATGCTTCCTGTTCATTTTTTTCTGTTTTAATAAGTCATTGAGATGCATTATTATATCATTTTCTTGAGATATTTTGATTTTTTTTTCTGGGCAACTGACATTATAAATGTCTCTTTCAGTACTCTGTTTGCTATGTCTCATGGGTTTTACGTTTCTTCAAAATAGTTTTTTCTTATTAATTACCTCACTGACTCACAGCTCATTCAGTAGTATCATTTTTTGTCAAGAAGGTTTCTTATTTTCTTTTTCATTTCTTCAGCGACACATTGGTTATTCAGTAGAATGTTACTTAACTTCATGTTGTTGTAAATTTTATTTCGTTCCTGCTGTTGACTATGTTTTATGGCTTTTCATTGAAGGGGATGTATAGTAACTGTGTAATGGGGACTATCATATCCAGATATGAAGATGCAATGCAGTATGCATCTCTTCTTCCAAATTCAAGGTGAACCACCAACGAAACCGTTAAATATATCTTGACAATAGGATGCTGGACTCGCTGCCATTGTCCAAACCTACAATGTCAGAATGTACTTAAATAACGGAGTGATGAACTTACGACTGTTTATGAAGGACCATAGTATTGTAGTAATAAGAGATATCAGTGGGAGAGGCAATATGAGCAAGGAGGAAGGGAAATCCCAGAGCATAAGGAACTGTATCCATAATAAAAACAATAAAATAAAAACCAATCTTAGTCCTTTAAGGATAAAGGGAAACTTCCTTCTGGAATAGTGTGTTTATGAGTATGGAGTTACAGGGGAAACCCTAGGTTTTTGCTGACGGGAGTACAGAAGTCTAAGAATCCAAAAGAAGATGGATCAGGAGAAGTTCATATTTAATCCCTCACAGTGAGGAAAAGTTTTGCCAAGTCTCACTGTGGAAGTTCATGTGCATGCAATATCCACTAAATAAATATCTGCCATAACTTCTTGGGCTTCCTTGTTAATATTTTGTCCCTTAGTACTCTAACACCATGCTTCATAATCTTCCTCTTTTAGAAATAAAACTCATATTTCTTTAATAATCACTCCATAGTTTTATCAATAAAAACTTCTTGAACTACTCAATATTTTTATTAAGGGTGAGATGTAGAATAACAGATTAGCATATTGTTTACCTTTTTTTTAATCTGCAAAGAACAAACCACTAGTTAAGCTTTCTAAACAGGCAAACATTGAATTCAAGGATTATTACTTTATTACTATAAGAAACCTAGTAATTATCTAATCACCAAGTTATTCATTATCTCTTATCACAAAGGGTTAAGTATAGAGTTTCCTTACTTCTGTAGAGAAAAGTAATGCATATTCCAGGCCACACACAAAGAGTAATGTTTTCTGTGGTTTTTAGATATATGCCTATATTTGATGATAAAAACAGAAAGCCATTGAAGAATATTTTCCATGTGTGTCTAAAATTGAAGATACAACATCCTCTTTATAAGAGCCAGAAGTTGCTAATTCTGAAATGGCCAATTCATTAATAGATACAAGTGTAAGGGGTTGGATATATACATACACAACGCCAGGAAACATTGCAGAAATTTAGCATTATTTTTATGTGCATTCTTATGTAGTAACAATTCCTTTTCGTCAGTGCTTCAGTGTACAAATTAGATCAATGCAACATGTGATTCCCTTAAAGTATACATCTTTATGCAGAGACAATAAACCAACACATGTGCATATAATCACATGCATTCTCTAATCCTTGTGGAACATGGGAGATTTCTGAATAGTGATGAATTGGCATTTTCCCTACACTAAAATTATAATTTAAAAAGTGGGAAATATTTAGGAAGGATTGGGAATATGTGGAAAGTCAAGGACAGTCATTTCTTACTGGTAATTATCACTTCTTTCTTTGCTGAAAAACTCAGGTTTACTTTTTAAAGCCATTATGTTTGCATAATTGGCTTTGAATTTTATTTTAGATATTACTTTTTAATACTTATTTATCTGACTTGGAAAATCAGAGTTACACAGAGAGAGAGAGAGGTAGAGACAGAGAAAGAAAAAGAAAGAGAGAGAGATATCTTCAGCCTGATGGTTCAATCCCCAGATGCCCAAATTGTCAGAATCGGGACGGGCCAAAGCTGAGAGCCAGAAGTTTCTAGATCTCCCACATGGCACTGGGACCCAAGCACTTGCACCACCCTCCACTTCCTTTCCAAGGCATAAACAGGGAGCTGGTTGAGAAGTGGAGTAGCCAGGACTTCAATCCTATTTCACTTCAATTCACTCCATCACCGGCACCTCCAGAATGAAGAGATGTGATGAGGATATTCCATCTCAGACAGGGTAAAGTAAAATATTTCATGAGTATTTATTAAAAGTGAGACCTTGTGATCACAAGACACAATTTGGTGTGTTTTTACTCTAGAGCTCTTATTAATATTGACTTTTAAGACACAATAAACAAAGTTTAAAATAAAACAAAAATATTTTCTCCAAAGTACTTTTCAAAAAATTGTCTAAATAAAGGTACAAAAAATAAGAACAGAATACAGATTCTAAAGAAACAAATAAGACATAAATGATAAAACATTCTGCAAAAACAATTGAGAACAGTGATACCTTGAGAAAGGTTACACTGAACAGGGTTGATGAAGCTTCTGAGTGGCAGTCCGCGTTGTGCAAAGACACAATAAATGTTGTCCTGTAAGCAAGTGTCATCCAGTGTAATATCAGAGAGCTATAGGTCTCATAGAGATGGTTTAGGCATTAGTCTGAGTTTCCATGGAATGATTCTACCAGTGTTCAAGATGTAAGAGATGATATATTGTTTTTATGCAGAAGCAACTTCTGATTTATTAGGAAAAATATAGGTTGGGAAATTGACCACCCAGGCTTACTTCTTTATCTTCTTTTCCAGATGTATTTTGTGTTTATATTATGTTGCTCCAGTGGAATTGCACTGTAATTCTGTGACTTTTGCCCCTATAATTGCTTACTGTATTTATACAAACTTCTCCTTTAGAAATCGTAAAGCACCTTACAGATTTTAAATGATAAATCATAAATTTGTATCAAAACCTACTGAGGGAGAGAGAGAGTCCTTGTCCACAAATAATAATTCACTGAAATCTTTCTATCATAGTGCTTCATTCTCATGGGTCCTACCTGCTTATTACCAGAAAAAATTAATTTTCATCCATAAAAGCAGGAAGTCAAATAACTTCAAGTAAAGCCAAGGTAGAATTGAGGTTTGGTCAGTTTGGAATTTGGCTGTTGATCATTTTAATTTAAATCACAGTTATCACTGATACATTAGTTACATAATTCATTCTACTAAAGAATGTTTGTCTCTCTCATGCCACACAAATAGAGCTAGCTGGATTTTCCCACAAATGGAAGTGTTGGGAGGTAACATGGCCAGAGTCAAGACCCAGATCACACTCTTCCACCAAGAAACATGCCACAGGAATGAAGGCGCAAACCTTCTGAAGTTTTCCTCTGGCTTATTTTTCTTAAGATGTAATCAGTATGCTATTTTATCTAAATACATATGAGAGAAAGATATATAATGCAGGCATAGATTCTAGCACAGGACATATGGTTTCTAATTTGAGAAAAAAGTCTCTGTTATAGAGAGAACATATTGGAATCTTGGTACCTAACAAGGAGATAAAACTTAATCCTTTGAATTTCACAAACATTTCTAATAATCAGATTAGAAGAAAAGTGATCTATTTCATATCAAACTATTCTTGAACTTAGTGGAAGTCATTGGAATATTATTTCATTGGCATAGTCATCATATATTGAGAAGCAACAGGAGAAAAATTTTGATGTGTTTTTATAACATACTCAGCATACGATAAAATGCTCTGGGACATTTGTAATTCACATAAAGATTCTAACATGATGATATAGAGTTATACAATATTGGCATGTATGTGAATAAACATATTTATGAGTTATTTTATGTTTTAAGATGACTTTTTATAAGCTGTTGTGTAGATATAGCTGTGAATGTTAGAAGCATATTTAAATTAAACAGAAAGTACCTCTATTGCCTCTTCTTCCCATCCCAATGAGCTTGATTGTATTTTACTACACAAGTTGTTAGCAAGTTTTATCCTCTTATGATTTGGTCTGTGTCTTAGCAAGGGTCACCATATTTGATCATAACCTTCAAATGTGTCAACATGTTGAAGACTTACTTCTGGGTCCCTAATACTCGCCTTGGTGCTTGTCACATATTACATTCCCAGAAAAAAAAATTTGGAATGGAGAGAGGATGAAGGAAAGAATGAAAAAGGAGAGAGGAAGGGAACAATAAAATATGTTTTTGTGTACACTGAAACCAAACTGAGAACTGTATGTAGTGTAGGTTGATTCATCCTAGTTACTAAGTAACCAGTACTAAGTTATTAAGGTAACTAGTAGTAGCAATCTGAAACTATTTAGCCAGTCATCGTTTTAAAGAGTGAAATCTGATAAATATCTAGATTACTTGAGTTTCCATAAACTTTGCTATTTAAAACATCTGAACTTATTTACCACAGACCATTTTGTTTCAATACTTCATTTTTTAAAGATTTATTTATTAGAAAGTCCGATATACAGAGAGGAGGAGAGACAGAGAGGAAGGAAGATCTTCCGTCCAATGATTCACTCCCCAAGTGAGCGCAACAGCCGGTACTGCGCCGATCCGAAGCCAGGAACCAGGAACCTCTTCCAGGTCTCCCACGCGGGTGCAGGGTCCCAAAGCTATGGGAAGTGGAGCTGCTGGGATTAGAACCGGCGACCATATGGGATCCCAGCGCGTTCAAGGCGAGGACTTTAGCCGCTAGGCCACGCCGCCAGGCCCTGTTTCAATACTTCTTACAAAAAAAGAATGCGGTGTATATATTTGATCACCAAATATTAGGTAATATTGAATATCTTTGTGAATAAAAGAGTTTGATGCTTAAATCCTGGACTCAGAATCATGCTGATGTCAAGTTACTTTAACAACACACACATAACTTCATCCCTACTGATTGAAAAGGTGTAGAATATGATAGAACTGTGAAGAACACTGGAGCACTGCGGCAGGAGCTGTCAGATGCTTGCCTCTTGGTCTCTACTGGCTGTAGCCTCTGAGAACTGTGGACAGGGTAACTGTCTCTCTCTTATTCCTATCCAAGGAGCCCATTTACACTTCTAGGAGGACAGAGCATTGGTCAAGAAATCAAATTACTGCAAGGTTCGCATGGGGTTACCATCGAGACTTGAGCGAAGCACCTGTTGTCCTATCTGATTACTGTGCTCATACTATTGCCAGGGAAGCTATGATTGTAGACTGCTGAGGGGGGTCTTCTAGGGCAACATTTCTACTAAGGAATTTCCATTGGTCTTGCAATGGGTCAGTTTCTGAAAAGTAATCTTGGTAGCTTTCCACAGTTCAGGCTACTTATAGGATATTGCACATGATGAGACAATGGAATATTGCATATTGCTAAGAAAACTTTCAAGAAATAATACATTATACTGCAATTGTTATTTATGATGAGCAATGTAACCATCACATAAATTAAGGGGCCAAATTGTGTAATATTTTGCTGTGATGTGATAATATATTCTGTCCTTACAGCCAACTCTATGGAAAGCCAATGTGCAATCAAGTTGTGCTTTTTTAACATGGAAACAAAAATGAGCTGTCATTTGTATGATTCAGGGAATAATATCCTTGCATAATGCCAGACATATCTATTTCCACAGCATGCTGAATGGATGGACAGATAGAATGGAATAGATAGATAGATACATACATACATACATACATACATACATCATACATACATACATACATACATACATATTCTGGGTGCACATTTTGCATCACATGAACAAATGTATATACATGGGCATATGTATGTATATAGAAAAAAGGTAGAGGTAATAAAGAATGGGTAGATACAGGCATGAGGAGATTCAGATGTAGAAACATACATTTTTACATAATATGTCATAATGTGGAACCTATGGGCCAAATAGCCTCCTCTGGCTAAAATGGAAAAGTGCTGACAAATAATTACAACATCAAACTTTGAAAACAAGGATGGGTTTGTCACAGACTCTACTTTGAGTGTCTTATTCACACTTTTAGGCTTGTAAGAATCTGCACCATATAGAGCTTGCATCCTGCATTGCCTTTGGCATGGTCCTGTACATGTTGAAAACTTCCAACGTTCCTGCTACTTAGCCCTGAGCTCAGTTCCAGGACCTGCATGGTCTCCTGACCAAGGTCTTTCCTCCGTATGTTTTCTATCTTAATATTTTCCATCAGCTCGAAAGGTGTTCTCTCTCTCTCTCTCTCTCTCTCTCTCTCTCTCTCTCTCTCTCTCTCTCTGTGTGTGTGTGTGTGTGTGTGTGGTATGTGTTTTGTTCCTCTTGGAAGAGCTGGACAGAGAAGGGGCTAGGTCTCAATCTATGGGTTCAAGGACTGGGAAGGTAGGTGCTATTTATCCGGTGTTGTTGAGATCCAGCACAGGGTTCAAAGGAAGTCCTGAGGACTAAAATACATGCTTTGTTTCCCAGTTCCTTGTGAAGGTCTAATTGAAGGTCCATACTTCATCAAGTAGAACAAAACACATATAAGAGTGTATTAATTTAGGTATCTTGCCCGGAGCCCTGCAATGGTCATTATAAATGTGTTTAAATCCTACCAACTAATTTCTTAATAACCACATTGCAGCTTTTCTCTTAAATTATCATAACAGATTGATCTATAATTATTAACTGTTTTATTTACTGCTGTATCTCCTGTAACTGGAATAATAGCTGACACATGAGAGAGGCTCAGTAAAATATTTACTGATTAAGTTAGTGAGTATTAACCTGGTGCATCCTATATCAATCTGAGGAGTAACTACATCTCTTCGGGAAACTTGGTTGTTATGATTGAATTATGACTCAGCTTACATGCTGGCAAATTAGTCATGAGTATGGCATTTCATACGTAGGTGTAATGTCAAACTATCTCAAGTTTTAAGTTCTGATTTGTTTGTTTCTCATTTGATTTTGTGAACAGAAAACAATTGATAAAACTGAAGAATAAATACTGTGAAAAATGATAAATTCAAAATGAAGTCTATTGAATTTGATCTTGTAAGGTCAAAGCCAGAGAATTTCCAGATGGTTCTGCTAGAAGCTTCCTGTATACATTGATGGATACACCAGAACTAAAAGGAAGGAATTCTGAAACCTTGGGCAACATGATTAGTAGTACGTAGTCAGACCTCAGATGTAGAAACAAAGGTAGAAATCATAAGAAATTGAGAAATGGGATGTTTCCATCATTTACCTATGGCCAACTAAGTGACAGGGAGAATATTATGAATTTCTTTTTCTACTGGAAACCATTGTTTCCTTTACATGTTATTTGTAGTTGAAATAGAAAAGAATCTGTGGATGAAAAGCAGCTACAGATTTAGTCTTCCCTTGTTGGATGTCTTAGCAGTTTCTTTAAATATTTGTTATGTGTCATGGTAACTTTCCACTCATCTGACATGTTGTCAATGAATGCATTCTACTCTGATATTAAGCATGATCTTAATAAATCTAATTCTGTATAGTACATGACAAATTTATTTATAGTGTGGAAAGATAATTAAATTTGTTCTTTAATTATATTTAGTGAAAGAGCCAGAGTCAGGCATCCATTTATATATGGAGAAATCTTTCAAGAATCAGAGTTGTCAACATATTGAATGACTAGAAGATCCATCCTTACTTTTGTGCGAAACAATTGTTCATTCATTCTCATTCATCTGTGTGGCTATAGTACAATTTATTTATTCATTCTCCTGCTGATAGAAATTTGAGTGTTTTCAATTTAGCTCTTCTGAATAGTGCCATTATGAACATTCTTAAACTTGCCTTTTAGTGGATGCATGTACACATTTAAGATTGCTGTATGCCTAGGAAGATGTGCAATGCCTGGATGCTAGGGTGAACTCTTGTTCATTAATAGCAGCCAGTATTAGTTTGCCAAAGCATGTGGCAACATTATCTCCACAATGTAAAAAAACAATGTAAGAATAATTAAAAAAACAGAAACAAAGACTACATTTTATATGATTCTATCCTAGGTAAAGTGTTCATAACCAGCCATAAATAATTGATGGCGACAGAATTCAAATGAGTGGTTATTTCCAGGATGTCAGTCCTGGGAGTTAGCCTGAGAAGCAGATTTCTGGAATGTAGTTAATGATCTATTCCTTGGTTAACTACAAAGGGAAGTTCACATTTTAAATAGTTAACACACTATTCCCTTTTGAGTTTTGAGAAGGTTTGAAGATGTTATTCCTAAAACTAAAAATACCAAAAAAACTAATTTCAAAATATTTTATTGAATGCTGCCAATATTGTCATTCATAGTATTAAGATGGTTTCTTGGTGAGAAAACTCACTCATCCTAGAGTTATTTTAAGCATTGGATTTTTACATAAGAGCGAAAACATGCCTTTTTGAATCCTTTACTTGTAGACTCTGCAACCTAGTGAATATAGGCTAAAATTTTTTAAAATTTTAAATCCTTCTTTATGTCAACCCACCATGCAATCAGCTTCTTCTAATGGTAAATAGTCTTCCACCTTGGTATGGTAGTTGTAAAAAAAAAAAAAAAAGTTTCCAAAAGTATGAAAATAACAGTTGCTCAGCCTTTCATGTGATTGACAATTGCAAAAATACAATAATTTAATTATGTTAAGAAAACTTGAGGATTCAAAAATACCTCTTTCCTAACTGAGCCTTAAAAATACTGGAAAAAGTATGCCAGGAGACTGCTCCTGGAGTTCCATATTAACCAGCTGTTGGGCTTTGTCAATTGTTAAGAAACCAATCAGCATGCAATGTCCATCTTTCTATTACCATCTGGAAGTGCTCAAAGTCTTTCTAATTTCTCAAATAGGTTCTTTGTGCTGCTGCTCTCTCTCTTTTTTTCCTTTCACAATTGTATGTGGGGCTACATTAGGGAGAGGGGGCATGCTAAACATATCGGTTAGTCCCACACAGTTCATGCTTCTCTGGAGCCATGACTAGATATGAGTGAGCCACCTAGGGAAGTAATCCTGGTTGCTGAAATGAAAATGATCATATTTGCTCTGGATCACTAACAGGATTCAAACCAGAGTTCTCTCCTTTTAAGTTGGTGTGAGTAGACATGAGATAGTACATAGACTAGGTGAATCATATTAAGACGTTTTTAGGCATTGGGTGTGGAAAACAGGAAATTATGCCTTAGAAATACCCACAGGATAAAATACAAAACAGATAATTTAATGGTCATGGCTAATTCCAGGCTTGTGAGACTAAATCGTATCAGTCTGATACCCTTTTGGTATTGGGCAACATAACCCCAAACCTTTAGCACGAATGATGAGTAATTATTGCAATGCTTTTGTTGGACTCAATGCTGTGACCAGATAAATGATCAGGTCATGATGAAATAAGACATCAGAAACTGAATATGATCATAACCATCCTCTATGGAATTAACTTGGGATTATGAGCAGAAAAATGTAAGTTCCAACAGATTTTGCCACTGTATTCAGCCTGGGATTGGTCACTTTGTCTCTCTGGATCTAAATTTTCAGAAAACAATGACACTTTAATATGAAAACTCATTTTAGTATTTTACATAAGAAGAAATTTAGGTCCAGAGACAAAGTGGAATATTCATGAGCAAATGCAAGGGGAAAAATAGTTGTAAGATCTATGTTTGCTGATGTTTACCTTAGACTTCTGAGAATATTTAATATAATAAAATGCATTGTGATTTTCCCAGAAAGGCCTACATATGTAATATTTCTTTAACGTTTTTTCATCTCAGAAGTATTGTTCCTGTTGGACCTTTACCAGAGCAATGTTTCCATGAAGCGCATTTGGAGAAATGTTGGGCAAGAGATTTGATGGGATTTTTTGAAGCTCCGGATTGCTAAGGATTTCATGTTCCTCACATTCACTGGCATTCAGCACAACCCCGTGGTGAAGAAGACATTTAATGTTGAACACACAATTCGAAAATAGCCCTTTGTTTTAATCAGAAATATTCTGAGGTCCATAGATGTGTGTTTGGGCAGTGCACAACAGGCAACTTGACTGCATTTTTGTTTAAATCAGGAAAGCCTGTTGGCATAAAATAGACACAGAGAGTGTATGCATTCTTAGACTCCTTTTCCATTAGCCACGCAGCAGCTGCAACCCATGGCTGAACTATTCTTTATCCAAACTGGGCTTACATCCAGTAGCACTGAAAATTATAGAAGAGAAAGGAAAGAGTAGCATAGTGTCATTTAGGATCTGAAGGAGAGAGTTATCCCCTTAGGCTTAACTGAAGAAACCCTAGAGTTGATAACCTGGAGAGCTACATTAGAAGCAATCTGTAATGTCTTCTTATCCAGATGCTCAAACAGCACTTAACGTTTTTCTGCCACTGTATGAGATATTTCTACTGGCAAGAGACAAACCAATTACAAGGAACATGGTGCATCCATGAAGTTGTAACAGAAAAGTATCTGTATAAAATCTTAAATTACAATATAATCCCTACAAATTTCATCTGCTTGTTTAGTCCTGTCTCCTAAGTACCTTCAAAAGGAGCATAATTCCTTCCCATGTGACAATTGTGAATATCAGAATCAGACACCCCTTTTCATTGTTAAGATCCAACAAAACAATTCTAGTCAAAAAGCTTTGAAAATGTTCAATGTTGTAGCAAATATTATACTTAGTGTGTTTTACAAGAGCTTCTTTTTTTTTCTGTCTTTGTTTCTCAAAGTTTGAGTGTATAATTCCTACATAGGTAACTGGATAACATTATAAGAATATCTATGTAGCTAAACTTCGCAAGTATACTCATATGTAACTTAATGCTTTTGTGAGTAAATATAATTGACATTGAGCCATTTGATATAAATCCCCAAATATATATGCGGCAGCTGAAATAAGACCAGACCCTGGCAGTGAGTTATTGTTTGAAGGTGAACCATATCATGAGCCCATAATGGTCAAGGGGTGAAACACTCATACTGGGGTTTCGCCGTGGATTTGATCTACAGCCCCGTTTGATCTGCTGCCAACTTGGTTACAGATATTGGTTACAGCAAATTCTATGAGATATGCATATCATTAACTTAGTAACATAATATTCTGTTCTCTCTGAAGTTTCTCTTGAGTGTGTAAATGTAGCTAACATGTGTTTCTGCCAGTGTGAGATACAGTTTTAGGTGAATCGTCATAAAACTTGGGAGCAAAAGAAAAAAAAGAGATTCCAAATGTTCTACCTATAAAACGTTTACACACATTAATCAATCTTTTTGAAGTTTTCAATGATTGACTTTTTACCCTACAGGACTATTAAATTTAGACAGTGTCTGGAGTTTCATCGAAAAGTCCTCTTGGTTGCAGTTATTTTCAAGGCCTAAAATTCCAAAAAAAATAACCAATCAGTTTATAGACTTCTTGAGTTTGTTTCAGGTGAGTGCTCAACATATTTTAATTCTGTCCTTAGGATATCTTAGGCCAAATTATTTCTTTTATTCTGTTTTAGTATTTTAAGCTGACTATATTTAATCATCTGTTCTATCTACAGAGGTTCTTTGTTGTTTTTTTTATTAGTTCACCTTAAACTACTATGCCTTTTTTAGGAAAACTTTCACTGCTTTTTTTAAAGAGTTAGTTTATTTTTATTGCAAAGTCAGATATACAGAGAGGAGCAGAGACAGAGAGAAAGATCCTCTGTCTGATGAATCATTCCCCAAGTGGCTGCAAAGGCCAGGGTTGCACCAATCTGAAGCCAGGAGCCCGAGCCTCTTCCAGGTCTTCTACATGGGTCTCCTACAAGGTCTTGGGCCATCCTCAACTGCCTTCCCAGGCCACAAGGAGGGAGCTGGATGGGAAGCACGGCCACTGGGATTAGAACCAGCACCCATATGGGATCCTGGTGCATGCAAGCAAGAACCTCAGATGCTAGGCTATCACACAGGGCCCCACAATTTTTTTTAAAGAGTGACAAATGCCTACTTGCTCATTATACTAAACAAATCTGATTTTTTTTCATGCAGTTATGATTTTTATTTATGAGAATCCTACTCAGGCTTGGAGGGAAAGAAAAAACTGAAGCAACCCTGTTTGGGAACCCCTGCTCTTGGGTTGCCCTGAATCACTTTAATAGGGGACCACCTTTGGGCTGAGGATGCCAGGATCATTGGTGGCGTCTGCGGCTGGTCCCATATAGCAGGCTCGTCTCAGGAACCTGATGATCTTCTTGCAATCCTTCTGTCCAGGCCCTTCTGGTTCCATTTGTGGAGATGGGGCATCTGAGTTCCCAGGCTCCTAAGGCTTGGCTAAACAGGAACCTATGCCCCCACCTGATCTTCACTGCTCCCAATGATGTGGGTGGAGGATGAGGCCTTCATGGGCTCAGTTGGTGGGATTCCAGCTTCCATTGGCTCTGCTTCTGGGGTCCCAGGCTCCTTGGGCTTAAATGTTGGCACCTCAAACTCCACCTGTTCTGCATGGCTCGTGGTGCTAATGCTGGTGCTGGGGGTGGTTTGGAAGTCCATGGGGACAGGCTCCAGAGCTGCACCTGGACTAGGACCTTCTCCTCCTGTTCCTGGCCAGGGAGGGGAGAGCCAAGCACAGCACCCATACTGGATAACTTGGGCTCAGGACTTTTGATGGCCCTGAGATGACAGGGGCTAACAGATAACAGTTGGGCAGGCCAGGCTCGCTCTGTACCTCCCTGCAGTCCCTGAGCGAAGGTCCCCTGTGCAGCACAGGCAAGCCGTCCTGGAGTCTGGGGCCTGCAGGTCCTCCAGCTCTGTGCTCACCTCTAAAGTAGCATGTAGCTAGGAGATAGAGGGCTGATCTCCAGAATATACAAAGATCTCCAGAGAAACCAAAACACCAGAACAAACAAACTGCTCAAGAAATGGGCATGGGAAATGGGCAGACATTTCACAAAAGAACAAACCCAAATGGCAAACAAGCATATGAAAAAATGCTCAAGTTCCCTGGCAATAAGAGAAATCCAAATGAAGACAACAATGAGGTACCACCTAACTCTAGTAAGGATGGCACACATACATAATACCACCAACACATGCTGGCGAGGATGTGGGGAAAAGGGAACCCTTCTCCACTGCTGGTGGGACTGCAGACTTGTACAGCCTCTATGGGAATCAGCTTGGCGAATACTCAAACAACTGAAAATCAACATACCATATGATCCAGCAATAGGACTCCTAGGGATATATCCAAAGCATCTCCTACACAAGAAACCAACATGCACGCCTATGTTCATAGCAGCACAATCTACAATCGCAAAAACCTGGAAGCAGCCAAAATGCCCATCAATAGAAGACTGGATAAGAAAGCTATGGTTCATCTACTCTATGGAATACTACTCAGCTATTAAAAAAAAAACAAAATGCAGTTCTTTGTGGCCAAATGGGCCCGACTGGAATCCATCATGCTAAGAGAAATGAACCAATCCCAAAAGGTTAAATACCACATGTTTGCCTTAATCTGAGATGAAAAGATGACAACTTGGAAGATAGTACCTGTATATTGTAATATTAGTGCAATCTCTAACAACCTGTATCCAATGCAATAAGATAATGCAATACACTCTATAAACCAACAATCAATGTCAGAATACTTAAGATCTACATCAAAAAACTGTAAAACCTATTATACCCTCAATACGCTATGTTAATCCGTAATGGGGAGGGAGTGCAAGGAAGTCTTTCAGGACCATAAAAAGAGTGAGGAAAAAGTACAATATAGCCTATCAAGATCAAATCTGGTAATTCATAGACAACAGACTCAAAGCGGCACTAAACAATAGTAAAACTACTATACCAATGCATGAGGGGGGAATCGGGTGCAATCATGACAACCTCTTAACAGGAAGTCATGTGCGTGGAGCAGGGGGGCACTCCAGAGTGGAGCAGGTGGTAAGGAGGAAGGTTGGATCCCAACCATGAAGACTCCCAGACCTTCACCACAAACTATTAATACGAGCAACAAGGACTATATCCCAATTGCCAAGGAGGCCACAGGGAATTGGATGCCCTCAGAGGCCGAGTACTCTGAGGTCACCCACCCCCAACTGGAGCTTCCGCAGGGGATGGAAGAAGTCCAAACACTACCGTGCAGAAACCAACGTCATCAGAAAGACAACCAGAAGCCCTGAGCAGTCCGCAGAAACAGAAGAACAATAAACGTCCTTCGGGACCAGGGAAGAGAGCTTTCTCTGGTCCGAGCCTGGCTCCACCTCTGGCCCCCCCCCCCCTCCCTCGCAATGACCATCGGGATCGCTCCAAAAACCACTCATAGCAAACAATCATACAAACTAAAAAAACCTAAAATAAATAGACAAACAACAAAGAGTAGAGCTTGGAATCTGACAGGAAAGAGCTGGCATGGATTGGCTCATGCCTCGCTGGGTGGGACACAAAGATTAGTCACTCCTCACCATGGTGTTGAGGATTTTCCTGCACACCGCCCCCCCCTCAAAAAAATGTTCTGCACCTTAATTGTCAACAAATGTCTTGTTAGAGTTACAAACCAGTCTAGATTATCCTAAAATCTGCCAAGATCAACAAAATTATACTTCAACACAACAAATGGCTAAATACTAAAATGAAATAGACACGAGACAGCTGAATGGTACCTTATAGCCATTTTAAGGTATATAGCAGCCGGTCCTGTATATAAACTAAAATTGAAATGTTAATGAGCTAATCAGAGGTTGTGGTTAAGAACTTGCTTTTTTTTTTTTAACATACTGGTTACTCAAAACCATGTAAATTCCATAACGTTGCAAATTGCTGTTGATGTTATATTGGGACTCTTAATTGACTGGGATGATATTCTACCAACTCTAACTTCGGACCAGAAATGGTCTCCCCAAGAAACTGTTCAACCCATCTGGACAATAAGTAGCTGGACTCTATGCTTGGTATATGTTTGCAAGGAAAGAATCTTGATTGAATTTGAACTGTAATGCTGCATCAAGGTGGAGGAATCCACCAGGGGGGAGGGACGTAGGGAGGGGTGGGGGGATTCCCAGAGCCTATGAAACTGTCGCATAATGCAAAATAATTAATAAAAAAGTAGCATGTAGCTTCCACACAGCTGCACCTTGTTGGCCCCCATGAAGGGCAAGTATGCTGTCACTATCCTAAAAATGATGACTCCAAGACTCCACATTTCTGCCTTGAATCGGTCATAGGGGCAGGGCAGGAATACATCCTGGACACTGTAGTCAGGAGGATCCCATGGAAGCCTCACACCAGCTGGCCATCAGGCAGCCAACAACTGAGCCCAAATTCCGCCAGGTTGACATGCAGATTGGAATCCAGAAGGATGTTCTTGGCTTGACGTCTCTATGTGCTATGCCTCCAGCATCTGGCCCAACGGGTCCCTGGCCTCATTCTCCTACAGACCACAATGGCTCATCATGTAGCTCTTCAAGGTGCCTCCACCCACCATTTCCATGACCAGACAAAGGAGCCAGTCCATTCGGCCCACCTGCAGTAGCCAGATGATGTGATCATGATGGAGGCTGCTGAAGATGTCCACTTCATGCAACAGGTTCCTCATGCTTCAGGGGCTGTCCCCCTCATCCAGGGACACATTCATAGCCATGAGCATCCCTGATGGCATGCTTCAGGCCAGCACCACCATACACAAGGTGCCCTGGGGAAGCAAGGACAAGAACCTCAGTTCCAACTCATTGCTGCCTCCTGCCAGGAAGTCCTCCTGGCCTTCTGTTAGGGGTTCCCTAACTACTCTGTTTCTCAACAACTCTCTCTAAGGGATTGACAGACTGTAACTAATGGGAAGCCTTAACTGTGCTAGCTTAAAAAAAAAAGTATGACAAGAGGACTAGTGACTAAGATAAACAAAACATTGTACAATCTAAGCTAACTATTCTAACATGTGGAATGATGTCTAACCAAAACTGGAAACAACAAACAAGAAAACCACACAAAACAACAAGCACCATATAACTGCACTGATTCTGATAAATCTAACCATACTAACTATCTAAAACTAGGGGATGTAATAAATGAATGAATGTGCAAAGAAGACAAAAGGGACAGAACTTGCAAGTGCTAGGTAAGATGGGTCCAAGTCACTTAGGTCACCAAAACAACTGCTTGGTAAAATGGACCAAAACCCAAGCCCATGCAGGGTTTATATAGGCTGCGGGAGCTCTGTCATCGCAATGTCTCCTGATGAAGCCAGTGCAAGAAATGGACCACTGGGCGCCTGACAGGCACTTGTAAAAATAGTGGCTCTTGTGAAGTCAGAGTAAGGTGGGGACTAACCACAGATGCAAATATTCCTGGAGCGGCGGAGAGTTTCTCAAGAGCTTTCCACATGAAAGAAAATGAAAATCTAAACAGGTTCTGACTCAGATTGCTGACAATTTCATGTTTATTAATTGAGAAATTAACAGCTGTATGACATTTCAAAGGCCTTTTCATTTTTGGTGTGAACAGTGACAATATTTCTTGGCCTTTGAGGATCTCCTTCATATCTGTACTTGCAGTATACATTCCTGTAACCTCTGAATGATAGGTCTAAATTGATGGTGCACATTTTCTGGCATCAAGATAGTGTGGCCCAATGTTTTGGAACCCAAGACACTGTCAGGTACATTATTCACCTCAACAAAGGTGAGAGAAAGGTACCTTTTGTGGCCATCAGAGACCCGGAAGGACCAGAAGGTAATGGGGCAGAGAGAGTCCCAGTCCAGAAGGCTAAGATCCTGAACAAGAAGATGGATGAACTTTCTGTCTCTCCCTCTCCCTGTATCTCTGTCTTTCAAACAAAGAAATGGTATCTTGAAACACAAATTCAATTGTCTATGTAAGCATAACAATTATTCTGACAAATACTCTATGCCATTTATACATCCACAAGATGGTGAGAAACCTGAGTAAACTTGAGTGACATTTTAATATTAAATGATCATCATCTTCACTAATTTTAACATACAGATCCTATAATAAAGCTGTACATGATAACTAATTTGTTCATTGTTTTATTTAGTATTCTTCTGTCATTTTATTGGGATGCTTTTGCTTGTGGTAGATGCTATTTTCTCTGTCAATAAAACATCATTAAGTATCATGTATAGGGCAGGTCTAGAAGAGGTGAAATTTTTGAGTTTTCTTTACTGTGAAAGTTTTTTTTTTTTTTTTCATTTTCAAAGGCAAAGGAAAGCTTTGGTGGGTAATTTACTCTAGATTGGCAATGTTTCTCTTTTTAATCTAGAACATGTCACTCCATTCTCTTCTGGCCTATAGAGTTTCCTTTGAGAAGTCACTTGTGAGTCTGATTGCCATTCCGCTCTAAGTTAAATGATTTTATGTGAATATTTTAGGATCTTTTCCTAGTATTCAACTGAAGAAAGCTTGATTATCATGTTTCTTGGCAAAGATCATTTTTGACTAAATCTATTGGGAGTTCTGTGCAGCTCCTGTACTCTGTTTCCCAATTCTTTCTCCATATTAGGAAGT
This sequence comes from Ochotona princeps, assembly GCF_030435755.1. Classification (NCBI taxonomy): domain Eukaryota; kingdom Metazoa; phylum Chordata; class Mammalia; order Lagomorpha; family Ochotonidae; genus Ochotona; species Ochotona princeps. Next base: position 26,802,651 of record NC_080841.1, read on the forward strand.
TTTCATTTATTACTTCATTGAATATATCTTTAAACACAGCTGTGCTTTCTCTGCCTTCTGGAATTTCCATAACTCTTGTGTTTTGCCTTTGAATAGTGCCCTTTAATTCTTGAATACCTTTCTTAGCTTGCCTCAGTTCCTCTTCCAGCTTTTTGGTTGATTCCCCATTGTTGCAGGAAATGTCTTCCAACTCTGAAATTCTTTCTTCTACTCCATTTATTCTATTTGAGTCTTTCCCCTGAATTTTTACTTTGCTCCATAGTGTTTTGCATTTCTAATAATTCAGCTTTCCTTTGATTCACTGCTGCTATATCCTATGTGACACATCCCTTAAATTCCTTGAACTCCTGCATGTGCTTCTCCTTGTTTTTAAAAACCTTGATAAAGAGGTTTTAAAATTCTGTATCCCTATTTCCTCAATGTCTTCCTCAGTTAACTCTGAGTTTGATAAAGGCTTTTGTTGTTTTGCAGGGGAGTCATCAGTAATAATGATTGTGATTGTGTCTCTTCTTTTGCTCTTATTCATTGCTATTCTGGTGAGCAGATTCCCCTCCTTAGGGCTAGTTTCTAAGCTGTGTTGCACACTGGTCTACGGGTCAGTTACACTGATTATGTTCTGTAACTTGTGCTTCATTTGCAGTCTCTTGTGTCACTCTGTGCAGCAAGGTTCAGGCCTGGGCTTTTGTGCTTGTCTTCCATCACAATCTCCACAGCCCCAGCTCCTGGCTCACCATGATCCAGCTCCTGTTTCCTGTGTTGTGGCCATATCATTGCCCTCACAGCCTTTATCCCACTCCCTGTTGGAGCAGCATCCAAGATTATGGAGACACCATTTGTCCTAATTCCTGGATGGTCAGCAGTGCTGATCTTGCCATCTCCTGCTGGCCCTTAGGACTGAGGGCCACCCAGACCAGCTTTGGGTGGAACCTGCAGGATGTGGAGTTGCTAATGCTTTCCCTGTGGGACCAGTGCAATGCGTTGAGTCAGACATGAGTTGTCTGCTGGCTTAGCACATGTGCAACTCACTGTTGTTTCTTCAGCGCAACAGCCTTCTTCTCAGTACACAAAATGGCACGTGATGCTTTCTGGTGGGGTTCTGTTCCTGCTGGCCTTTAGGTCTGGGTGCCTGGAGGGCCTATTTTGGGCTGAACTTGTAGGATGGCAAGTCAGTACTGTTTTACCTTTGGGACCAGAGCAATGCATTTTTTCACTTCTGGCTCCTGGCTTAGTGCATGTACAGCTCATAACTGTCCATCTAGCCCCACAATAATATATACATATCTACATATACACACATATACACCTATTTATACATATACACATGTATATGCATAGTTTGACATGTGTATACACATACACTCAGCATACATATGAAGTTGAGTAGTCATCATTAAATAGCACATTTTTTACCTAATTCAGGACTGTAAAAAGTATAAAGCATTTCTCATAAGTGAATATCCAATGTGCCTTTCTTTTAATTAATCTGTTTAAGTGGTAGATGATAGATTAATAAACAATAGATAGTTTCTGACAGGAAAAAGATAATAAGGCCTCTGAATCAGAGAATAGATGGTTTTCAGAAAAGCATCTTATTAAGGGTTCTCCAACATTCCCCCATAGATAGCACAATGAGGGCAAATACTCATTTGAACATTTATCAAGATTTTACCATGGATTTGGAGGCCCAAAATTTTGAGTCATCCCTTAGTCACGGTGTTTGGCATATGGATCCAGATATAATTCCAGAAAGATAAAATCCTTCACTCTGAAATATTACTAAATCTTTTCTAATGAGGTATGGGGAGGGAGAAGATACTTTGCTACCTTGGTAAGCAATTGCCTCCAGTCAAGATAAATCCTTACAGCTTGTATAATCCACACCATCACTTTTGAGAACCATTTTCTCTCCAGTCTTTATTTACTATGTTTCCCAGTGTCCTTTATCCACAAAGACCATTCTACACAGTTCTCTCTGAGAGAAAATAGCATAAGCAAGACAAAATGAGTACACTATGTGTTAAAGATAAATTATAAGAGGAAAAAAGTGTAATCCAGAGAAAAGCAGCAGGATGTGTGAACTAGTGTAGTAGAGCAGTAATATTCCATGGGATTAAAAAAGTTCAAGAGATGGCAATCCTGTTTTTGGCTTCAATTTCAACTTGCATTCCTTTCTAAAACGTAAACAGGCATTTTAAGAAATTTCTTTAAATAATTTAGTTAATAATTTTGAACTCAGAAATTTTTATTTTCTCTAGCCTTCCTTCTCTCTTAACCAGCCACCCCATTAAATGTAGACTATGTGGGAAAATACAAGGTTCCCATTTGATGGGAATTCTTAACAGTTTTGCAATTTGACACAAGTCACATTAGAAAATTTCTTACTTCAAGCATCAAAAACACAAGAATGTGTGAAAAATATGACAAGTTGGTATTAAAGTGAGGAAATCCCAGATGCTCTAAGACTGTGCTTAGCCATGCCAATGTGAAATTGTTTCAAAAACATCTTTTGTTTTCTTCTCATAGGCTGGCTCCCTCCTCACCCCTGATCTAGCTCTGGGTTCTCTTGAATGTGCTCATAGAATGCAAGCTTGTTTGAACATTGTCCTGAAAGAATCAAAAGAAAGACAGATAGGCTTGAAGTCATACCACTTCAGTCCAAATACATTGTTTGGTTACTCCTTTCCCTGGCACAGATATTTCACTCAGTTTAGAGGCAAGTAGGTTTTCAAGTAAAAATGTTTTTTGTTTCATACTCTCTTGTGAAATGCGAGAGTAGCACAAATCTCAACCTACCAATGAACTCACCTAAGGAAATTTCTGCACAAAACTATATCTCCCTATCTGCTCTTTGCTGCCATACCACTTTATTCCGAAACCACCGTCCTCCCTGCCTCATATTTAGCTTTCATGTATAACATTTGTTAAGTGTTTGTGCTTTGCCTTATCAGTGTAATATATAAGTTCCCTAAGAAACTTTATTTCACATTCTCAATATCTTTTTATTATTATCTCCAAATCATAAGTGGTGGTTGACAATTACCTCCTGATAAATGACTTGATTCTTCTTCCTGCTTTGCTGTGGCAGAATCCGTTCTAATTAACACGGCAAGAGTGCCACATCACTTGATTATTAATACAGAAAACCACTAGGATCAACTTGCACTGGGCCATATGCATGTTTTCCAGGGTAAAAGCAAGTGCTGCTCACCATCCAAGCTACTGTATTTTGTAAGAACTGCAGGCAGAAATATCTTCAGCCTCATTCATGACAGATTATCTCCAGTACATTGCTGTTCACTTTTTTTCTGATCTTAGACAGTTTAGGAAGAACTCTTGGCACAGCTCTTGTGTTCCAACAACACTTAAGCCCACAGGAACAGGCATTCTAGTGAAGACATAAACCATGACTCAAGCCAACATAGGCCATCATTGAAAATGCAGGATCTTTGAGACATATAACTTGATTCTCTTCCTGCAGATTTACCTCCTCCTAATATTTAATTTGATAGTCCATTCGCAAGGGGAAATCTCGACAAACTTTTAAACTTGAGATCTGTAGTCAGCAGAAGGCATTATATATAAAGCTACTGCTTTAAATGGTTGTGAATTTCTCTTTTTATAATTCTGAAATTACTCCAAGCCAGCAGAAAAGATTGAAGACACAATTATAAGATTGAACTGTTTTTCTCTTGATCAAAGTTGGGGGGCGGGGCTTGTAATTGGTTTTGCATTCAGTATCCTTGACATTTCCTTACCCTCCATCTTTATTTCTACCTCTCCCTGTAATTAATCAATTCTTTCAGCTTTCTCACTGAACCATCGTATTTTGAGATTGCTATCTTTTCTATTATCCCAGGAACCAGGTGTATCATGAAACCATTCACTGAACAGAACTAATTACTTCTGCTTTGTCAACGATTTTCTCAAAATTTATTCAGTACACGTTCTCTTTCAAATTGCCTGTGTCTAAGTCACTGGCAATAATTGTGTCTCTAGGGAGGTTTGTCATCAAATGAATAGACTTCTAGTGTAACTAGATCATTAGAAACATTAAAAAATGCAAATATTCTAGCTAGACTCATTTCTCATCTCTTCAATATTTATAATCTTTCAAGTTCCAATTTAACCTTCTGTGTCTTTTTACTCAGTAAGTGATTATATATATTCTAGCCTTAGGACCAAGCATCCAAATCAGTTGCTTCTATGCCTACAAAGTCATCTATTTCCCCATCCCTGCCGAAATCCTCCTCCTGATATTCATCCTGAGCAAGCATAGTTTCCTCTGAGAAGTGAGCTGTGAGACTTATTGCCATTCATCTATAGGTCAATTGATTTTTCATGTGCACATTTAAGGATCTTTTCCTTACAATCAATTGAAGAGAGCTTGATTATCTTGTGTCATGAAGATAACTTTTGGTCAACCCTTTTGGGAGTTCTGTGAAGCTCCTGTATTTTGTTTCCCAGTTCTTTCACCATATTAGTGAAGTTTTCATGTATTATTTCATTGAATACAGCTTTAAACCAAACTTCTCTATCTGCATCTTCTGGAACTCCCATAACTCTTACATTTGGCTTCTTAATAGTGTCTCTTAATTCTTGCATACTTTTTTTTTTTACCTTGACTCAGTTCCACTTCCAGATTTTTTAATTGTTTCCCGATTGTAACAGGAAATATCTTCCAATTCTCAGATTCTTTCTTCTGCTTCATTTATTACTAAGGCTTTCCACTGAATTTTTAATTTGCTCTAGCACATCCTTCATTTCTAATAAATCAGCTTGATTTTGTTTCAGTGTTGTTGTTTTCTGTATGACATAGTCCTTAAATTCCTTGAACTCCTGTATGTGCTTCTCGTTGCTGATAAGAAGCTTTATAACCAGTTTTCTGAATTATGTATCCCCCATTTCCTAGATGTATTCCTCATTTAACTCTGAGGTTGGCAGAGGCTTTTGCTCCTATGCAGGGGAGTCTTCAGTATTATTTATTGTGCCTCTGTCTTTTCTTTTGCTTTTGGTCATTGTTCTTCTGGTTAGCAGATTCTTCTCCTTGGGGCAGTTTTCTGAAGTGTGTCAACCACGGATCTGCAGTTTAGTTTTACTTATCGTGTTCAGTAACCAGTTCTTCATTTGCAGTCATTTGTACCACTCCCTCTAGTGAGTTTCAGGTCTGGGCTCTTGTACTAGATTTCCACATCAGTCTCTATAACCCAGCTCCTGGCTTACCATCCTCCACTTCTGTTGATCCTGTGCACCATTGTCTGTACAACCTTTCTCCCACTTCCAGTTCGAGCAGTTCCCAGGATTAAGGAGAACACCAGGTGCCTTAAATAACTAGGCTGTTAGTGGTGTTGATCTTGCCTGAACCTGCTAGTCATTAGGTTTGGGTGCTATCTGGATCCATTTTGACATGTTGGGGTGCCAAAGTCGATATTAATTTCCCTGTGAAACCAGTGCAATGCTCTGACATGGAAATGACTTTTCTTCCAGCTCAACACATGTGCGTAACCTTTGCAACACTGTACAAAATGGAGCCTCATTTGACAGTGATGATGATCTGGATCTGATGGTCATTAGGTCTACAGGCTACTTGGATCTATTTTGAGTACAACCTGTAGTTTGCCACATCAGTTCAATTCATTGAGTCAGAAAGGAGTTCTCTCCAAGCTTAGTGCCTGCACAGCCCTGTCCTACAATCTTTGCCCCCTAAACAAAATGGTGCCCTAAGTGGCTCTGGTAAGTGTTTTGGCTGTTAGATCCACTCTGTTCCTGCACCTACCTGTTTGGAATCTAATGCTCTGTCTTTCCTCATGGTTGAATCAACAGGATGGGATGGTTTTTTGCCTGCATTTCACATCCTGAGTTTCCAGTGAACTCCCCCTTTCTACCTGGCTGCTGGTGGAGCTCCAGTCACCATTGGAGTTTAGTATGCCTTTTGCTGACTGCTACTGGGGTACCTGGTCGTTGCAACCCCTCACAGTTGTCTCCACTGCCTTCCCATGTTCATCAGGCTCTAGATACTCCTCTGCCATAGGCCTGTCCTCTCCTATTTTCTAGAATTTGACCTCTATACTTCACCCTGGCTGATGATTCTCCATCTGTTTAAATATGTCCTTATCCGATTCCATCATCTTGATTCTAAATGGGTGCTTTTGATCCTAATATATTCTTAAAACAGTTTGTTTTGTATAGACTTTTGTGAACTATAGAGAATAGGGATCCTTTTTATTTTGGTGCATCTTGTGCAGTGTCTCATACATACTATGAGAGTTGAGAAAGAAATTAAATAAATGAAATAGAAGACAAGATAGTGTTTGACATCACTGAAGGAATTGGCCTTCAAATAGGAAAAACTCCACATAAAAGTAAAATAGGAATAAATTTATATAGTTGAATGTACTTATGTACCTTAGGAATAGAGAATCTGGTTGAATAGAGGGGATATTTGGCAAATATTTGGGAGGTAATAAATTTTGTGCAAAATTTAGTTAATATTGGAGGAAAAGGGAATGTCAAGCAGTGATGAGAGAATGTAAAGTGTATAAGGCTTGGAAAGAATATGACACTAAAGCAGGATGACTGCATTACTTTCTCAATGGAAATAAGTAAAAATCTAGCATGAAACAGGGTACTATTTATTGTGAAAAATCAGGTGACTTTAACTCAAGAACAAATTGAAAGCATTCTATGGGACTTTGCAAATATATTACACAAATAAAATAGTGAGAAAGATAATATTGGGAAAGTTTGAATGGGTCCAAACACAGAATGTTGCCTGTGGAGTTTCTTAAGAATTGGGTCTGGTAAAAATAGAAAGTCTTGTGAAATTCAGATGGTCACATTATTTTCCAACTCAAATTGATAAACATTTCCCTCTGTATTTTTTAAATCATTTTGGAATTTCTCCTAATTCTTTCATATTGCAATATATTAACCCTTTACTGATGAATGGTAAAGGAATGGGACATATATGTAAGAATGTCGACTCCATGGCCATAACATTCTTTCTAGAAATGCATGTGAGGCATATGACAAAATACTGCTTTGTAACATTTGAAAATGCCATTTTTAAGGTCCAAGAGGAGTCAATCAGCATTCTATGGAAATGAAGAAAAGTTTTATCATCACCTTAGATAAGAGAATTCTTCATCTTTGATTGAAGGTTTTTATGAGCCAAGCATCTGGATGTTGGAAAACACAACAGCCTATGATCTTTCTCTGTGGTTTTATTCATTCCATATTTCCAGTGAAGGATTATTTCTGTTGTCCAAATGAATTCAGTGAAACTCAGAATTAATGATTACTCAAGTGATATAAAAAAAAGCTAGAAATCAGGGCTCAAAGCCGGATCATCTGATTCTAAGTTCAAGACTTTTTTTCTCAAAAATAACAACCAAAAAAAGCAATGTCAGAAACAGCTGTTTATGTGTTAGTCATTGATCTTACTCTGCCTGCTTCATTTTATGAAATCAGTATCCCACACCCTGGGAACAGTGCATGACTACCCCATTAGCAAATTTGTTAATGTGAACATGCCATGTTAAGTCACGAGGAGGCTAATTCAATTACCCTTTCTTTGATTGATTCTGGTAGGATTACAGAGGACTTTTAGTTGTGGTCAGTCTTACAACACGTTATAAACATCAACATGCACTATATGAACTGTCTAAGAAGAACAGACTTGTTTAAATATTTGCTAAAGAATGAAAATGTTATGTTATATTGACAATAATAGTTTAATTGTAAGAGGCACAATCATGATAGATACTTCTAAAAAAGCTCTTTTTTTGAGGACTGGGAAATAGGAAATTATAAAAAATTTGCTAGGCAGATTAATGTCAAAGAGGCAGTAATTATAAAAGGCCACTGAAATTTACATTGATAATCTTAGTGATTCAATATAAATGTAAATAAGGGAGTGTGTTATCAGTGAGTGCTGCTTTGTTTTTTAATTTTATTTTTGATGATGTTTACATATTTGATTAGGGTGGGAAAGGTCAAAGATTAGGGGAAAGTGGATGAGACCACTGTTTCCAAATTCTCCTTTTGTTTTTCCTGTATCTGAGGGAAGAGGGGAGATAAAGGGAGAAGCCACACCCAGCTTCTCCACTGCCTCAGTACCCAGGGATGATAAATAGCCACCAAAAGTCATCCCACTGTCCCCATTGTGCAGCATGCTCCAAGGGTTCTGCTCAAGTTGTTTTGATAATTCTGAAATGCTATTGATTTCACTGCACCAAGGTTAAGGAAAACTTTCCAAGTCTATTTGCTGACATAGTCTACTTTAGAGTATCCATTCACCCAGATTTTTTCTCTCAATTCATAGCTGGGGAATTTCACCAATTTATCCTGCTAGCCTTCTTATGCTATGTTATCAGATATCCTCTGTAGGTCCCAATGGACTCCAATATCCTCCATTTGCATTTGGGAATGTCATCCATTGCCCTGTCTAAGCCCCTGAGGAGTCCCAGTTCTGATACCTGCATTCGACGTCAGACCACTGATCCTGTGATTCTTCCCATGGTTGGAGTTCTAAGCACAGCAGTTCAATTACAGGCATCCCCAAAGAAACCTTGTCTGAGGTGATCCCAGACCTGATCTTTGTGTATGCTAGAGGTACAACTCAGTTCATCATTCACATCAGCCTACACACACACACACACACACACTGATATTTCCAATTGCTGGGTCAGTTCTGTCTCCAGTGCCATCTCTACCTTAAACCAAAGGATGCTGCAGCCTGGTCCAACACTACCCAGAAAACACTCAGTCCTCATGTATACCAGTAGGAACTGCAGCCTAGTCAGAGTGACTCCAATAACCCATAATAGGCCAACCCCCAGACCTGGTTTCTGTGATTGTGAAAATGTGCAACAGACTGGTCTAGTCTGTTTCACATCCCATTCAGCTCTTGTACATGTCAATGGATGTTTTGTTGAAACCTAGCTCAACAAAAACCAACCTGACCCCACTATTCAGCCCACACTCATGACAGCAAGTACTACTGTCCACCAGTGGGAGTTGCAACCCATTAGAGGTGCCCACAGATTGCCCAGTGGGCACTGGGCCTACTCCCAGTACTGAATCTTACCCTGTCCAGCCAGCCCCCAGTCCTGGCCCTAATGTGAACTGGCTGGTGTTGTGGCCCAACCCAGCCTGTCCTGCACCCCATTCGGGTTCTTGGATCTGCCAGTGGGTGTTATGAACTGACCCACCCCAAGACCTGATACTCACATATGCCAGTGGGTACCATAAACTAGGCTGGTCTGGGCTGCTCCCAGCCTTGATTCTTTCACTCAATTACAGCGATTGTGTCCTGATATAGGAGTTCCCCAAGCTCCTCTACCAGCTCTCCTCCCGGTGGCAGATCTTGTTCACATTAGTGAATCCTTGACCCAGACTTAGTCCACCTGCTGTCCTGGAAGGAACAGTGGTCTTGCCCAACCAGATCCATACCCATTTTCGTTTTTACTGCTGGGTGCTAGAGCCCAGCCACATCTAGTTCGTTTCTAGACCCAGATCTTGTGAGGTTCAGAAGGTCCTGAGACCTAGTCCAGCTCATCCTATGCTTACTCTAGTTCTCAAAGCACCAGTGAGTGCTGGAGCCTTTGCCACTCTGGCATGCCCCCAGACCCAGTCCACACCAATGTGAGGAACACTGTTGCCACGTCTAGCCCAGATTGCCTCCCATATGCCACTCTCATACTCAGTGGTGGGAACCACAGTGCAGCCAGGGTGTCCCTTTAGTTTTTCAACCAGACCTATTCCCAGTCATAGATCCTATGCCTGCCAGTAATTATTCTGACCAAGGCTGACATAGCCTATCCCCAGTCTTGGCCTTTGTCTTCAGATGCTACATCCTAGCCTGTCCCAGCCCTCCTACAGTCCTAGCTCTCGCTGGTGGGTGTTACAGCATAGCTCTACTCAGTTTGCTCCCATTCCTGGCTCATGCAAGTCAGTAAGTGAGATAGCCTAGCCCAGCATGACCTGTACTGCACCCTGGATCCTGCATAGGCCAGTGGACTAAGGTTTGCCTAGGTCCTGCCCAGTCTACCATCCTCCAGAACCAATCCACACCCTTTCTGTTGTATGACACTAATTTGCCCAGCCTGACCAACACCCAGGCCTGAACCACATGCTCACCAGCAGGAGCTACATCCCACTAGGGAAATTTCTCAAGTTCTCCATCAGGCTCACTCCCAGATCCAGATTTCACATACGGCAGCAGGTGCTAGGCATGGCCTTCATATGTGCTGGTGGATGTTGCAGCCTGGCCCCTCCCACACCCTGTTCTTGGGTGTACCTACAGGTGTTAGGCCTGGACTAACCAGGTCTGTTCCCAACCCCAGTACCCATGAGTGTCAGAGGGTTCCATGGTCATGCATACCTCAGCCTATCAGTATCCTCAGCTGTTAAGCAAACCAGTAGAAATTGCGTCTACGGCCATACCACCCTGAACGTGCCCGATCTCATCTGATCTCGGAAGCTAAGCAGGGTCGGGCCTGGTTAGTACTTGGATGGGAGACCAGTAGAAATTGCAATTCCACATGGATGGGTTTAATATCCCCCACAGAGTCTTCCTCCAGACCTGGTTCTCTTATGTGCTGGTTAGTGTAATGGCCCAGCCTAACATTACCCATTTCCTGTTCCAACTCTCATTGGTGAATACTGTGTTTTAACCCTGCCAGTTAGGCCTCCAGACCTAGCTTTAGTGTGCACCACCGAGTGGAGGTCAGTGATGACTCATGCTAACTAGCCCATCTCAGGCCCTCTATGTGGACTGGTGTATTGGTCTGACCCCGTTCAAATTGCTCAGGCTATCTCCTCACTAATCTGCAAGTACAGTGGCTTTTCCATGTAAGTCCTTCATAAGTCAATCCTCACCTGCAACATACTCCATCCATGGTCCTCCCTCCCACCTATTCCCTTACCCCATTCCCTGATCAATCCATGAACCCTATGCCTTGGAGCCCATGGGTTCCCCAGGCAGCCTTCCAATGTCCAGTCTTCCAGTGGAGCAATATGGGAACCACCATTCCACCTATTAGAGAACAGGAGTGGATTCATGGAAAATTAGTCACCAGTCATATTTCATGAACTTAAACAAAAAGTCTGGGGATGAACATCATACTGTACTGGGTTGAGCCACTCCCGAGAATACCTTTACCTCAAATAAAAATACCTTTCAAATTCCAGTGGCTTTCATTCAGACCCAGCTAGTTGTTAATGTACCTTGGAAGCAGTAAATAACAGCCCAATAGGTAGCGTTCATACTATCCATGATGGAGATCAAGATGGAGGCCTGGCTTTGCCTCCTGGATCTGAACTGTTAGGACCATTAGGGAGAGTCAACTGGCAGTTAGAAAATCTATGTCTCTCTGTCACCACACCATTCCATAAATATTTAAAAACAAAAATAACCAAAAAAAATTTAAATCATCTAAATCTCAGTACATTAAGCATAACTTTCATTTCTATTCTCAGAAAATCTTGTTTACAGGCATGTTTTCTCAAGTTTAGAAGCTTTTAAGGTTTTTTTTAGAAATTTTGGTAGAATTTCTCATTGGTTCATAGTTTTGAAAAACCATGTATTTTGTTATTTCTGAAATGACCAGAGAAAGTATTCGAAGTCCTAGAAGGAAGAACTGAAGATTTTCCTCTGTTGTATTTCCTTAATTAGAATTGATGTGATGCAGCTGATTAATGAATGCCTCTGGACTTTCAGAATTCTGGCATATTTCCACCCTGTTGCCAGAATCGTCTTCCTAAAAACAGATGCCTATTAAAACACTTTAACATCAGAATAGCCAAGATCTCCCATTGCCTTTAAGCTAACATTATATTACCTATAAGAGCTTTTAAAATGATTCCACACCAGATTTATAGCTGCAGTTCTTATATGCATGCAATCTTCAAAGACTATTTATAATGTATACTATTAAAACTATGCATAAAGTTTAAAATATTTTCCAACAAAATAGATGTCTTTTTATATGTGAAATCTAATTTCCATGAACTTTTAATAATTTTAGGGCTAGCCTGACATGGTAGCTGGGAATTATTATATTAATTATTATATTAATTATATTAATTATGCTAAAATATCTTTAAAAATCAATAAGTGATAGCTGAATTTTACTAAATACTGTATTGTGTTAGGTTGTAGTCTAAGCACTTTGCAATCCTGATTCATTTAATTCTTATCATAGTCATATTTAGGTAGACTCAACTATTAATGTTGTTTTCCTGGTAAGGTCAGGGGTAAAGAGAAGTTAGTTCGCTCAACATCACACACTTTTGAGAGAGAGAGCCAGAATTTTGACTGAGGCAATTTGGCTTCCAATTTTCCTCTAAAGCACTGAAGAAAACTAAGCGAGCTAAATTGAGCCAGTGACCTCTTCATATTCCTTGTCTAACTACATAGAAAAAATTATCTGTCATTTTTTTTTACTGAAAGACCAGAAATCAAACACGCATTAGCAAAGAACTGCTTTCTTGTCCTCTCATAAATCTGTTTAAACATACAACACTGCTTGTTTTGTTGAAATTTCCTGCTTATTTTCTGTTGGTGAATGGGATCCTCAGGAAGCCCTGGTTCTGCAATATCAAATTGTGTGGGCAGAAATTCCTCAAAAAGAACAGAAGTCATACCATCGTTCTGACATACAGTGATGCCATTTTTAACCATTTGAAATGAGACATTAAGCTAAACAAATCTATTTTTTTTTTCTTCTCAGCAGAAAAACCCTTTATACCAAGTAGAATTTGGCATATGATAAACTATAGTAAAGAGTAGTGGATGGACAATGAGAATGATTAAAAGCTTCACCATAATGTAAAATCTAGAACTTTCTTTGCCTTTACCTAACAGAAGATGTTAAGGGATGCTTTTATAATTATGCAATTAGCAAGTGTTTCTATTAAAGAAAAACAAAGTTGCTTAAGTAGAACAAGTGAATTCTTCCTATATGTTATATGAAATAAATGTCACGTATCCATAGTGTAAAATGAAACAGTAATACTCAACGTTCTTCTTTCATAGCGTCTTTCTAATGTAACTAAATAGACTTCAGTCATTGAATAAAATTCCTTAGCATTGTTATTTTATCTTAATTTTTATTTTAATATTGTTTACATACTTGAAAGGGATGCAGGCCCGTGCAGGCCTCTGATTCGGGCGAGGAGGGACAGGTGTGGAAGAAGGTGGGCGGGACAAATGTTTTATTTTTGTTTTCTCCTGTGTCCACAGAGGAGGAGGGAGAGGGGATCATTCCTGGCTGTCAAATTTCATCTGGGGTCGGGGGATGGAGTGTGGTCATTTGATGATGTCTTAGAGACCTCCAACATGGGAATGAATGTTCTGAGGATAATACTTGAGAGAGTTTGATAATTCTGAGAAGTTGTTTATTTCATTACACCAAGGTTGATAAAATATTTCCAAGGTCTATTGGTTGACAAAGTCCACCTTAATGCATCCACAGACCCAGAAACATGCTACAAAGCTTAGCCAGGAGAATTTTCCAATCTGTTCTGCTCTCCATCCTCTGATGAGTCAATGTCTCCTGCTAGCCTAGATGAGCTGGCTGCCATGTTCCCAGGGTACATCTTGGCATGCTGTCCACAGCACAGGCATCGGCAAATGAGGAGGTCCACTCCAGAACTGGGTACTCCAAGGTCTGACTATACATCCTGTGATTTTCTCTGTGGTCAGAGTCTGAGTCCAGTGGTCTAGTTGGAGTGTCCTCCAAGAAACCTCACCTGGGGTGACCTTAGACTTGACTCTTGTGTGCACCAGCCAATGAAAGGTCAGGTTTGGTTCATCACCTGCACTAGCCAATGAACACACGGTGGGTACAGCAGCCTAGTCCAGCCTGGCCCAGCCCCAGCTCTTACGTGAACCAGTGAGTGTTGCAGTCCAAACCCATTTGGCATAAATCCCATCTTGGCTCTCTCTGGTGCCTGTGTCTACTGTGGACTGATCTTACATGCCCTGCCCCCAGTCCTGGCTCACACATATGCCAACAAGTGTTGCAGCCTAGCTTGGTCTAGCATGCTCTCAGCTCTAGCTTACACAGCTGGAGCTGTGTCCTAGCAGGAGAGTTTCCCAAGTTCCCCAACTTCCCCTGCCAGCTCACTCCCAACAGCTAGCGGATGCAGCTGCCCTCACTGACATGGCCAGCCCCAATCTTGGCACTCACCAGCAGGTACTGTAGCCCAACCCAAATGGTCTGTTCCCATTCCAGCTCTCACCAATGAGTACTACAGCCTAGTATAACCTGGATCACAGCCAGACCAAGCTCTCATGGGACACAGCAAGTTCTATGGCCAGTCCCTGTCTATCCCACACCCATGCTGGCTCTCTTGAGCACCAGTGAGTACTGTAGTCCAGCCCAGTCTGGCCTGTTCCTAGACCTAGCCAATACACATATCAGTGGATACAAAAACATTTCCCATCCTGGTCCACCTAGAGCCCTGGCTCTTGCATTTACCAGTGTTAGCTACAGCTCAGGAGGGGAATATCCAGAGTTTCCCTACCAGGCCTGTTCCAGCTCCAGGTCTTTGCATGTGCTAACAGATGTCCTGAACCAGCCTGGCATGACCTACCCACAGTCTTAGCTTTCACTGGTGGGGCATTGCTCCACCTAGTTTGCCAAGCTAGGCACAGCCTCCGCACACCCTGCCCTGATATTCAGTACACAGAGGTAAAATGAATAGTTATGGTCTTCATCATACATCTAACTAACTTCCCAGACAAAAAAAATAATAATTATTATGGTAGTTTTCAGGCTTACTCACATAATGCCCACTCTCTCACAGTAGCCAGAATCAGTAAATGGTGTTGATTTTTCCCTTGATATTTTGTCTATAACAAGAATTTTGGCAAAAAATTACATAAAAATAAATATATCATGCAATCATGCCATGTCTGTCCAGGTGTAAAATAAGGAGTGTAGCAATACAGGATGATAAAGCTCTAGTACTTTCTATGTGCCCATGACCTTCTGCTATAGCTCTTCTGCTTTTATCCATCCTTCAAAATTATGCCCTAGCTGAGAGGGAGAATTATGAGCTCTACCTTCTTTACTTTCTAAATGGAAGAACGTGCCTATGTCAGATTACCTCTTTTCCCTCACTTTTTTTTACATTGTAAAACGTAGGCTACTTGAATACCTGTAATAGAATTATCATTAGAGGCTGAATAAAGTAATTTATTTTGAAACACTTCACAAAACATGTGGCATTATACTAGATGATCAGTGTTTTCAGTGATTCTAAATCTAAAGCACGGAACAGATGTGTCACTTTTTCACTGAATAGATGTGGTGGTTATATATTGATATGGAACAAAATTTCTCAGAACTTAAACATTCAGGAGTGGCTTAGCTGGATGGTTGCAGCTTGGAATCACTCAAAGAAGTTGACCAAGTCTACATATCTGAAATCTCGGCTGAGACTAAAGAATTTACTTCCAAGATGTCTCTGTTGCATTGCTGCCCAGAGTAACTTGCCCCCTAGACCTCTGTTTAAGGTTGTTTTGTGTGGCCTCACAAGATTTGTAGCTTGCTTCTTTCATAACATATTTTCCAAGAAATATGAAGGCAGACACTACGTGAATGGCATTTATGACTTTGCATTGGAAACTACATTCCATCGTTTCCATGATACTCTTTTGATCACACAACTCAGTGCTTTTTAATGTATTATACAAGGGAGGAGAGACTAAATATAGGAGGAGGCAAGAGTGACCAGGGATCAGCGGAGGGTAGCCACCACAGTGAAATTCAGAAATCTGAAGGTAACCGGATCAGCAAGATGGGAACAATATTCCTTATTATTTATTACCATTATCTGAAATTCTGAGGTCTCCAAGGAGATCTTTCTGATCATGTTGGTACTATTCAGATGATATTTTTTGATATGCTTTAAAGAATTATTTTGATACATGTTCTCCCTTTGGATATTCTTTCACCATAAGATGCAAAGAACTTTTTCCTCAGATAATATTCTTGCAACAGTAGATTCTCATCACATTTTTAGATTTGATTTCAAAGTTCAATGAACAAAGCTCAATGCTTTCTAAAAGGTCTATGAAACCATGACTACTGTTCAAAGAAGCTTCAGAGCAGGCTAAATGTTGCCTGAATGTTACACAGCTTTATAACCACCAGCAAATGCAGACCACTTGTGACTTTTTTTGTATTGATTCTGGATAGACTTTTTTTTTTAGTGTGTCTGAATATCTCATGGAAGTGAGATCAAATTAATGACATACAGCCAGTCAAAGTCTTGGGCATTAGTGGCCAACAGTCTAGTTGAGAAAATAGATGACTGCAATAATATAGTGAAATATGCTACAGAATGAGGAGCAAGTTGCCATCAAGGCAGAAAAGACAGGCATGTGCCTCCCCCCAAGCACTCTCTGTAGTAGACAATTTTGGAAATAAGTCTTCAGGTCTAGGTTATTTAGATGCTCTTTAATTATCTAGGTAAATGAATGTAGTTTGAAAAAAAATTTTTAAAGGAGAAATAAAAGAGTTTGAAAGTCCAAGAAATAATAAAGAGCTCAGTGTTCTTTGGGGTTTTACAGCTGGTTTCCTGGAAAATAGGCTGAGGTGGAGGTTCACTTGAAGGAGATCCTTTGAATAGCATTCTAGAACAATCACTAGTGAGAGTGTGGGATTGAATGCAAGTAAAAGTGAGGCAGTCATGTAAGAGTCACTGTCCCAGTCATCAGAAACGTTTTGGAATTAGAATGACTACCTTGTCACTGTGAAGAGTACAGGTCTTTGTATCCTTGCATTGATCCATTTTGATACAGGCTGGAAACTGGGACATACAGGGGAAACCTCGGGCAATGGAGCAACCTAGGATTTCTTTCAAAGAATCCATCCAGGGACATGGCGTGGTAGCCTAGTGGCTGAAAGTCCTCATCTTGCAGGCACCAGGATCCCACATAAGTGCCTGCTCTAATCCCGGTTGCTCCATTTCCCTTTCCACTTGCTGCTTGTCACCTGGGAAACCACTTCAGGATGGCCCAAAGTCTTGGGATTCTGCACCTGTGTGGGAGACCCAGAAGAGGATCCTGGCTTCTGGCTTCAGATTGGTGTAGCGATGGGTATTGCAACCACAACCACTTGGGGAGTGGATCAGTGGATGGACTATCATTCTGTCTCTCCCTCTCACTGTAAATTTGACTTTCCAGTAGAAAATAAATAAATCTTAAAGAAAAAAAAAGAATTCATCCGGGATTTATTGGTAGCCACTGAAGTTACCAGAATCATGCTTAAGAGGGAAGATGGATTTGTACAATCACCAGAGTGTCTGTTACATTAAGGTACAAAATAAAAGCAGAAAGAAAGAAAGACAGGTAGGCAGGATGTAGAATCTGACTAGCGTTCAATGTATTCTGCACATCTTTGCCTGCACATGTAGGCCTTGTGTCTCTAAAACTTTTACTCCAAGCAGTTCTTTTAGCACTGTTAAAAACGATTGAGGATCCTAAAGTGCTTCTATACTTATGAGTCACAGCTTTTTGTTTTATAGCCTTAAAACTTAAGCCTGAAAAAATAAATTTAGAAATGCTTACTTATTCACTTTTAAAAAGTAATGACACCATTATCCATGAAGATTGACAACATTTTTTCACAAGAAAGAACTAGAAAAGATTATTCACCTTATATCTTTGAGAATATTTAAATACCTGCTCATTAGAAGACAGTTGGATTATTGTATAAATTCAATATGCATTCCTTGAGATAATGCATTCTTTGAGAATAAGAGCATATTGGAACTGAAGTGGCACTGTGGGTTGACTCTACTCTTCTCACCTGGTATTCCCTAGGAGCAAGACCTCAGGCAGATGTTCTGTTGTAATTCATTGGGAAACTGAGCTCAGGAAAGGAAAGTAAGGCAAGCACTGTGAGTAAGGAACAAAACAGAAACAAATATATAGTATCGAAGAGAGACTTCCTTCAGTCTGACGTGTGGGGATCTTCACACACAGCACTGCAGAAAGAGTTCCGCTTGAGTTGGCAGTTGGACTTTTTCATGATACAGTTCCATAGATTTCCCCTTCCCTAGTTCCTCTCTTGCTCCTCCCCTCAACCATTTCCCCATATTATTACAGTAGCATACTCTTTCAGCAACAGTCACCAGTCCTTCACTCTGCGATTTAAGTGTATCATGTACAATGATAAAAAGTCCGATGTCCTATTGTTGAGATATATCTAACAGTTTCATTGGAAGTCCATCATTTATTCAAGAGTGGACATGCTTCCTGCAATGAATCTTCACTTCTTGGTATGTTAGTCTCCATTATTCACCTAGGAGAGCTGGACTTTCAAAACCCGAGTTAGCTATAGATCAGCCCAAGACTGGGAACTGTGGCTTCCTGAGTCAGTCATATTCTTTTTAACTAAGTGCAGTTCTACAGGGGAGTGATTGTGGTATCAGCTGAAAAGGAGAAAAAGTATTGTTTCCTACCCACCATTTGGCTTATGGCTGAAGTTCCAGTGATTGTATGCCCATTAATAAGAAAGAAGCAAGACACATCATTTAATACAAGTTTTCTATGACTTGGGATCCTTCAGAAAGGAAGATCCAGAGACCCAGGGAAACTCTGGTATTTAGATTGGTAAAAAATGGATAGTGGTTTAGAAATATGGTTGGACAGGTGGATGTGACCTCATGGTAATAATCTGGGGGTGAGAGGGAAGTTTTTAACCAAGGGCTGTTTGCCCAGAATCCTCTTGGCAATGACGTCTTCACTAGGAACATGAGAGTTGATTGTTGGATGGTATAGAGAGAGCCATCCTGAACATGAACTAATACAATGTAGTGTAGCACATTCTCAGCCTGCAAGTGCTGCCATTCTATATGGGTGTCGATTCAGGTCTCAGCTGATTCTATTCTGATCCAGCCCCCTGCTGGCAGCATGGGAAAGCAGTGGAAAGTGACTCAAATCCGTGGGCCCCTGCACCCATGTAAGAGACTAGAAGAAGCAACTGGTTCTTGCCTTCAGATTGGCTCAGCTCCAGATGTTTTGGCCATTTGTGGAGTTAGCCAGTAAATGAAAGATATCTTTCTGCTTCTCCTTCTCTCTCTGTAAAATGTCTTTCAAATAAAAATACAAATCTTTAGCCAATGATATAAAAAGTTTTAGTCATTGAAGTAGAATATCAGCACTACTCAGAGCAGGGAAACAATATCATCATCAGGTTCTGTCTTCAGAAACGATTCAAACTATGGATAGGAGAGTGAGAGCAGAAAAGGCAGTAGCAATTCCATGCTGCCAGGTAGACGCGGGTTCAGATGGAGCAGTGTGCTGGAACAATCAGCACACTTCCGTTCTGACCCCTCAATGACTGAAACTTTTAGCAGATGTTCTGACAATGAGATAGAAGCTGTAACCTTTTTGCCTAGAAAAATTCCCATTTATATCAATGTACACACAGAATTTTTCATAAAGTCTCCAAATTCAACCTTTGACTTCATTCTGGTTCTATCCCCATTTGATAAGGCATTTACTTGGAAAATGAGCAGAAAACTTCTACACAATTTTCAGACTACATAGGAAACCAAGGGCCCACCAAAATACTAAAACTGCTGACTACCAAGCAAATCAAAAAGCAGGGAAATAGTCAACATTAGACAACAAATAAGACACTATTGCTAAAAAAAGAAATGACTATTGGAAAAAAAGCGTTATAAGCTATCCTCACAATTTCAGTGTTCTATTTGTTTTGTTTTTTTTTTTTTGTAATAGGTGATCAAAACCTGGGATTAAGTGTGTCCCCTGCTTTGACACCTGGCTCCTGGAATTGACATGGTACAGTTTATCTTTCTAGAATACTGATAGCCAGCTGAGTTCATGAAGAACTACAATCTCCATAAACCAGAGTTGCTTTCATGGCTTTGTTTCACTTTTGCTTGTTTGCTTTGATGTCCCGTTTAACTGCATAACCCAAATGCTGAATTCCAGGTAGGCTTGGATATGCAGAAGGTTTACAGGAGACTTTAATGATGACTGTGTGCCCAGGTAATTTGGCCTTATGGTTAACGTCAGATGTTTTAAAGGTTATTTCCAACCTTAGGCCATGAACTTACCTTTTACCTCTCCTCATCAATGCAGAACCAACCACAGTTTGTAAAAGATTCTATTTCTTTGATTTTATTCTGTGGTTTCAAAGGTAGGAAAAAATTTTACATAGTTTTAAATTATAGCTAACTGAAGGTAAAGAATGTTACTATATGTGCCCTGGTCCGCTAGAGCCAAGGATAATACAAGGAACCAGCCCAAGATGTTAAAATGTCTACACCAATTGTTGCTATTATGTCTGACTTCAGGTCTCATTAGTGAACAATCCTTGTTAGTGGGTTTGCTGGGTAGGGAGGTGAAATGGGGGCTTGTGTCTTAAGCAAGGCACATCCAGTCAATGAATGGGCTGGCATCAGCAGAGTGTTTAAATGAAGACTCCGGTTCAGACACGAGATTACAAAAAGTTGAGCTCTTAACTTCAGGGATAACTACCTGCACTTACTCTGAGAGATGAAGACTTGGAGTGAGTAGGAAACCTAAGTGACTTAACATTCTCCTTATGTGTTTTCCACAAAAATCCAGCTCCTCATGCTTAGTCCCTGGTTCTTAGTAATATATGGTTTATAAAGAACATGTCACTATGTAGGAGCTGACAACGGAGTCAATTCCACAATCATCTCTTCTTTTTAAGAAAATACTTAGGAAAAATCAGGGTGCATCACAACGGTAAATATTTAAAATTTGTATGTCTATTGTGCTTATCTTGTGTGTTTCTGTATGCCCTATAAAACCAATCTTTATTATGGGCTGCTCGCCAAAACAGTTGGGCAGGCATTAAATGAATCAGAAGAGTGTGTCTCCCCTTCTGCATGGCAGGGCCTTTGCTGATGCAAACAGGAGAAAGCCCTTCCTTCTAAGTCATGTTGGCTTTCTTTTAAAGGAATTTATTTCTCAATTGAACAGATGGAAGTGAACGCCCATAACCCTGCAAGGACGTCCTCTCCCAAAGACGATTTTTGTGGATTGCGTTCAGTCTTCACACCAGCGGCCCCAGTTGGCTTTCTCTGGACAATGCCTTTCCTCCCTCCTTCGCTTTTCTGGTTTTCACCTTCCGTCCTGGCTTCCTTTCTCTGTCAGAGGACTGTAATGAGTATTTCAGAGTCAGGAAGGTTTAGTAGCCAAGGCAAACTCTGGCTGGAAGCTGAAATTGTAGTAAATAAGCAATTAAGGTGGATACAATGTCTCCACACACCTTCCACAAATACTCCCATCTTGGAGCAGGCCCTCATCACCTCACACCTTGATTATTGCCATAGCGCTCAGCTTGGTACTGACTCCAGTCCCTCCCTGCACAGCTCCATCCTGTTCACATGTGCCAAATTAATGCTTTGAATATATTGTTGTCATCATGAAATTTCCCTGCTCAAAATAACCTAAGGCTCTTATTGCCTACAAGACAAACCTGCTGTCGATTCTGCAAAATTGTTCTTTGATTTGTCTGGAAGAGTTTAACTCTGGATGCTTCTCATCTTGAAGACAATTCATTTGTCACAGTCTCTTGATATATTGCTCAGTATTCTTTATCTATTTTTCATATCTCAGGTGATTTCCCTTCAACTTGAACATACATAAAATGATCCATATAATTTCTTTATTGTATCTCTATGTCATCTCATCACCATTTATCATGTTTTTGGTTTTTAATAGATTTGATCTCCTGCAGTTACTCAAATGTACATCAGGAGCAAAATCTACTGCCCTGTATCTTTGTCTGTTAATATTTACTAGTTGAAACAAAAGCTAATATGTATTGAGTACTTCCAAACCTTGTTAAAAGTGATATATTTAATTTAATATTCAAATACACACTATTTTGTATCTTCATTTCAGTCCCATTCCAGGTGGTATGATGGAAGAAAGAAAAGTTAAGAAGAAGCATGAAGAAAGTCAACATTGTCTTTCTCTCTGGGAAGGTAGCCTGAGTGTACCAAAGCTTACAGGATGGTTGGTTTTAAATATTTCCTGTGCCAAAGGCTCCTACAAGATAAAAACAGTGAGACTTATTTCCAGAAAAGTGCATGTATTGCACACTAAATGTTTACTTATATTTTGGGAGTCATAGACTTTGAGATGCATGTCTGGGTCTATAGTGTCTATGGGCACTACAAGGAATTTTCAGGTCACACATTGTGTCACTGAACATCCAAGTGAGAGGGTTCTGCAGCATCTTCCATAATCAACTCTCATTATGACAGGCAAAAATTATACAATATTAGTCATGATATTGGAGACTCGGTGCGATGCGAAGCGAAGATGTGTGGAGCTTGTTTGTATGTATGTGTGTATGCCTTCCCATCTTATTTAAAGAGTTTTCCTTAATTTTGGCCTTATTCCTGTCACAAAAATGCCAGGTGTTACGTGGGGATAGACTCTTAGGCAGTTATCATTACTCTCATTTGATCAGCAAGAAAGCTAACCTCAGAGAGGTC
Organism: Ochotona princeps; assembly: GCF_030435755.1. NCBI lineage: Eukaryota > Metazoa > Chordata > Mammalia > Lagomorpha > Ochotonidae > Ochotona > Ochotona princeps. Next base: position 26,825,172 of record NC_080841.1, read on the forward strand.
ATCAGACCTATGTAAGGCTACACAGCTGATGCGATCATCTGCCTTTTCACTAAGCCATGATGAAAATCAATGTGTGCTATAAACAGGGCTACTAAAGTTAGATTATTGAACCAAGGCAAAGCTTAAAGTAAAGAAACTGGAATTTGATGCTAAAACCTATTAGTAACAAGTAATAACAATAGTGCCTTAGTGATCAGTCTAGATGGCTTAAATTTATATTTTCACCTGTAAATGACAACTGTTAATATGTGTGGCCCATAGATAACAGGGAAGGTGCTTCTGAAGAATGTTTAATAACTGCTATCATATCTATATATGGTAATGGTGACAAGCTTCTTGATGTAAAATGGCCTTTCAGTTCTAAATTCAGCTGGTTTATTCTATGTTTGCATTCTCATGTAATAAGTATATTTAAGCTCCAGGAAAAAAAATGAGTATCAACAGCAGTTTATTTATGGCCCACTTCTGGCATTTCAAAGTTTCACTTTCCAAAACGCTTTACATTTTCTGCCCCATGAATTCTTAATGAGTTCCAGTTGAAAGTGCCGTAGTTCTACTTTAGGGATATTAGGGGGAGACAGAGAGAGGGGACAAAAAATGTAAAAAGCGTGTTTTTCCCAAACTAGCAGGACTTCTGACTAATACAACCTGCCCCCTTTTCCTCCCTCTTGGCAAATGTTGGCAAAATATGTTAGCAGTTGGACAGGCCTGCTATGTTTTTAAATCCTTTTAATCCTCTTTATAGTAACAGAAACATTTGAGGCTGATCTTTGAAGACTCTGTAGCATGCAGAACACCTGCAGCTCAGTGCTTTGTGTTAAAAAACACCCAGGGTGAGCTTAACACAGTTGGGCAGGCACAGAACAGGGCCCCAGAATCCTCCCAGAATAATGAGGGTCTCTCTTCCCCTCTGACCTTGCCTTCCCCAGTTTAAACCTGCTCTGGTAAATGGTACTCTTGCCCTTTGACCCTCACCAAATGGCTCAATGAATCACAGAAGGGCTCATAAAAATGATTTGCCGATATGTCAGGAAGTAGAAAAACCCAGGTTGATTCTAGTTTGAGAATCGCTCAAATTACTAACAAATTCCCCTTTCTTTTATTCCGCTGCTGGACAGAGTGATTATCCAGGATTAGAGTCAATGTCTTACACCCAAGTGGAAGAAGGGGACGATATTCTCCCATCTTTATTATTTACCTCAATCAATGAAGCAAAACTAAGTTGTTCATAATCTTTCTGACATCAAATGCTCAGTCAATGCTCACCTCTCTTAGGGTACAGATCAAATACGTTTACTATCTTTTTTTTCTATGTTGTTTTATATTGGTTGCTCTGTCAGCAGTCTTTGAGCAAAATAATTCTTTTTTTTTTAAAGATTTTATTATTCTTATTAGAAAGCCGGATATACAGAGAGGAGGAGAGACAGAGAGAAAGATCTTCCATCCGATGTTTCACTCTCCAAGTGAGCCGCAACGGGCCTGTGCTGTGCCGATCCGATGCCGGGAACCAAGAACCTCCTCCAGGTCTCCCACGCGGGTGCAGGGTCCCAAAGCATTGGGCCGTCCTCGACTGCTTTCCCAGGCCACAAGCATGGAGCTGGATGGGTAGTGGAGCTGCCGGGATTAGAACCGGTGCCCATATGGGATCCCGGGGCGTTCAAGGTGAGGACTTTTAGCCGCTAGGCCACGCCGCCGGGCCCGAGCAAAATAATTCTTATTCCACATCAACCCAATATAAATATATTAACATTTAATTTAATTTATTTGAAGGGAAGAATTACAGAGAGAGAGGCTCAGATATGCAAAAAATATTCCATCTGCTAAATCACCCCCAAAAGGCTGCAGAGAAACCCAAGAGTCTGAAGCTTCATTTGGGACTTCCACATGGGTGTAGAGGCCTAAGAACCTGGGCTTTCTTCTGCTGCTTTCCCAGGCACATTAGCAGGGAACTGGATCAGAATTATAACAACTGGGATTTGAGAGACCTCATCAACACTTCTCTAGCCCTATAAATGGTATTTAAGGATGTGTTGTATGCAGAAGCAAATACAGTCAACATCATGAAAAACTATTAGGGCATTGAATCTTCCAGTAGCAGTACAAAGGAAATCCAAAACAACCAATAGGGACATTCACAGAAAAAATGGCCGGACCAAGTTATTACTTCTCAATAATAACCTTGAATGTTAATGACATAAATTCTACGATTAAAAAATATAGACTGGATTAAGGGATTAAAGAAACATGACCCATTTCTTTGCTACCTACAGGAAACATACCTGAACAACAAAGAAACAGACAGATTGAAAGTGAAAGAATGGGAGAACATACTCCACGCTAACAGAAAGCAAAATGAGAAAAGTAGCAATCTCAATATCAAACAAACTGGATTCTAACACAAAGACTACTGAAAGAGATCAAAACATACTGTGTAATGATTAAGGGATTAATTCCTCATGAAAATTTGACTATAGTAAATGCATATGTAACCAATACTGGACACCTGGCTATTTAAACAAATGTTAACGGAGCTGAAGGAAGACAGACGTCAATGCAGTAATAATGCAAGTCTTCAACATCTCCACTTTAATCTATCAACAGATTAACTAGACAGAAAAATCAATAAAGAAACAGCAGGGCTATTTTACACTATAGACACACTGGAACTAATTGATAACTGCAGAACATTTCTTCTTATAGCTACAAAATACATTCCTTTTAGAAGTGCATGGAACTTTCCCTATGTAGGCCATATGTTAAGTCATGAAGTTAACCTCAACAAATCCAAAACGATTGAACTCACGCTATATATCTTTTCTAAAAACAACATCAATGATTTGAGAAATCTAAAAATATTGAAATGCATTGAAACTAAATACTATGTTCACAAGTGAATAATGCATAATAAAATAAATTTTAAAGTATCTAGAAATAAATGAAGCCAATACTACAACATAGCAAAAACTTTTGGGATACAACAAAAGCAGTTTATAAAATTAGTGACCATGTAAAGAAATTGAAGGGTTATTAAATAAATGAACTAAGAATGAGTCTCAAGAATCTAGTAGAATAAGAACAAACTAAATCTAAAATTAGCAGGAGGAAATAAATTATAAAAAATAGAGAAGAGGAAAAAAGCTGAAATAAAAACAAACGAAACAGATCAGTGAAATGAAGAGTTGGAGTTTTGTAAAAGTTAACAAAATGATATATAATTGTTCCTACTAACCAGAAAAAAGAGAGGGAGAGAAGACCCAATTAATAAAATCTGACATGTAAAATGAGATGTTACAATGGATGCCAAGGAAAAAAAATTATCAAGAATTATAGCAGTTACCTGCAAAAAAATTGGAAAATAAAAAAAAAAAAAGGAATAGAGTTCTAGACACAGGCAATCTAGTAATACCTAGTCATGAAGACATAGAAGATCTAAATATACCAAGAACCAAAATGGAGATTAAATCAGTAACAAAAACTCTCCCAGCAAGAAAAACACAGGTCAAATGTCTTCACTAATGATTTTTACAAAACTTTTAAAGTAGGACAAATTCAAAAAAATTTCAAACTATTCAAAACAGTTGAAAGGAAGTGGATCTTTTCCAGTTCCTTCTCTGAGAACAGTATCACCTTAATTCTAAAACCAGAAAAAAATACAACAAAGAAAGATTTTAGGCCAATATCCCTGATGAACACAGATACAACAATCCTCAACAAAATACTATCTAATTAAATATAACTGCACATTAAGAGTGAGCATTTGCCTGGCTCAAGTGAGATTCAACCTTGGTATGTAGGGGTGGTTTAAATTTGATACATAATAAAAACCATATAATTATTTCAATAAATGCAGGGAAAATGTTTGATAAAATACAGCATCCCTTCTTGATAAAGAAAAAAAAACCCTTAGATTGAGTATAGAATAAACATGCAACAACATGATCAACCTAACATACGACAGACCCACAGATACCATCATATTGAATGAGGTGAAGCTGGAAACATTTCCACTAACATCCAGTACCACGTATGGATGCCCACAATCATCAATATGGTTCTGTTTTAGCCAGAGATTTTAGACAAGCAAAAGAAACGCAACAAATGTGAGTGGGAAAGGAGGAAGTCAACTTACTTGTGTTTGAAGGTGATTTGGTACTATACATAGGGGAACCAAAAGACTCCACCATTACTGGAATTTATAAGAGAGTTTAGCAGAATTGCAGGATATAAAATCAACACGCAAAATCAACAGCCTTTGTATACACTAACAATGACATGGCTGAGAAATAATTTGTAAGGTCAGGCTCATTCACAATTGCTACCAAAAAAAATGACATGCCTGAGATAAATTTAATCAAGGATGTGAAGCATTTATGCAATGAGAATTAGAAAACATGCAGGAAAGATATAAAAGAAAACACAAAAATGGAAAAATTCTCATGCCATTTATTGCAAGCGCTAAAATCACCTGGATTTCTGAAGTACCCCCCAACATTTATAGATTCAAATGATCACAGTTGGACATTCTTCCTAGACTTGGTAAAAATGGTTTTAAAATTCACAGGGAATCACAAAAGACTCTTATTAACCAAAATAGTCCTAAGCAATAAAAATAAACATGGAGGCATTATGATCCCATATTACATGCCTGATTTAATCAAAACAGCCTAGAACTGGTACAAGCAGGGACATGTGGACCAAAACAGAGACTCTAGAATCTAATTCATACATCTATAACAAACTGATATTGATAAATAAGCTAAAATCACTACCTGAAGAATGGATAGGATCTTCAACAAGTTGCATTGGGAAATTGTATAGAAGTATTAAGCAAGACCTCATCTTATACCCTATACAAAATTCAACTCACACTGTCAGCGATGATTACCTGAGACTCAGAAGAGTCAATAGAAGAAAACTTAACACTGTCTAACTGCCTGAAAAGTCTTGCACCAAGTATACAAGCATGATAAGGGGAGGAGATGCCTGATGTGATGGTAGAATGTGTTTACTTTAGGAATGTGAATTATTTTTGTCACTCTAATCTATACACTCTTCTGTAAAAAGGAAGACACAGAGGATGCCATCTCTTGAAATAGAGCACATGGAAGCAAAAATGAAAAAAGACCAATAGCTCCACACATTCTTACTTCTTGGCCTAAAATGTGCCTGTAGTTTGGTCATTGCTTTGATGGACATTTAACCTATCAGATCATGAAAAATTTCCAGAATGATGTTGGTTTGTAACAAATGTTACTATTAGTCAAAATGACCTTTCAAGTTATATCCAGAGCAAAAGGAAAAAAATTAAAGACTTAATATTAGGAACATGTTCAAAAACATAAAAAATAAACAAGGAAAAGACAGGCAAAATTCTTTTATTGCACGTATGTTCCAAATTTTCTACTAAAGAGAATGATCTGCAGTCAGACATTCAATTATATGAAAGGGCATTCATATAATTGTGATTAAAAGAACTGAATGAGGAAAAATGTTTTCAACCAAGCATTCTGCTGATATTGAATTGGCAAAATAAATACATGAATGGGTAGAGAAAAGCAATTACCCTATCCTAAAACAAAATATACACATACATAAACACATAAATCAATTTCTAAACAAGTACACTAATAGTACAACCATACATATAACAGGATTTGTACATAAGTGCAGTACTGAGTGATGGTTGTTTATTTCATGTGCAATGTATATAGACACACACAAACACACTGGGGAGTCAATGCGAGGTCTGTTATCTGGAAAAGACCTATGGAGGATCCTATGATTTCATACTGTAGGAAACTCTGACAACAGTAGAGGTAACAACTTGCACTGGGTGAAAGCGAACAGGAGAGTTTATTTACCAGTTTATCCCATAGTTAGTTTTTAGCAGCTGCTCTCAGGAAACTGCTAACTCCCAAGAAAGCACTGTAGATGCTGGCAGCTGTGCTACCCCCACCCCGCCCTCCAACTCCAAAGAAGTGCTGCCAGCTTATGCAGGGAAGCACACCCATGGCCAGTGTTGAGAAAAATGAAAAAGGATTTGTTACTACATTGATTGACTACCCACAGCTGCAACTGCACATCTCACCAACGAGAATTTCCCTGTTTCAGTGTTCTCACCAATGAATTGGAGGACCTTAGAGAAAACAGAAATCGAATCTGTCAAATTTCTCTAAGATGACAGGGAGAACAAATGCAGAGCAAAAGCCTGAACGATAGACCTGGATTATGACAATAGACTTTGCCTCAAAAAAATCCTCTGGATAGGGAAAAAATGAGGCAAAAGTGGATTAACAACAATTTTTGCGAAAAAGACAAAGTTCTCCTACTTGACCATGCATTCAATATGAGTCAAATAGAACATAATGGGATAACATATCAAACCTCAACAGTGAAACGGTTGAAAATCTAAGGCCTCTGTAACCCAGGTGAATGAAGAATTAGGAAGCAAGGATATGGAAGAGGATTATATTTATTGCACATTACTGTGGAGGGAAAAAATAAGAATTAAGAGCAGAAATCATAGAAAAGCAGATTCTGGCTCAGAGTTAAAAAAAAAAGACGTCGTCATCATCAGTGCTAGAAAATATGCCTTATGAGGATATATAACCTATTTTTTGAGATTGCCAGACATGGTTGAACAAAATTCGATAGAGACTCTGAAGGAAATTTTTATTTGGGATAAGAGAGAGAAGGATTTTGATCTGAGGCCCCCACTTTCCCTTTGACTTCTACTAGTCTCTGAATTTAGTTGATAATTTTCCATATGAGGGCCAAGAGACAGGGAGCAATCGGAAGCAGAAAGAGAAACACTGCAGAATCTGAATAATCCACTGATGGATATGTAAGTTTCTGAAATAGGCAGTGGTTACTGAGTGCCATTCAAAATTCCTGCTCAGATGTGACTGTTTCAAAGGCAATTGGGGAAATTTGCTAACCTTGAGCATACCTTTGCTTATATCCATGCAAAGAAAGCTAAGAACGAAAAAGACTTGAATTTTTACAGAAAGGAAAAAAGGCAGACTTAGAGGAATGAAATTAAAGGAAACACGCCAGCGGGAAATGGGAGACACTGTGTATCTACTCACTTTTGCTCACCCCAATTTCCTACTTACTGGTATTTTGAATGCATATAATTTCTTCCCCTCTGGGTTCAATCAACGGCTGACCACATCTGGTCTATTGGAAGTATACGTCATCTTGGTTTTGGAATATAGGCAAATATGCACTTAGTTTTCCTCCAAGCCAGAAGGTTGCTCAATGTTTAAGGCTTCTGTCTGTGAAATGCCAGGAAACAGGGAACAATGGTAAGAGGACAGGGATCTGTGCAACCAAAGCGATTAGATTGTTGTCACTGTACATGCCTGTGGGCCATTTCTGTGAGCTTTCCAGCATGGGGTTTTCACACGTACTGTGTAGAACTTCACACACAGGATAATCCTATCTTTCTGTGAAATTTCCTTCAATGTAGTTTGTCTAATTAACAAATTAATCTTTATAAATTCCCTAGGGAGATGATGTCAATTTATAAGAAAGAATCCAGAGACTAATGGAAGAACCTAAAGTATTAGCAAAAGGATGTAAGAACTGAACGGAACTCCGGAATCCAACTCAAGCATAATGCGATGGATGTTCAGACTTTCCTTAACAAACCTTGTATTAGAACTAATGATTCCTGAATACGAGTGTTACAGGCCAAAATCACCAGAAGAAATGTTGAAATCACAGAATAATTAGGTAACATCCCTTTTACTTTCACAAGAAAGTGTTTAGAACTTACTACAATATTAGTTCTAGACATGTTAGTCCCTTTAAAAAGAAAATCTAAAGCCAGAGTTATTACTCTCAGCTCTAGCAGTAACTTTCCAATCATATTTACAGTATCCACAAACATCATTGCTTTATGTGATATGATTAATGTGTGTATACACAGGAATTACTTGTTGGAAGTGAATAAACTGATTGTTTCATCTTTATGACATTTTTACAAACAACCCAGAAAATTTGGAGATCAAATGTTTTATCATTATTAAGGTAGAGCCAGTATATTAAGCAGTTTTCATTTTGCTTCACATTCAGTGCCAAAACAGATAAGAACATAGCTTACTTTGAATACATTCAGAACATTCTTGAACCAAAAGTGTGGGCACGTGTTGTGAGAATGAGCTCAAAGCATGGGGAAAGTATATACATCCTAAGGTGTTCTGCCTGGTTTTGAGGCTCTTGGAGGATGTGTTGTGATGCAAAGGAGAACATTCAATAGGTTGCATGATTTCTTCAAGCAAAGTGAACATAATAAAAACCACCAAAGGATAATGAGTGAACCAGCTATCTGAAAGGCTAAGACAAATATAGAGCATAGCCCAAGAAACTTAAAAGCTATTCTTAAGTAGGGATGAACAAAATTGGTTAAAATCCAGTGTTTATTTCTTCTTTTATTCTTCCCTGTATGGAAATGGACTAAGAAAATACCATATGAAAAAAAAATAAAGCTCAGAAATGATTTTTCTGTCTATGATGTAGAATATTCAGGAGCCAAAATAAAGCAAAATTTACAGTGAAAAATAACTGATTATAGAAACCCCTGAGAATTTACGATTTGTCTCTAGAGGCATGTATAATGAGGTTATTTGCCTTTAATATTGTGGAAACTCATTTCACAACTGTAAATATCTCTTTTACTTTTAGTTGATATGACTAACATGCACATAGACATACTATGAAGGAGAATGTGAAAAAGACCAATGACAAAAGAAAGATGGAGAAAAGTTTAATTTTACTCCAGGTCATTTGTTAGGGACATTTTGACAAAAGTGCATCTTGGGTATCAGAAAAAAAATGGAGAACCCCACACTCCAAAACAATAGAAAGTTTACATATGCTATGCTAATTGGAGGAGACTCAAGGTCAAACAGAATCTACCATAACTTTCTTAAGAAATGTTAATTCCCCAGCTTATTTGCCTTATACTCAGGCAAACGTGACACTGTTGAGGAAAAGCAGGCAAGAGCTGGAGGGCATTCTGTTCATGCCAACTCTGTATGAACTATACCAGTGTGCCTACATAGTTGCCTGTTCTAATTTTTCTTTAAAGAGATCTGGGTGGTGGGGAGCAGGTAAAGCACCTGCCATATGGCTGTGGGTGCTCACCAACCAGGCCACTCCACTGCCATTACCGCCACTATGAGTATGTGTAGGGTTATACATTACTAGGGACCGAGGGACTGCAGATGGGTCAGAATGGGGGCCGCTGAGGGTTTGTCTGAAATATAAAAATGATTTTGTTTGGGGAGCATCCAAGAACAAGGTTACTGTATTCGTGGGTATTGGAGGTAGCAGAGATGCTGTGAATCAGAAAGGGGAATCCAGAGGGTCTCCTTTGGTCAAATCAGAGCATTTTTCTGCATGCACAAGAACTGGTGCTATGTATGGGCAGACAGGGCCAATCTTGGTTACAGGAGCTGTTGGAGCTCATCAGGTTTGCGGTAGGTCTGGTAGGTCTGGTAGGGGTTCTTGGGGTTTACTCCAAATAGGACACAGCACTTGTTGGTGAGTGTAAGGGTGGCAGATGCATCTAGCTGGGCTGGGGTACAGTACCTCTGGCACACATGAGAACTGGGACCAAGGGGTAGGCATGGCCCAGAATCCTTAGAGACACTTCTGCTAAGCTGGAGCACTTGAGAGCTGAAACTGGGATAGGACACACTGGGTTGGTCATAACATCCACAAGCAGTGAGAGAACCGGGGTTGCCAGTGGGCATAGTAGACGCTTATAGGAGTTATCCTGACTAGGCTGTAGCACCCACCAGCATGCATGAAAACCTGGGGTGGGGACAGGGCAGGTGGGATTTTTCAGAGTTGCCCTAACTAGGCTGCAGCACCCCTTGATGCATGCAAAAGCCATGCATAGGGGCAAGCTGGACTGGGATAGAGCAGATGACATGACATGAAAAGAGATTTGAACCATTAAAAAGCCATGCCATATTCTTGAAACAGAGGATTCAACATTCCAAACAATGTAATATTTGTTTAATTCACTTTTCAAGCATTACAAGGTCTCACCTAAAATACAAACTATTTTCAGCTACATCTGATTATTCTAAAGTCAATTTTAAAAATACAAACAAAGGTCACAAGAGGCACATTTTTCCCAAGAACAGTGTGAATCAGTGTCCTCATTAATGCTATAGTCACTTCATTGACTTCACTTCAAAATCAATAGCAAACACGTTACAAAAATCTCCAGGAGGATGCTAAGCAAATTTTCTGCAACTCACCTCTGAATTCAAACTATCCATGTCTGCAGATTCAAGTAAATTCTGATGAAATATGCGTTTTAAATTTAAAATCATATTTATGCAGAACCTGTATACTATTTTATTGCCATTATTTCCTAAATAGTATAGTGTAATAACTATTTACACGGAATTTTCATTGTATTAGTTATTACAAACAGCAGAAATATTTTAAGTATCTAGAAGGGTGTGCATAGGTTAAATGCTAATGCTGTTATTTTTCATAAAAGATTTGAGCATTCACACATTTTGGTATATGTGGAAAGTAGAATACAAATCAATTCTTTAAGGATATGGAAGAACAAATGCATTTTAAAAGGAATTAGGTGAAAAAAAAAGCAGAACAATATAGGTTGTTGATTTGGTATTTGCCTGTGAAACATTGGTAAAAGTTTGCAGGAGAGGCAGAAATAAATCTAACTAAATTAATGCAAATATATAAATGCATCAGAAGATGAAGGCCAAGGGATAATAAAATCCATTATTGAATCTGATCAGTTATGCATTGCCTACATGAGGAAAGTAGAGGGTTAGATATTCCTATGTGGTATATCATTTCAATTTTAAATGTTAAAAATGGCTTTGTTGTAAGCGAAACATTTTATCAAAACCTTGTTTTAGTAGTTTCAATAATTTTTAACATCTTGCCATGTTCACCTCATACATGAATATTATATGCATATATAAAAATATATACACACTATTTTTCTTGAAAGCAAGTGCTGTAGGTCAATAAAGGAAGCACACTGGTGGCCCTAGGATTCTATGTTATAAAAACAGGACTTCCACAGGGCCAGAAGTTGGCATAAGAGGCAAAATCACTACCAACAGTGCTGGCATGAGCATTCACTGATGTCCTGGCTGCTCCACTTCGAATCCAATTTCCTGCTGATGCACCAGGGAAAGCAGTAGAGATGGTCTAAGGGCCTGGGGACCCATATTCACGTGGGAGATCCAAAAGAAGTTACTGCCCCCACGTGTCTTTCTCCTCTTCTCTCTAACTCTAGCTTCCCAATAAATCAATAATTGAATTTTGCTCTTGTTTTTGTTAATACGCTGGTCACCGAATGGGCCAGAAAGGGAAAAACGAGCACATTAGAGGGACATTCGGTCGTCAGTGATTTGGCTTGGTCTACGTATCACCATTTTCTCCCAGCATCTTTTCATTCTACTCTCCTTCTTTCTTCAGAGACTGATACGCAGAAATGTTCACTGAGAATTATTTAGTAGTAGCACTAACAATTGAATTCATGTTAGCCATGAAGAATACATTGCACATTTTTAGCTCCTTGACAAATGAACTGAGATTTGATTTTTAAAATCAAGCAGCTAAAAAACGGTGTTGGGAGTTGTTCTTTACTTGAAAAATACATGTTTCTTCTGAATCGAAGTCATAATGTCCCTTTATTATTTTTTAAAAAAATCATCCTAAAACAGAAAACCTGAAGACTTAGTCAAGCACATAACTCTCAAGTTTCTGAACATCAGGTCTGATCCTACCCTGACTCCATTTATCTCCAATGGCAGTTTTGCTGGTTCCAAGGGGCTTAGAAAACCAAACAGCAGTCCACTTTCTGTCTTCTCCACGTTTTGCTCATCCCTCTGCTGAAGAGACTCCGGGCTCTTATTCAACTCTAGGCAGGATGCCAGAGTTCAGGGGTTGCCAGGAAGGAAGGGAACCCTCCTTAGATCCCTGGCTCCCAGTAAAGAACATACTCAAACAAAGGAAGATGAGAAAAGGGTGGAGGCCGACTGTGGGCTGCTGACTTTCTGAGTTTCTATTTTAGTTCATTTGCACGGAATCATGAGGGTGGATGCGATTTCTACACGGTTAAGAAGGTCACTAGAAACGGGTCTGGCATTTTGGTTCATTTCCTGTCTAAGCAAGTCTTTCACTGAAAGTTATTCTGAAAAACTACACTAGCTTTTGTTGTGATAACATTATCTAAAGGTGGAAGCTTATGCCACACATTGCCAGTAAATACAGAAAATAGAGCTTAATAAATCTTTACTGAATTCAAGATCAGGCAGTACTCTAGGGCAGAAAATAAATATTTTCCTTACTAGTGTTGTTGGCTGTAGAATGAAATCTCTTGCCTTCCTGAAATTACACTTTACATTCTTGTTGCCTTCTTCTTTGACATATTTTCTATCTCTTTGCTACTTCTAGATCCTGGACACCTGCAGTGCGCAAAAATTCTGCCCCAGACATTGCACTGAGAGTCAACTCTCACTCCTATATAATACAGTTCTCCTATTCACATTTTACCCTGATCCTCTGATTTGGATTCACATTTCCAGCTGTTCAATATTTTAACTTATATGACCTGTCTAAAGAGATGAACCTCATTCAAAACACCTTGGGCAAGAATTCAGGTACTAGTTTTTTAATTACAAGCATGAAGTTGTGGCTATAGGTGGCCCCAATTGCTTTTTATATCCATAGTCCAAATGTCTGCCACCTGAATGCCTCCAAATTTCCAGACATCTGGAATTCCTTAACAATTAAAGGGGAAGAAAAAGCTGAGCACCTTGGTCCACATAATGTCACTTTTTATATCTCCAAGGATTCTTGGAAGACAGGAACAGGTGGGGTAGAATGGGGGTTATATTCCTGCTAGTCACCTCTCCTAGTCATCCTGTGCTTCAATTTCCTGCTTTGATTGAGTTCTGAGGCTTTGAGGCTGCTTTCTTCTTCCTGTGGTACACATGCCAATGGCTTCCAGGTTACAGCCCTCCCTAGAGCTCTGGAACACATTTCCTAAATACCTTTTCAACACTCAACTTGGATATCTAATAATCATCTCACAGTTAAAGTACAGAAATCTTGACTCTTCCACTAACCCACACCTGTTTCTGTAATTTTCCCTAGCTCAGGAAATGGCACTACCATTCATCTAATTCCTTGAGCTGAAAGGCTAAGTGTCATCTTCAATTTTTTTTTTCCTTCACACCCAAAGACCTATCTGCTCTCTTTGCAAAACATGTGCCAAATCCAACCAGTTATCTGTTCCTCTGATACTGTCATAATCTCTCAGTTGAACAACAGCAACTGCTCCTTATTGCCTGTTATTTAACTGTCCTCGTGCTTACCATTATACATCCTAAAAATATTCCCCATGTCACCATGATCCTCCAAAAACATAAACTGAAGCCAGTTACTTGTAATTCTAAGCCATCTAATAGCCACTGCTCATATTTAGACTAAAACCCAAGCTCTTTAAATTCGAAGGTTCTCCATGATCCTACCTTCATCTTAATATCTTCACCTCCTATTCTCTATTGTTTCTTAAAAGTACTTATTCCTCTCTAGCTCTCCTCCTCTCTGTGTATCTGCATTTCCAATAAAAATGAATAAATCTTTAAAACAAAAGAGTGGTAATAATACTATCCACTGAAGTCTTCTGCTTGGCACTATAAATAAATGTTGCCAGAGATTTATAGTGTTCATTGTTTTGTGGAATGTGCCTGATTAACACCCCCAAAAATCAAGCGATGGGATTTCACATCAGGAGGTCCATTAGTGCTAGAGATCCACAAGTAAGACTGTTTCTGACCTCTAACTTCCTCACCTTGCTTAATTTTCCAGAAGAAATGTCAAGATAAAACCTGGAAAAAGCTGAGTTGTGCAGCTGAAACTATGTAAACCCTAGCACCACCTCAAGCCCCACAGTTAAGAGATGATAACCTAATGTTCCCTGGAGTTGGGTCCTTAGGCCTGGCCAGGCTTCCTTGAGTCTGCTCTTACAGGCATAGTGGAGAATCCTTTGTTTGGTTTTGTTTTGTTTGTTGTTTGTTTTTCCAGATCTCACAGATTTACGTCACTGCTGACTTCTTCCTTTCTGGTTTGGTCTTTGGAAGCTAATTCCATCTGGGAAAACTAGGAAAGCAGGATAATTGCCTATACGAAAAGCAGAGCCTTCAGGAAATAATGGTTCTTGCATGAAGAAACTTTAGGATAGCCTTATGATTTGGTCTTAATAGTACTATCAAAATGCAATTTTGGAATTTCCATTATTAACGTGCTAAGGGCAATATGAAAATAAAAGTTAGCATCCTTTGACATATTTTTCTATTGAGCTTCGAGTGTCTGTTACATGCAAGCAAACTTCTGGGATTCTCTTTACACATAGGACACCGAGAGACTGTACTACTGACGGCCTCACAGTTGGTAAGATAAAAAGCAAAATGGACTATAAGAGCTGGCCAGAAGATGCCAAGGAGGGTAACATGAGAACTTCAGAAACTCATTCCTTTTTCCTGGATTATTAAAAGTTAAGTCTATCAGATTTCTGAGCAGTATAAATTATATAATTAACCTTAGGAATAGGAATATTCAAGTACAGTAAGTTGGGAAGCAGAAACAAAGGGGTTAAGTAGCAAAACAATAAATTTATAAGACATGAGGAAATGACCGGCAAAATTCTCACTGATAAGTAACACCACTATCAGTTAAGAACTCCTGCCATGTCCTATTTTCTGGGAGGCCTGGCAATTTCTTTCTCTTTCCCATATTTTGTATTATTAAAAAAAAAATCCCGCTTTCTAGGGTAAGCTGAGACATGGTTTTTGCATTTTCAATGAGTTTTAAAAAGGATAGTTTATTTAATGGCTAATATACAGGATATTAACTTTTTATTTTTCTCTTCTGGAATCTTGGAGTTCCCAAAGGCACAACATAATCAAGTTCCCTTGTGTTCCTACTTCTGTGCATATAAACTTCGTGCTCTCCCATATCCATCAAAGACTAAATTATAATAAGATACCACAATAACCGAAGGACATCCTAGGGCAAGTATAATGGAAAAACAAAAAAATAAAGCAACTCTAACACAAATGTTAAGAAAGAATAGATTATCTTGTGTGTAGCATGCATTCCCATCTTTGTCTTCACCATACATCATGCCTACCTACTACAAGTTAGAAGAAAAAAACTGAGGGAGGGTGATATGGGCACACAGATCAGAAATCAACCTTCATCGTAACTTTCTAGAAATCAAAGGCTGTTTATACTTAACGAATGGGTAGAGCTTTCACTATCCCACACCATGTATTTATCCAGAGTTATGAATTTTGCTGAGCACTAGCTAGGGCCGAATGTTAGCTTTTTCCCTTTCCTAGACAGGGTAAGATGCTTGTCTGTGTTCTTCAGATAAAAAAAAAAAAATAGAACCCATAAGCTACACATACAAGCATTGTTACACCCACCCATACAAACACACACACACACAACCACACACATACACAGATTTAACATCCCTTATCTTAAATTCTTGAGACAAGAAGTGTCTTGTATTTCATGTTTTCTCTACACATTTGAGAATATTTACTTAGGCATAACATTTGATTATATCTTGAGTATATAACTGAAAGTGTATACCTCAAACTCATTTACGGTTGTATTTCAGGTATAATGTATACATTAGGCCTGAAGGCATTTTTTTTTACAATATTTTAGTGCACCCATATTTTGACTGCAACCAGTCATGTGTGGACACATATGAAAATGTTCAGTTGTGAGTCAATTGTGCACAGAAGGTTTTGTCTTTGTGAACATTCTGAATTCTGAACTTTCATATTAAGGTTGTTCCCTCTGTGTGTAAGTGTGTGGTGGGGGTGGGGAGGAGGATAAGGAGTGAGACACCCTGAGGAATTGTTTTAGGACTGCAAATTGAAAGTTTTACCTACGGCTGTCACATAAGCAACATGCACAAGATTTCAGCATTTGCTTTCAAGGGCTGCAGCTGATTGGAAGACACCCATTCAGATTATGGAGAGTCAATTGCTTTCCTCAAAAAAGGTTAATCACATGCTGACATGAAATTAACCCTCTCCAACATCATTAACTTATATTTGCTATGGGAATTACTATCTTAGACTGGAAAATACCGTTTTTTCCATAATGGAAAACAAAGAGGTATAGAACAACAGCTACATGACAGAATGGGTAATGTACGATCATGGATTTATTCAAAAAGCACAATCATATAGTTTTGGACCAGTTGTTTTGTGGTAGATGTCTCTTCCATGTCCGACTCAGGAAATCTGGAGATTGACTCTCTGTGTGTCTTGATGTGATTGGATTTCCTCCCCAGGGCTGTGTGGCTCCGTGGATTTTGGATTGAGAGACATGGGGGATGCAAAGCATCCCATCTATCCTATTCAAGAAGTCATGTCCTCCAGAATGGGCTATACTTTCTCTGAGCCAGAGACATATTTATTCCCCTTTGTGCAAAGTTCTCAAGAATGGTCCAAGCCAAGCCTGTGCCTGTGAGGTGGTGGCCAACCAGAAGAGACACCTGTGAAATATGTACAAGGATGTCTTAGAGGCTGTCTGCAACCACAAACATCTCTGCATGGTTAAATACATTCTCTAACACACACAGAGATGATTGTAAGTAAAGGCATAATGAGCTGTCCATGTTTCAGTTGTCAGAATATCTCCTTCTCCTGCTCATACAGGGCCCATGGCCCTCTCAAAAATATTTTCTGCCTAGTGTTTCTTCCTTTCAAAGCAGTCAAGAATAGAAACTTTGCCTCATTTATGCCCCCTGTACAAATAGTAAAAATTCCTTCCCTTCCCAACTCTTTTCTTGTCTTTCATTCCTGTCTTTGAATTACATAACAATATCTCCTTATATTGGCTATCCCTCCCTAGCCAATAAAAAAAAAAAAAGAAAGAAAGAAAGAAAGAAAAAAGAAATCCTGCTAGTTGTTTTCAACAAAAATATATTTTGGCAGCTTATAACGAACCATCACCTATAATATCCATACATTTTATCTTTTCCATCACTATTTTCACTTTCTTTATTTCTATAAGCTGAATCTACACTGGTTAACTGCTGGTGGAAATTCCCTGATAATTTTATTTGCACAAAAATGGAGGTCTCCACCTTGAAGGTATTCATGGAATGCTTTCTTCTACCTCCTGGAGATAGGTACCACAAGTCTTGAAATTCCAGGTTAATCATTTTATCAATTAGGCCACACTCCTGTTCTTTGAGTGGATTATTTCCCTGTACTAGGTGATGTTTCTCTTTTGCAATTAATGTTTCAGAAAATCATCTCTCATGGCTATGATTATTTATTATTTCCTATGAGTAAATCACATATCTTGTGATAAGTTGCAAAAGTCAGAATTAGAAGTTGCTTTCATCAAAACAACCCAATTGAGAACTTTCAGTTCAGGCAGTTACTGGTTGTAAAGGTTGTCTGAGAAATTGTTGTGCGCTAGCCTGCCTCTACACCTGAAAACTATTATTAACTGATAATTTTCATGTGTTAGCAATGCTGATAATAGCAAAAAAATCTAATAGCTGTATAGATATGCCTATACTTATTTCTTTAATTCCAACATCCTTCCCATTCTATAATGGATGTGAAAATTGGCAAAAAAAAAAAAAAAAAAAAGGTACCTGTTGAGGCCAAGATAGAAATATCTGGTAACATGCAAATGATGGTAGAAAGGAGAGTTTTCTGTCCCCAATCTATCTACCTCATGTGGTTGTGAGACTCTATTCTGTACACATTCAATGCCTCTAAAAAATGTTGGGTAATTTTCTGGTTAATGATAGCATCTTCTGAGGAAAAAGTTCTTTCCCATTCCTGGCACGGTCACCAGTCACTGGCTATCAGCAACATAGCTCAACTCTCCAACTGCATCAGCAAATGATGATTTCCTTGTGTCTTCATAGCACCTTCCTTCTGTATATGTCTGGCTCTGTTTCTTATTTTGTTTTCTTGTATAGACATCAGTCATACTGGATTAACAGCCTTACCAACACTAGTATAAGCTTGTCTTTTAAACCTGCAATTACTTTATTTCCAAAGAAATTGGGAGAAAGGTTGAATTTGAGTAGTACTGTTCAACTCAATATAGTGTTCAAATGAGGTACAAGCCAGAAATCAACACCTAAAAGGTCCTGCTTGATACTGTAATAGCAGGTTCAACAAAAAGAAAAATGACTCTGCAGAGGTAGAAATGACTTGAGAACATCTTCTAGTGGAAAGAATCAATGATAAGCTCTCTAATCATATGGCAGAACTTTTTCTCTACATTTCATTTCTACATAAGACAGAATATTTGAGCCACACTCTACCATGCCAGTGCTCTGTAGCACTAGGTATCAAAATGATATTTGTAATCTTTTATTCTCAATGTTGTAGTCTAAAAGAATAAATCCCAACTGATGTAAAAATAAACCTAAATCAACACAGGTATTTTTAGAGTGCAAATGCTTAGATGTTTCACTGCACTGCAAAAATGATTAGGTTTCATTAACAGACGCTATCCAGAATCTTCTAAAAGTCTAATGCTATGTATTATTTATGCTCTAGATTACTTTTTTAATTCCAAAAAAAAAATTCTAAGTATAAGCTCCCAAGAATTTTGGGTAAGTAAGTAGGTCTATTAGTAAAGATTTCTTCAACCACACAGGCAAGCTGTCCTCACCAACCTTGAGTTGTTCTCGTCCTGTGGTTTCCAGACATGCCTGAACGTTGCCATCACCATGTGCTTTAATAACTTGTAATGCCTTTGCTTCACCAAATCAACTTAGTCAGAATCACTGAGGCTAGGGCGTAGGTACCATTTCTGAAACTCAATAGTCAATTCCAATGTCTACCCAAATTGTGACATTGTGATCCTGTCCCAATAACCCTCGTAGTCCTTTCGGGTGAAGTCAGCCTAAAATTCATATACTATTTGCCATACCCAGAATAGCTGAAGGTGCTAGCTGGCAGCAGTTTGGTAAAAAAGATGATAATGTGTTATGGTTTGATTTGCTTCAACCCCCCTGGATATGAACTTAATGGAAATAAGGTTAACACAGATTTGTCTAGTAGTTTGTTCAGTATGACGAGTGTCCTACTTATATGAAGAGATACACATAGAAAGAAGATAATCATGGGAAAATAGAGGCTGATCTTGGAATAGTATAACTACAAGCCAAATAATGCCAAGGGTTTCCAGCAAACAACTGAATGTGGAAAAGGCAAAGGTTCTTCCCTACAGGTCTCAGATGAATCACTTAGCCATGATGACCTCTTGTTGTCTGATTTGCAGTTTCTCCAACTGTGACATTAGATTTCCCTTGTTGAGCCAAATAGTGTGTGGTACAAATTTATGACAGCCTTAGGACCCATCAGTGTAGGAATGAGCTGCAATGTTGTGCTTAGCACACTGTCAGAGACCTTTAGGTATATTGTGAGAAACTGTTCGTGAACGCTGAAGTACTGCCACTAGAAGTGAATTAAAGGAGACAGCTGTCCCTCTGTGGGGAAGAGGAATAGTAGTGATTAGCATTTATTGGGAACTCAACAATCCAGCCACACATTACATATGCTAGTTATTTTAATCCCCAACAACTCTTTGCGGTAAATGCTATTTTTATGCTCATTTTAGAAAACAGGAATATGAGGGTCTCACAAATAACAAAATTGACTCAGACTTGCTCCCACAAGAAGATGGTGAAGATCTAACCCAACAGCCCTTCCTCCCAGTGTCAGCAAAGAGAAAAATACCTCGGTGAGCCTAGATATCTCACCAAGACAACTTTCTTTTGAGTCAGAGGCCCAATACAGCTGGCTGCATGGCAAGAGTGGGAGCCGTGGCTCTGATGTGACAAGCACAGGGGGTTGGCATCAATCTCTTGCAGCTGCCAAGAAAAATTAAACAAAGTCAATGGAAGCAAAGGAAAGGCACTAACAAAATCCCAGCAGCAGCAGGAGGGAGGGCCCAATTACTACTGGTTGAAGTGTGAGGAAAATTAAAGTTGGTGATGGTTCAAGGTTATGTTGAAATTCCAAAGCAGTGGGCTTGCATAACCATGAAGCATGGAAATTAAAGCATTACTGATGTTCACACTGTTTATTTCAGGACTTTGTTCTGTCTCACTTTGTCTCAACAAGTCTCACTCCAGTCACGCGCTACCCAGCAAGGGAAAAGGAAAAAAAAGTTGGAAATGGGTGTGTGTATATGTGCATGGGCACATTAAAAATATAAATAAATTAGGAATAAAGAAAACTACAAAAAGTACAATGTAACTAACCTTGTTTGCATCTGCCCTTGACTACTCATATTAAGTTAAATGAAACAGTGTTCTTTATTAGGCCCTAATTCCCCAACAACGGAAACATATTCAGAGTAATACATTCTTAATTCCCTTGCAGAGGCATTGATACCTGCTGTGTCTTCAGCAGACACTTAATAGACTAATTGTTTTCAAGGTCCCAAACCACATTAAAACATAATCTCCTCCACAGCTTTTTTTAAGGTTTTTTTTTAAACTTAAAAAAGTAGATTTACAAAGAAGACAGAGAGAGAGAGAGAGACAGAGAGAGAGAGAGAGAGAATCTTCTATCCACTGGTTCATTCCCCAAATGCCTGCAATGGTCAGATCTGATCCAAAGGCATCAGTTAGAAGTTTCTTTCAGTTCTCCCACGAAGGGTCCCGAGCAACGGGCTCATCTTCTGCTGCTTTCCCAGCTGCATTGGCAGGGAGTTGAATGGCAAGTGGAGCAGCCAGAATGAACTGGTGCCCTCATGGGATGATGGCAGTACTGGAGGAGGATTAGCTTGTTGAGCCACTGTGCCAGCCCCTTCTCCAGGGCTTCATGAATGAATGTGATTATCTCTAATGTGGAGAAGAGGAAATCAACCTCAGTCAACATAGATGCTAGAAGGAAAAAATAAGATTTGAATCCAGGGCTGTCTGTTTTACCTGAAAGGCAGACTACTCAGCGACTATATTGTGAATTTAAAAGGTTATTTAAAAGTCCATGGAAAATGGAATTAAAAGCTAAGTCTATTTTAGTGCAACCAATTTTTAAAACCATCTGTTTTGGTCAAAAAACACATTTTCCATAAACTTTTTGAAGATTCCCTCATAACCATAAATTTAACTGTACTGAGATCAACTTAGCTCCTAATTCAATTGTCACAAACTTTTGATGTCCCTAAACCATCTTCCTCTATCTGATAGTGTCTACACTGTGCTATTTGACTTCTTTTGTTTTTTTGTGGCATTCATTACAATTCCGTAGATGGTTTATATGTATTGAGAATTAACTGAATAGTTTCACTTTTCTTAAAAGACTGCAGTCATCAAATCACAAGAGACAAATCATGCTTACTAGTCAACGAACATCTGATTACTATGTCTTCTTCAGAGTGATTTGAAACAATAATGCCTTTTCCTATAGCCTTTTTAAAAGAGAATGTTTATAGAAACACTCAACTAAGGTTCCTGCTCAATATTTGCAACTCTTTTGCTAATTTGCCAGGTGTAGTTTGCAGATATTTTTGTATCTGGTATAGGCAGTTGACCTAGCACATAAGGTACTAGTGAACATGCATGAATCTCACATTGAAGCACTTATTTTTGTTCCTAGCTCCAGATCTGCATTCTAACTTTTCACTATGCAGTAACTGGGATGCACAGATGATGCCAACTGTCCCCTTGCCACCAACATGGAAAACTTGGATTGTGATCCTGGCTACCAGCTCCAAGCTCAGACCACACCTCACTACTGGGTTTTTGAAGAGTGTAAGAGTGGATGGGATATTGTTGTTCCTATGACTTAGTAAGCTAATTCTCTGCCTGCAGCACAAGTATCTCATACTGGCACCAGTTCCTTTCCTGACTGCTTCACTTCATCCAGCTTCCTGCTGATGCACTTGGGAGAGTAGCCCAAGATAGTTCAAGTCCTTGGGGCTGTCCATCCACATAGGAAACCTGGGGGAGGTTCCAGGCTTTTGGCTTCAGATCGCTCAGCTTCAATGGTTGCCGCCAATTGTGAAGTTAACCAGTGCATGGAAGATCTTTCTGTCTCTGTTTCTTCTTCTCTCCATAATTCTGCCTTTCAAAGAAAAATAGGTACATTCTTTAAAAAAAAAAAACAGATGGGAGATAGTAGTTCTTTTTTCTCTCTCAATCTCTCTCCTCTCTCTCTCCTGCAAATAAATAAGCATTTTAAAATCATGTAAAATCTGTGTGCCAAAAATTTGGCTTAATTTCCTGAAATTAAGCATGAAGAAAAAATATTTTTGTTGACCCTTTATTCTCTATAGCAAAATGCATAAGCAGATATCTTGGGCACATTATGAACAAAAACAGTATCTACCTTTTATGCCTCAATATTTTCGCTTTTTTAAAGGTAGATTTACAGAGAGAGAAAGAAAGAGAGAGCTTTCACCAACTAGTTCACTCCTCAAGTGGACCCCATAACCAAAGTTGCACCAGTCTGAAGCTGGGTGCAAGGAACTTTCGGGTCTCCCACATGGATGCAGGGCACAAGTGCTTGGGCCATTCTCTGTTGCTTTCTCAGGCGTATTAGCAGGGAGCTGGATCAGAAGTGGAGTAATACAGACTTGAGCTGGTGCCAACATCAGATGTTCATACTCCACCATGGCAGCAATCCATTAACAGGCTCATTCTCTCGACATAGAAAAAGCTATAAAACTAAACACAGCAAATTTACTTTAAATAATATAATCATTTTAAAAAGATCAGATATTTTAAGGGAATTTCCAAAAGAAAACATGCAAGAGAAATTGTTACAAAATTTTATATGTCAGTATACATGCAAAATTTACACAGCTTAGTTGATTTTGATACTGTCAGATCAATTGGCAAGATGATAACAGAAGAGACTTTTGTGTCTCAGACCAAGCTAAGTGTCCATAAAATCCTGTCTCATAATCCTTACTCCTTGAAATATAAAAGGCTGTGCTATTCAGTCCCTTGAGCTCAAGCTATATTATGAGTTCTAACCAACCAATTATGAAGAGACAAGATGAGAGTTACTCCAGGATGAGACAGTAAAATAACAACCCAATCTGAATTGCCTCAACAGTCAAGCTGGTTTCTTACTGAGACAGTGTAAACATGCACTAGATTCCACCGTAGAACCATGGGAAAGTCATCTTGGAGAGTCACCTGACTCCAAACAGATCTCATTTGAGTGAGAAACGTTAACTCAGCAGGAAAATCATTTGCTCCTGCTATTTTCATTTGTGAAGGGTCACAATAATTAACATAATTTCCTCTATAGTTACAAGATACCTAAAATAAAAATATTACTGATGTGCACACTGTGTTTTTGAAATTCTCTCTTTTTTTAATCTCGCTCACATTGTTTCAAAAAGCCTTAATTCCACTGCAACCTACCTACCATGTTTGCACACAAGCTTTATCACTATTTCACTGTTTTGAGCCATTTTATATTTCATTAATTTTACCAATAATAATTATTATTTCTTGTTTATATTGATTTGGGGAATCCAATCTCACTTTTTTGATTTCCGTAAGTTAGAAAAGGACTTTTTGGGTCATTGGCCTTAATTTCTTTATCTTTAAAAAGATTGTGTAATATACATTGTAGGTTTCTTGATATCTATTTAGAATTAATATTGCATTACTTCTGAAGTGTAACAAGCTTGTAACTGCATAATGACGTTTGTCACTTCTTTTGTTTAATATACAAATTTGCAAATATATTTATATACACAGAACTTTATAATATATTGTTATAATATTTATCGTAAAACTCTGTGTATTTTAATGAACAGGCAACTCTGGAGTTTTAAATTTGTCATTTCCAGGCTGTTCATTCTTTCCTGGAAGATTTGAGTTCTCATGTGGTGTAATGTTTCCTAGCCTGAAGAACTCTTTTTAGCACTTTTGTTAGTATACATTTCATAGTGACCAAAAAAGATGAAAAAGTAACATTCTCTTACTTTATTTATCATGAATTATTTTATTTCATATTTGAAGTATAGTTTTATTTTTTAAGACAAATTCCAGGTTGGAAGTTATTTATTTATTTAGCTCTTAGCAATGTCATTCCACTTCTTTCTGGTCACCACTGTTACTGAAAATAAATCACAGACAATAGCTTTAGATAAAATTCTTATTCCTTCATATCAAGTTTTTTCTTTGCTTTCAACATTTTTCTCCTTATGAGTATCACCTATGATTACTACTTCTGAGTTGGTAAACTCTCATTTTCTGCTATAGCTCCTTCCTATCCTTACCAGAGATAATTGCCTTGGTCATTAGTAAGTTTTATCACTTTATGAGTTTATTCATTCACAGGCTATTTCTCCAACTAGAACATGAGTCTCATTCACTGGTCCCCCCCTTTAAAAAAAAGATGTATTCATTTTTATTTGAAAGGCAGATTTACACAGGAGGGACGTATAGAAAAATCTTCCATCTGCTGATTCACTCCCCAAATGGCTGCAATGGCTAGAATTGAGCAGATCTGAAACAGGGATCCAGGAGGTTCTTTGGGTCTCCCACATGGATGCAGGGTCTCAAGGACTAGGTAATCCTCCTGTGCTTTTCCAGGCCAACAGTAGGGATCTGGATCCAAAGTGAAGCAGCTGACTCAGACGCCTCTATGGGATGACAGTGTTCCCCACTGTTGTGTTTCCCCTGCCTTGTCTCATGTGTAGCAGATTGCTGATGAAATATTTATAGACTAAATCAATTGCAATATAGCATCCTATCTGTATGTCTCTGATATCCATTAAGTTGTATTTGAAATGAAGAGTCATTTTCTTTTCATTTCACATTTTTTTACCCAGTAGAGCAACTGCTGTTGCCAAGTCACTTTATTTCATAAATACATAAATTGTCCCTCATTCTTCCATTAGTTACTACTTCTAATGAAAGGAAAATTGGACTATTCCAAAGTGAACAAAAATAACTTTGCTACTTTTCAGTAATGCAACAAAACCTTTGAGATCAATGTCTAGATTAATTGAAGAGAAAAATGTGACAGGATGAAATATTCAAGAATTTGACCACTGTTGATTCCTGTTGAAAACGTTTTGATGCTCATCTTTGGCTGTATCTTGGGAATCAGCATCTACAATGCGACTGCAAATGGCATTTCCTCCTTGCCAATGTTTGATACAAGCACTTTGCTCAAATGTGGCAACCATTTCAAATTTACTCCTTGAATTCTTGGCTTTTGTGTGACTTTGATACACTCTTTCGATGACAAGTCTGCCAACATAAAGATAAATCAGAAACAATACAAGTGTAAAATATAAGCTTCATCTGGTTGAAAAAAACTACACGTTAAATCACATTTAAACTCTGCTGAGAAGTAAGCCCTGGCAGGACTTTTTAAATTCAGCACCGTTCATGGCCATAATGATTATGGAATCCTGTTTGTCAGCTTCTTCACCATGCTCAAGAACATGGCTATGCAGGTCAACTGAGTGTTCAGATACTTGAAGCTGACAAACACTGAACCACTGCTCTGTACACAGCCAGAATCAAATGGTATCCCTGGCTCTTCATTACTCTCAGTTTACTAGGAAGTGCTGACACCAGGGCAGGCAATCAGTACCATGTGGTGGACACTAGCTCAGGGAATACGTATGTGCCACAGGATGCCTTTTAAGGACAGCTAATCCAACCATGGTAAGGAAGAGCCTTCTGTAGACACATTTCCAATACTGCTACAAGGAATCTTAGAACTGGTTTATTTTTTCCAGAGGAAGCCTCTACTCTTGAATAGTTTTTCTTTAAACACAATCATCACACTCTTACTTTTTGATTTGTTTTTGTTAATTTGTTTCAAATGCTCATCTTTGATTGCAGCAAACTATCTTGTGTCTAAATTATACTAATGTTCACAAACAAAGCCATCCCAGAACTCTAGGTTATGGGAGTTCCCTACTGTTGAAATGATGCCTGTTATAAGGATACTTTTATCCTTAAGTAAGCACATTTTAGCAAATGAGAAATAAGATTTAACTGCCTTTTTTATTTTAAGATTTACTTATTTATTTTGAAAGAGCAACAGAGAAAGAGGGGAGAGAGAAAAAAAAAGCAAGACATAAGAATGAAGAACCATCTTTATGTGGTGGTACACACCCTGAATGTTTGCAACAGCAACTTAATTGGATGAGCTGAAGCCAGAAACTTCTCACTGGCATCCAGGTACGTGGTCCATCTTCCACCACATTCCCAGGTACACCAGCAGGAAGCTGAGTTGGAAACAAAATAGTCAGAGACAGGAGCTGCTTCCTACCTCTAATTACTGTAGCAAGTGCCCATGTATCACAATTTTAGTATTGACCATCTGAATTTACAGAACTAATTGAATTTGACACAGAAAAATAATCCATGTTTCTGCCCCTAATTTTATAAAGCATAGATGAACATACTAAAAAAGTTAAGGTCTCATCCAATCAGTATCAAATTCTAATGTTGCAATTCCAGAGAAAATACCGGTCATAGATAATGCAAAATTCTGAACACTCGAATTAATATGGCTCACGAGTAGTATTGAGCATTCACCATCCTGATTCATAAGACCAATGACAATGGTCTATTGTGTGTATTGCCATTGATATCTTTCTTTACTCTAGGACTTTAGATCTCAAGAGTTAGAATCAAGTCTTTTTTTATCATGACCATTAACACAGTACATAATTTCTTTATCTGTTTCCTCTACAGTTTTCCTGTAGAGTACATAAATCACTAAATAAGGTTTTATTGGATAAATAAATATGATTACTAGTGTCTATGTGGTATAGAATGTTCTCTGTAGACAAAATTCTATTAAAGAGGGAACGTGAACATCTTATACCAACATTAAACATTCTCAGAGTAGTGGGGGAAACCCACACAACCTGGTGAATCCCTATTGTTTAAAGAAGAAAAGACATTCCCTTTGCTTGTCCATTCTGGTAATAGGAATTCTATTTCAGTAACAAGTGGTGGAAAGTGTATCTGTGTGAATAGAAAAATAAGGAATAGAACTTCTCAGATTTCAAGAAAAAAAGTTTACTTTTATTTGTAATGGGATTTTATTTGCATGTTAGAGTCTATCCTGCCAGGAATAGAGTTATGTGAGAAAGAAAGAAAAGAAACTTTAAGAAAAGGAACAAAATAACAGAAAAGCAGAAGAAAAGGAAAAAAAACTTGAAGCCTGGCCCAGTACCTAGTAGCCTAGCAACTAAAACACTCCTCTACAGCCCAAAGCCACTGCACCCATGTGTGAGACCCAGAAGAGGCTCTGGGCTCCGGGCTTCAGATCAGCTCAGCTCTGACCATTGCAGTCACTTGGGGAGTGAATTATCAGATTGAAGATCTTCGTCTCTGTCTCTCTTCTTCTCTGTATATCTGACTTTCCAATAAAAAAATAATAAAATAAAATAATTTTTTAAAGTCCTTGTCTTGCACGTGTTTGGATCCCACATGGGTGCCAGTTCTAAACCCAGCAGCACAGGTTCCCAGCCAGCTCCCTGTTTGTGGCCTGGGAAAGCAGCCAAGGATGGCCCAAAGTGTTGGGACCCTGCACCCATGTGGGAGACGCTGAAGAAGCTCCTGGCTCCTGGCTTCGGATTAGCTCAGCTCCAGTCGTTGCAGTCACTTAGGGAGCCAATCATCAGATGGAAGATCTTCCTCTCTCTCCTCCTCTGTATATTGACTTTCCAATAAAAATAAGTAAATCATTCTAAAAAAAAAGAAAAAAACTTAACACAACACTGGCCAAAAAAAAAAAAAAAAAAACGAAGAAAAACATATTTTCACAGGTTAGCAATAAAGCAAAGCATTTTTTATGCTTGCCTCAAATTTTTGGCAGAGACACAGGATAATTTTCTTGATTCCAGGGGAAGAGTACAAGAAAACGGCAGGCAGTACAGGAGTGAAGAGGTCGTGAACATTGGAGAAAGATGAATATTGCTGGGAGGCTGATTAGCAATGCCTGATTATTAGACATTCTTAAGCACGGTGTCTTTGCTTGATTTCTGAATCTGCATCTTTTCTGATCCATCAAGATTTACACTTTTCTGCCAACAACTTCACTGGGCTGAGTTTTGCCTTTAATTTAACAATGTACATATTAGACTGTAATGTACCCATAAAAGCTTATTGTCAGACAGCGTTTGTAAAATACGTTTTTTTCAAGACTCACAATGACTAAAAATATGGCATATGCAATTTGGAACCAAGTAGCTCTCATTTGTTTATTAGTAACGACTCTGGTGCCAGTGCCATTTCATTAGAAGACTAAAGTCAATGAATTAAAGATCTCTAGGTTCTGGCAACTATGCAAACTCAAGAGTCTTTGAGAAAAAATCAGATTGTCCCTCATTTTTCTTTCTGGCTCATAGCATCTTCCTTATGGCTCGACCCATTAGCTGGGGTTGTATGAAGCATTTATCCTCATCCCGTCCTTGCCAGATCCATGGCCTGACTCTGTGGTATTTGCCACAGCAAACTAAAAAAAAAAATGAAGGTTTAAAAGGGGATTTACAAAGAGAGAGAAATTCTTAATCATGCTTTCATAACTTTTGGTGAACAGTTGGTTTAAATTTCCAAATTACCCCTTTCAAAAGGAGAGTATCAAAACACATGCAAAAAATAAAAGTCTAAATAAAGCACAATAAATTATTTCACTGCTAAGGTATTAGATTTCAAAGACAAAGGAGAGTATGCATAAGGATATTAGAGTGGACTACATTGGATCTTTGGGAATTGCTGTCAGATATTGATGAAAACAGAGAGACTGTAGGAGATCAGATAAAAGAGAGAAGTGATTACATTTGGAAGAACAATGTGAAATACGTGGCCAACTGAGATTTCAAATGTAAGCTAACAGCAATCCACGAAAGAACAAAGTTGGAGCAAGTCCCACATCTTAAACCACATTTGCAATCATTCGGCATCTTTAAAAATTTTTACATTGCATTTTTTCCTCATTTCAAAATTAGCAAAATACATATTTAATACGTTTAGCATGTCAGTCAGTAATTTGGTCCATGGGCAGTGAGAAGGATTTGTGTTTTTCAAAACTGAATTGGGTTTTAGCAATGCTGTCCTTTCCGTCTGCCTTAGCCAGCTGTAGTCACGGCTGATTCACAGCCCAGAGCCTTTGTCAACAATGGTGCTCTGTACATTTCAGATCCACACTGCTGAGAAAACACATCATCAGAAACTTTCATCTTCTTTCTCTAAAGTTTAACACCCTCTCCAGCCGGAACAAAGAGTCCATTTTCAACATGTTTGTTGTCTCCTTACCTGACCAAAAACTCACCCAAGAGAATGTGCCACACACACACACAAAAAAAGATTTTTCCAAAACACCCTTGTCTGTCTGATGGGAACATTTTAAGCATTACATTCTACATGATCAAAGATTGCTCAAAGTGGAACAAAATTTGAAAAAAAAAAAAAACACAATAATTTAAAAGCCAGCTGGGACAGTAACTGAGACAGCTGCGCTGGGCCTGCCAGTTCTCCAGAGTCAAGGTTGTTGAGTACACCTGGTCCTGAAAGGACCCTTTGTGATCTCATTTGATGAAGATAACCTGAAATGCTCGCAGCAGGAAGAGCAGCGTCTGGTTCATTTCAGTCATACAGATGTTGCTTCATGACATGACGCAAGTATTCAAATCTCTCCAGTTGCACTGTCTTTTGATCCTGTCCCTCATTGTCTGTACTTGTCCTAGGGGAGCAATTAAAACGTTTTTAAAGAGAGATAATGGATATAAAAGGCGTATGATAGGGGCATCTCAAACCCACTAATTAATAACATAGATCCTACCACTTTTATATCTAAGAATCTATTGCAGCATAGATTCGTTTCGGGTTGAGGCATGAGCAATTCAATTAGAAACCCATTGTTTGGGATTGCAAAGCTTTCCTATCTTTGTGGACAATATCAATTTAAAAAGAAATTTGTAGATGGAAGATGCTCAGAGCTATCCAAATCATGCCACCCTTTATGAATTCTCCAGGGGTTGATATCAAAACTTTGTTTTGTATTGTGTAAACAGATGTTCAGAAAGTCTTTCCACTCAGCTCAATTCATCTGGCATCTGCAACAGTTCCATATTTTTGTAATCCTATATCTTAGAGGTTTATAACAGAACATTGTGCCTGGCAGCTTAGTTACAAAACTAAGCCTCTATTGTATGATACAGAGCTTTCAGAGTGAAGATAGCTTAAAAAGGTGGCTTCTTCACTTGCCTTTTCAGATATAAAGTCATCTGAATTTCTGTGGAAGTAGAAAACATAGCTAACAGTAGTCCCACGTTAATAGAGAATTCACATCTGTTGGTACTTTTCAATAATGTCCCTGGGACAAATTTTTGAATTTGTTTCAATCTTGATTACAGACTACACAATGAACAAAACATATTTCTACACAATGGCAAATCCTAAGTGAAAATAATATTGTTTTAGTTTGGAAAAAGAGACTTTCAAGTAAAGTCACCTAGTTTGTATTGTGAAAGAAAATTAAAAAAAAAAAAAAACAGAACTAAAGAAAATTAGTTCCTTCCTCATAACAAGTTACATTTTATCTGAGTAAATTTAGGGCATGAGGACAAAGATACCAGCAAAACAACCTGACCAGTGAGCACTTTTCTTCTTGTGCCCCTTGTCTCATTTCACTTAAGGAATATGAAAATCCAGCGTTGGCGCTAAATGAAGGATAGACAGTGTGGACTTGTGTTACCCTACCAGTCACTCAAACCTGCTGAGGCTCAGTTCATTTATTTACCAAATTGTAACAATAGTTCTTTCATCTTTAGATTGCTGGGAGGTTAGATAATGAACATAGAGTGCTGTTTTCTCACTTCCAATGATATGGCAACTGTACTCTATTAAATTAGCAATATTTTTATGATGAGAGTGATTTCTGCCTCTTTTAGTAATTTGTTTCACAACTAGATTTAATATTTAAACTCTTGTAAAATGTAGAGCCCCTGTTTTCCCCCTCCCATCCCTAAGACAAAACCCTCAGCTTTTCAGCATGTGATAACTGCCCAAAGCTTCATGCCATTTACAGTTGATACATTATTAGATTTTTTTTCAAGTCAGCCCTTTTCTATCTGTAAATCCCTTCATGATCTGATTTCTCTAAATCTAAATGGGTAGAATGTTTTCCTCGCAATTTTGTATTTTATTTTTACCCTATCATAGGGATCACTCTTTAAATCCAAGTTTATTGCAATGGAACCGTTGTTATTGTAAATCAAATTACAAAGAAAAACACCATCAACACAATTGTTTTCACTGAATCTATAGTTAAAAAATCTAAAATAGAAGGCTGATGAAACGTAAGTCTTTGCTTTATGAACAAATGCCTGTAGGTTGGTCTGAAAATTTGTTTTCATAGGCCTGAATTTTCTGTGAGAAGAAGCATAATAAGATCAATGTTCCTGCTGTTAATTTGGAAGGAACTCATGTAATCTTCAGATGTTTTTACAGTGAGTTTTTCTAGCTGGTTTCTTATTATTGTATATCTGGTTTTATTCATCAATGAAATACAGATGAAAATATGCTACTTCTAAAAAAATATTTATTTATTTTTATTGGAAAGTCAGATTTACAGAGAAAAGGAGAGACAGAGAGAAGCATCTTCCAGCCGCTGGTTCACTCCCCAGGTGGCCCCAACAGCCATTGCTGAGCTGATCTGAAGCCAGGAGCTAGGAGTGGTTGGGACATGAACTGGCACACATACATTGGATCCCACACATACAAGGCGAGGACTTTAGCCACTAGGCTATTGTGCGTGGCTGGAAAACATACTACTTTCAAAAGTTCATATGTGACAGTTACTTACTATGTAACACACACACACATCACTAACCCAAAACATGTCTTAAAGGAATGACCAATCTACCCATATTCTACACATGTGCCATTTGGGCTGGACTCAATTGAGAAGTTCTGTTTATGTTGCTGGTGGTCACTTATAAATTAACAGCTGTCCTTGGGATAAACTGGGTTTTGTGGACTGTGTTGACCTCACAAACAATGTTACAGTTTAGTGGTCATTATAAGTTGGACACATATACACAGAAGGAAAGTCCATTAGGTGGCCCTGTTGCAAGAGCACAAAAACACAGGCTTCGAGGATGCTGGAGGTGGTATTGCACACCATCAGTTTTAATGCATTCTGTTGGATGATGCACGTGACCTGACCAAACCCAGTGTTTCTCACACACCAAAAAGTTCTAGCATGAACGCTACAAATAATCTGCTGTATACCATCCCCCCCAATCTCCATGAAATAAATCATGTTAAGTTCCAGTTATCTTTTTGATTCCTTTATATAATCTATAGGCCGGATGCTAGAGGTACAAAAGGCACAAAATCCTAAATGCAGGATTTTCTCTAAGGTGTTTTGTCTCTGATAGAAAATTTTTTAAAAAATAAGGTTTGCTGCGTGGATACTGGCTCAACAGCCATGTGGTTAGTGTGTTCAAATGAACTACTAGGGCTGATCAGGTGTTCCGGGCTTGTGCCTCATTCTTCTCAAAAGGAACTGAGCAAGGGGCTCACATGTTTCACTTCTAAATCCAGGTTTATTACAACCAGATAACAGAACGAGGCAGCTTCAGAACCCTTTCTCTTGAGATTGCATCAGTGACAGTGTCATCAGGGTTGCTTTCCCTTTCGGCAGAAATTTCAGATTGTAGCGAAGAGTTTGGTCACAGAAAAAAAAATAACACAACACGTCAGTATTTTCATTTTAAAAAGATTTAGACTGTAATTAACTCCTCCAAGTATCATGTGAAACAGTCACACAAAGAACATACATAAAAATAGCAAAATTTTTTAAGCTGCTTTTTTAAAATAATCAATATGATGTTTTTGTATACATATAAGATTAAAAAGTGTCAGAAATTTTCATAAGGGGATCCAGAGTCTAAACCTCCTTCAGTGACGCAGTGTCTCTCCTCTTTCCTCTTAGTCAAGGATTTTATAAAAACCAAATTAAAATGAAAAGAAGGTTGCAGATGTAGTAAAACTGATCTGAATGGGTATTCCATCAAGTTTCTCTTGCTGAAATCGTGTTTTACTGAACACAATTCAAAGAAAAGTGTGTGTGTGTGTGTTTACTACTGATGGTAGCAAAAGAATGTTCACATTCTTTTTTTCTGATAGGAATTCTGTTTTCATAGAATGAGTCTTGTTTTTAGTCCTTTCTTCACCCAGAGGAACTGGACATAGAAGGAAGAATATCCATTAAGCTTGTCCTGAGGTCATCTCAGGGTACAGCTCTACCAGTCCAGACACAAGTGATGAAAATTGTGATGTCAGAGTGAAGGTTGTATTTCAGCATTTTCAGTGAAGATGTGCCAAGGACCTTGTACTGAGTGCCATATTTAAGAAATTAGTTTTCATCTACTCAGAAAGTTTTGATACTTTACCAATTAAATAATAAAACATCTCTTTTCATTTATGTACACCATCTACCAATGCCAGAAAATCTTTGCAGCTAACAATGCCTGACTCTAGGTTATGAATTTTTTGGACTTCGGTTGGTTATGTCATCACTTGAGCATTATTTGAATATGTTTCTCCTTTTAATTCGATTTCCTGTTTTATTTTCTCAAAACCGTAAATTGTCTCTCAAGAAATTTTACAAAATGCATATTGTTCTCCCATGGGATCTGTGCTGCTCCTCAGCTGGGCATTGCCTGCCAAATGACATTCTTTTTAAAAAAAAATTTTTTAAATCCCTTTTATTGGTTTTGCATAATGGTTGCAACAATTCTCAAGTAATGAAAAAAGAATGAAGAATGCATGTCTTTTCCAGCACACAGCCACAATGTTAATGTTAAGACAAAGCAAAACAAAACAAAACAAAAACCCACCCTAAAAGTGGTCTCGGACACCCAGCCCTCCTCTCAACTCCCTTATTTGAACACAAGATGTTTCCTATCTTTTTTTCTCTTTTCAAAATAAACTATTTACGCTCAAAGAAAATCTGTCATGTAAGACGTCTGCGATAATGTTCTTGTGGTCTGGAATGGATCCGAGCTCCACCACCAAGTAGTGTGGCACTGGTGAGGGGTGTGACTTAACCTTTCCGGGCATATATTGCCTCATTTGTAAACTAAAATAAATGGACTTACTTCACTGGATTGTTTGAAGATTGAATAAGATGAGACATGTGAGAGTACCTCACATAGTGTGAGTTCAAACTAAATATGAATCTACTGTCTGTACCAAGAATAAACAAAAACAAAAACACCGTTTTCTGTCCCCCATGCACAGCTGGTAGACACAAGCATTGGAAATGAGCAGCTATGAAAGTCAAAGACAAGAGGCTAGGAAGGCAAACTGACACAGGGAGTATTTTCCAGAGAGAATTCTGGCTTTTCTGAGTCCACCACGTTGGCTGCTTAAGAGGACAACATAGAAATTGAAAAATGTAGCCTTAACATATTTCTCTCTCCATGGTAGAACATATTAACACTAACTGCCTTCTGGATTTGTACTGTCTACCCATGAACAATCGAACAAGATAGCCCATACTAGAAGTTAAAAAGCTACAGTCTGTGAGTCACAACCTGTTTCACTGCCTATTTTTAAATAAAGTTTTATTAAGAAGCAGGCAAACTCAATCTTTTCAAATATTGTTTATACTGCTTTGATGCTACAATGGAAAGCTTAGCTTTCCTAGCAAAGATTCCTGTGGCCTGCAAAATCGAAAATGGTTCCAATATGGCTCTGGGCACATGTATAAGAAAAAAATGTGTAAAACTTTGATCTACAGAGTTGAGTGATATATTCATTTTTGTCTTAGTAGTGGCTCTCTTCATACACTTATTTACCTCAGGTGTGCCATATATATTTTATGATTATGAAGTAATATAATTGTCTGACTTTTTCCCAAGAATATTATTGGTTTACCATTTTTTCTTAAAGGACGAATCGGTTTTGTTTATAAGAAAAGAATGTGGTGAGTGTTTATAATGTATAGATATTTGTTATCCCAAATGGATACCTCTTATAACAGATTCAAGAATGCTGAAGTAGAGACACTGAACCAGGGCCCTAATTTTGTCTCTTCCAAGCTGAAGTTCAGTGCAATGTTTGCACAGGGATTATAGTGGATGCTAACCAAATATAACTGATTTTATTGCTGTCTCTAGAGTTTCCTGGATCAGTGTGTCTTCTCCAGGATAATAGATGACATTATGTAGAAATACTGGAAAACAATATGACAAAATTGGCAGGGTCACAAATTGGACTTGATCTGTAGGATGGAGCCCTCGTTTCATTAACTCTACAACATGGCTAACATTTTTGCTTTCACAATATATTAGTGCATGTGCCACTTTCTGGGTGCTGAAGCATATTGTGATGTTGAGTTCTGCTGACCCTCAGTGGAACAGAAAAAAAATAGTAACTGACTTGGGGTCTGCTCTATCAAACAGCTACTCACATTATGGTTACCACACAAAAGAGGCTAAGCTGGCATTCGTTTTCAACTGTGTCTGCAAAATCCATTTGGATCCATTTCTACAACTGTGATCTTCCATCAACCTGGGGGGTAAAGAAGGAATTGGCCCCCAGAGCATGGAAACCACTGTGCTTAAACCTTGCCCCATGCTTATTTATTTCACATAAAAGGCCACACAGATACAGTAAATTAGCAGGCTCATGAAATAAGATTTAATTTCCATTCTGGTTAAAGAGTCCTCCCTGATGTTCAATCCTGGAAGCTGCTCCTCCCAAACCTGAAGAAGTTCCAAACCTTCCAGGACCCAGGAGGGTTTCCCATGTTGAAAGACTGCAGGATGGGACCCTGTAACAATCCCCGAAAAGTTCAGGCAGAAATTACATTCAGGGCAAGTTTGTATGGTTCACTCCTCTGTAATTGTTGGGTCTCTTCCAGAAGGTTCTCAGCACATGGGACTCCAGTGGAGATCAGCATGTGGAAAACACTGCAGCCTATGTGGAAACACAGCAGTGACCCCGCAATCCGGGCCTCTATCTGTGCTGCCATGAAATGTGTTTCTCTAAACAGAGCCATAAGAGTGCCAGTGATGGATTGGGGGAGTGAGGCTCTGTGAAAGGCTCCCTCAGGTAGGGAGGTAGCAGAGCCTGCTAATAAGAAAACCACACATTCACAAAGGATTTAGCAATTTGCAAAAGTGCTTTCACTCTGAAGAACCTCAGGACAAGCCTCTGAAATGGATTAAGTCAAGCATTCGTCTCCTCCTTTAACACACGAAGCAACTGAAACACAGGCAGTTAAAGTTTGTCAAGGTTCATTAGAGACTCACCCGGAAACAGAATTAGTATCCTTTGATATCTGATTCAATATTGTTTTAAATGAAAATTTTACCCATGTTGCTATGTGATGGTCTAAATTGTAACAGGAATCCAAACACAATAACTAACTAGAAATGAATGGGTTACAAATCATCCCAGGGAGTTGACAGTCTGAGAATGAGAATGGAATAAGTATTGAAAATACTTGGCAATCCCATGGATTATATTAATAAATACACCAAGCATGTAAAAAGTTCTTTCAGAGGGCTGGCTGTGATGACTCAGTGGCTAAATCCTTGCCTTGCAAGTGCCGGGATCCCATATAGACACTGGTTCATATCCTGGTTGCTCCTCTTCACATCTAGCTCCCTGCTTGTGTCCTAGGAAAGTCGCAGAGCATGGCCCAGAGCCTTGGAACTCTGTGTCCACATGGGAGATCCATAAGAAGCTTTTGGCTCCTGGCTTTGGATCGTTTCAGTTCCAGCCTAGCAGTCATCTTTGTCTCTCCTTCTTTCTGTAAATCTGCTTTTCCAATAAAAATAAATAAGTCTTTTAAAAAGTTCTTTCAGAAACATTACGTAATATAGCTGGTGGTTTCAGATTTTTCTCTTTAAAGCTTGAATGGTGATGACTTCATCTTTTCAGATAACTAGGAAACAGATAATGGGACACTGTTAATCAGAAGTTTTGCAATAGCCAATCAGCCTGATTTCAAGCAACTACATTTTACCGAAGAGCACACAAAGACAGATGTGAAGACATCAGTAAATAGTATGAGACTAAAGCTATCAATCTGGCACAGGAAAAAGGCTAGTGAATTAGAGGGACAGACATGGCTGTCATACTAGCACACACTCACAAAACGAGTGAATGATTCCTATCGTCAACCAAGCCAGAAAGCCTTTCATTCAGCTTGTTGCTCAAGACTGAGTTCACCAAAAGTGTGCTGCCTTCTACCACCAGCTCCAACCACTGCACCCCCACAGTCTTCCTTTGTGCTCGACCATCCTGACTTCATCTCCCAGTGTTCCTACAACCCATCCAAATATTTTAAAGGAGAAATTTCAGTGAAAGAGTATAGTGTTTCTATGAAGACTTCCAAAATGTTTTTGGATTATAAAATCTTTTTAAATAAGAGGATTGGCACTGGAGCTTAGCAGGGTAGTCCTGTACCTTCAAACTCTGGCATTCCACATAGGCACTGGTTCATATCGCTGCCGCTACACTTCTGATCTAGCTCCCTGCTTGTGACTAGGGAAAGCAGCAGAAGATGACCCAAGTACTTGGGACTCTGCACTCCCATGGGAGATCCAGAAGAGGCTTCTGGCTCCTGGCTTCAGATAGGCACAGCACCAGTCAATGCAGCTATTTTTTTAATGATGTTTGAACTCTTTAAAATACAGGTACCCTCTTGAGCTTTTGTTGAAGTGATTTTATGCAAGGAGGAAACCATGTAACCAGCAGAGGTATTTCCCCCTAGAAATTGGAATCAATATGAAGTTATCCAGAAAATATATGCTTATCATCATGTCAGTTGCAGTTTAGACAGCTTGGAAATTTCAAAAAGTAAACTATAAAAATTACAGTAGTTGAGGCAAAAAAAAACAAGTTCTTAAAACACAACCTGTCATTCAATAGAGAAGAGCTTGCTGAGCATAAAACTAAAACTATGTGGAATAATTTTAATATATTGGGGGAGTCATAATGTTCTTTACGTAAAGATATTAAACTATTGATACATTTTTGCAACCTCTATGAATGATAAAGGATTACTATCGTTTATATGCAAAAAAATTATTTTACATCAACAGGAAAAAGAGGAGTACTTTGACAAAGGATCCAAAAAGGAAAATTCAAAAGAAAAATAAACATATGTGTTTATGTTCAGTTTTACTAGAATAACACAATGAGTTCCATTTTTTGGCTATCAAATTGACAAAGGTTAAAAACCAAAATGAATTCCCTGTGAGGCTAAGATAATTGGAAGGCAGGCACTCCTATACTTGGCTGGCTCAGCAATGCACAGGACTATTTCCATGTAGCAGATACAGCACATGAACAGGTTAGACCCAGGCCCCTGAAACTCCAGGTGTGTAGGTGAAGCACTGCAGATAGTCAGAGTAGACTGAGTGTCTTTGCAGAGTAGAGCACAAAAGCACGCATCTCCACAGGTGACCTGTGGGTTTGCAAAGCTAGAATGCAATCTTTTGTGTTACATTTGATACGTGAATTATAGATACATGATGGGGCTTCTCTTTAAAATGCCGCTTTTGATGGAATCAGCAGCAAGGATGGAAAATGATATGTATATATTTTTCGTCTTTCTCATTAAAAATAGAAGAAGGAGGTGGGCGTTTGGATTAGAAGATGCTTACACGCCTACAATCCCATTGTTCCAGATTCCTGCTGTTTCACACCTTGGGAGGAATCCAGTGAGGACCTATGACCCCCTCCCGAGCAAGGATTAACTCCCAGCTCTGTCCTGGTCTAGACATTTGGTGAGCTACAGAAGAGAGGGCTACTTTTCCTCGTTCTCTCTCTCAGATATAAATAAATATATAAACAAATAAATAAACTGGTGTCTGTGATTGGTTTAGTGGTTAAGGGGTTCATTGGGATGCCTACATACTCTACTAGAGTGTTTGAGTTTGAATACCGGATTAAGACGCCATTTCAACTTCTGATAATTGCACACTCTTGA
This sequence comes from Ochotona princeps, assembly GCF_030435755.1. NCBI lineage: Eukaryota > Metazoa > Chordata > Mammalia > Lagomorpha > Ochotonidae > Ochotona > Ochotona princeps. Next base: position 26,864,219 of record NC_080841.1, read on the forward strand.
GACAGCAGGTAGTGGCACACATATGTGGGTCCCTGACTCTGAAATTAGTGATCTGACTGTCCCTACCTCCTGGTTTCAGCTTGGTCTAGCCCTACTTCACATACCTTGTGGAGCTAACAAACCACTGGCGGGGAGCCTCCTCGGTCTCTGTCCCTTTCAGTGTATGAGTATGTCTCGCATAAGCAAATAAGTAAATACATTTTCAATGCATACAAAACAAATCAGGCTAAACCCAAGTCTACTTCTGATATGAAAACAATCTAAATATTTAATATGAAAATTAAGTATTTCTTAATATTCTGAATGTTTTAATTCCAGGCTCCTATACTAATACTTCACTTTTAGAAGCATGCCTTTCCCAGCATAATCTGGGAATTAGTAATTCCCTCACGCTGTACAGAAGGGAATTCTCCCTGCAAGGCCTTCCAGAAATGCTTGCATAGCAATTAAATGATTCCCAGACCTCTCCCTTTATTTCCAGCTTAGTTCGGCAGTAACCCCTGGGATGTTTACCGTACTTCGGGAAACCACTGTCCAATGCACAGGGACAGAAAGTCCCTGCCTTGTGTTCTATTTTCTTCAGAAATTGTATCATGAAGGAGTTGTCAGCTCTGGTAACTGTCAGACTTGATTTCTACCACCTGCCAAAGTTAGGTAGAAGTTCTGTTTCCTTTTTTTTTTTCTTTGTGTCATTTGTTCTTCTCTTCAGCAAAGTATAATTCCTACAGCTCCATGAGTTCATTTCAGGCTTTAATGCAAAGTGTGAAAGCATGTTAAAATTAAATCTACCTCCCCCATATTTCTTCTCTTGAGGCAATTAGCCTGGGCTGGGAGGGTTTGGGTATGTTTACCGAAGATAGGTGTATCAGTAGGTATGAACATTCAGAACATCATAGAAGCAATAGCATATGTAAATCTTTACATTATTTGTTGTATTCAATAACTATGACTTTGAAATTTATCCAAGGAATTGATGAAAGAAAAACTTCTCGAGATTGTTTGTAATAACAAATGTTGAAACCAAAGTACTACTACTCAATAGTCTGGAAATTATTTAATAAAATATCATTAGGTATCGGCCACTTTAGATTTTTTTTTTATATACTGTAGCTCACACAGTGGTACTCACACATGGATACATACATACGCATATGAGACTAGAAGACTGGAGTTTATATTTAGAATTATTTAGAGATTTGCATCACTTTCTGAATTTTCTACAGGAACAACTGGAGAAAGCTATAGAATTGTTTGCAATTTTTTTCCATTTGGATTTACACTTGCAATTTGTTTTCCAAAATGATGAAATGCACAAATGGTTAGTGTTACTCTTTCTGTGGTCATGAATTATTAGGAAATTATTGTTAAAATTTTGCACTTCCAAAAAAAAAGATGCCTTCAGTGCCTAGATTGAAAATAACAGCATGACTCCAGCAGTTTCTGAGATTTTTATTTAAGAAAGATGATAATAGAATTATATTTCACAACTACAAGAAACTATCCATATTTTACCACTTGAGTTATTTCCAAGATATCATTTTGCAATGCTCCATCATGTTATTCTGAATGAACTTTATGAAGTTATTTCATATCTCTCAAAAACTATCAAAATCTGTGCCTCACCCACTCTTTAATCTTTTATATGTAATCTGTTGAATGTCCTCTTTGGTGCTTGCCTCTTTTGGAAATGATATGGTTATTTCAAAAAGCTTTTCAGAATCCTTGATTAAGTCTCTTTCCCAAATTTTGTTAATTACAAAAGTCATCCATCATCAACTTGGAAATGTTAGAAAACAGAGGTAAATTAACAGAAATTTCAAAAGATCCCTAGTACAACTATCACTAAATCCCAAGAAATACAGCTTTTACTCCATGCATAGATTTTCGCAAATATATCACATGCATAGAAACATATATATTCATAAAATAGGAATAAATTGGAATGGGTGTTTGGTCTAGCTGTGAAGACCACCTGGTCCCACATCAAATTGCCTGAGTTCAGTTGATTCCAAAATTGTGACAATAAAAACTCCGGATGTCAAGTTGATGGGCTAAATAACTGGGCTCTTGCCAGTCATATTGGATAGTTGAGTTGTGCTACCAATTCTATCTTAGCCTCATTCCAGTCCTAGTCATTACAAGCAATTTGAGGAGTGAAACAGTAGATGAATGTCCCCTCTCTCTCTCTCTCTCTCTTCCTCTAAAATAAATATTTTTTCTTAAATTATTAAATCATAGGCCCAGCGCAATGGCTCCGTGGTTAAATCCTCGCCTTAAATGTGCAGGCACTCTGTTAAAGGATTCAGGAGTCTCTAATCACGTCTTAACTGCTGTACCAAATATCCATGGATGTTTTGCAGACCCTGAATCATTCTTATCAAGTGCTTCCTTAGAAAATGCCAATATGAATAATAAATGGCTGTTCTTTACAGCTAAAACATCCAAACGGATTTTCAAAATTAGTAAGATTTTATGACTAATGCAATTCAAAAGAGCAGTTATTAATATACCATATGATATTGCTTCCTAGGAAACTAAATTGCTCCTGGCAGAGGTGTAGCCAAGTTATAACCTTGCCTTCTTCAGATAGGCCAAGGAGACTATGGATATCCTTAGATGATTCTGTTGTCTTTACTCTTTTTCATGCTGAAGTACTGAAAAGCATTTGTTCTTATAAATCAGCTCAGCATTACTTATCCTTCTTTGGCTAAGTGCCACTCACTCACGTACTGCTCTCTACTTTGTTCATAGTTTTCTCTATCTCTCTCATACCCCTATCCTGTCTCTCTCTCTCTCTCTCTCTCTCTCTCTCTCTCTCTCTCTTTCTCTCTCTCTCTCAGAGTTTTCACCTGTTGGTTCATCCTCCAAAGATCTACAATAGCCAGTGCTAGACCTAAACTGAACTGGAAACTTAATCCTGGTCTTCCCAATGGGCAGCAGAAACTCAGCTGTTTGAGGCCTCATTGTTTCCTCCTTGGGTCTGTGCTGCTAGTAAGCTTCCATTGTCAGTTGGAGCCAAGAAATGAACCAAAAGACACTAATAAGAAGCAGGGGCATCTTAACCACTGGGATAAATGCCTCCCCTTTGCTCTCCCACTTCATTTAACCCAATAAGAAAGCAGCACAACTTGGATTAAGGTCCAGTGCTATCCTTAATAGAAATGCAAATGTGGGCAATGAATTCTTCCAGTGGTTTTTGTTGGTTTGTTTTTGCTCTCAAGAGGGTATATAATCCAAAATATAGCTATTTTTTATGACAATAGCCATAAATAATACAAAATACTAAAGTTTTTGTAGAGAACCTCCAAGAACATAATAGGCTTTAGTGAAAAAAGTAAAGAAATCAGGTGTGATTGATTCACAGATTTTTTTTTCAGCCTTCTTGTGTAGAGGAAAACAATTTGATTTTCCTCAAAAAATAAAAAATGTCCTATGCTACCTGAAGAATGCTTAAATAAAATTGCTTAATAAAATCCAGACTAAATAAGGTATTGTATACATTTCCATGCTTTAAATGGCTTGACAAAATGCTAGAAGCAGAATTTCCTAGTGGTTATCTGAACAAAAGACTTTGGAACCATTGGAATGAATTATTTCATGAAGATTCTATTCCAGCTCTTGCTTCTTCATTTTTTTTTTTAAATGTTGGACTGTGATGCTAAATTCTCTTAGCCTGATTCCTGATCTCTCAATGAGGAACTACAAATACTAGCAGCATCTTTCAGATTTTTGTGACAATCAAAGAAGATTTTATCTGTAAGGAAACTTTATATAATGGAAATTTCAAAATGCCTGGCATGGCCCCAAGGTCATTCTCTCCCTCATATCACTTCCTCCTGTTCTCTTTATAATTTATGCTTGACCTCATTCTCCTCATCTTTGAACATTCTGAGCTCCTTCCTATCTCAAGGACTTTTATGGGAGCCTTTCCCTGTGCCCAGGACATTCTTGCCCCAGTACTCACAGGATGTGCTCTGGTCTTTCTTCACCCTGCTCAGATTCCACTGCTGCCTGCATGAGTCTCTTTTTCTCACCCAGAGTCTTTCCCTCATATAATTCAGCTGTGTTATTTTCCATGGGAGTTACTATTCCCCGAAAGTATGTCTTGTGTTTGCCTGCCCATTGCTTGCCTCTCTCTTGTTTGACTCTCTGCTCTCTGGCAGAGGAACTAAGTTTTATCCCTTATAGCTCTAGTATTTCAGCTGTGTTTACTCAAAGTGTGTACTTCATACCTGCGATGTGAATCATTATCATCTATGAAGCAAGTCTTTGGCATGTTCTTGAGATTAAAATCTATTGATACCTAGATCCAAAATATAACAGTTTTCCTGTAGACAATAATAGGGTTAACTAATATCTCTTACTAAAATCCTACCACACGTTTAGCATTGGGATTAGAGCTTTGATGAGTGCATGAAACAAGTAACTAGAAACTGAAGCAAAGAGCATTGGGATGACAGATTATCAGTATAATTTATGAGCATATGCAAAAGCCAACTCTTTCTTTTAAGCCTGCATTAATCAAAGGAATGGTGGAATGTAAAGAGCAAAATATATAAAAATAAAAATAAACAAATACAACCATAAGAACAGCTTAGTATCTTCTGCTACTTCTTGGAAACGTTTGTAATTATGAAGAAATGAGAACAGCTTCAAGAATCGCATCATTTCAGCGGCTTCGCACAGTAATCTACCTTAGGGGAGCTTCTATTATGCATTGTGACTCAACAGACAACATTCCTTTGTGGGGGAGGGACCAAATTTTATTTTATTTTTATGGGTGTAATAATACCGGAGAATTCAGTGGGAAGAAGGCATTTGTGGGGCATGGGGGGAGGGGGATACCAATACCTATGGAACTGTATCATTAAATAAATAAGCAAAAATCTACATTGTAAGGTTCTGTGGGGTTTTTTTGTATGTATTTGTATCCCTCTTTATTCAGCCAGTAGATGAGCAAAAGGTATTTAGAATTATATGTTTTATATTGTCCAGATATGGAACTTCCATATATTCATCCCATTTGTTGCTAGGATTTATTGGTATGGCAACACTTAAACCTTTTCATAACTCTTGTGATAACAACAGTTCATGGCTGGTGGCAGTCTAATATGTTCATCTGTTAGTCATCTTATTACTCTTAGTTTGAGCACTCCTTTACATTTACAATATATTAAGAATAGTATCTTTAGAAAGATTCTCAAAATTTTCTGAATCCTTGTATTTAATATTTTTCTTTTGTCTTCATAGATGAATATAATGCTTATATCATAAAATTTCTGTCTCTGAAGTTCTAAAAATGACAGAAAACTTAAAACCTAGATTAATTTTTGTTTTTACATGCTGTCTTATATTTTTGTCCAAAAAGCATGCAAACTCTTTATTAATTTTGCCAAGAATGTGTTGAGGCATTCCAATTTCAAAAGTAAACATTTTTAGCTTCACAAAACTTTCTTTGATTATGTTATTTCTTCCAATTATTTTCATTTCTTGTCCAGCAAAACCTAGCATCTTTGTGGTAGATTCCTGTTCTGTGTTCTTATAATCCAGCTCTTTCTTTTCTTTGCTCTTGGGAATCTTCTCAGGTTAGTTTAATTCCTATTTTCATGAAACTGTTTAAAGACATAAAAAGAGCTCTAGAACTCACAGCAATGGGATTTACAAAATAATTACATATAGTATTTTATGTGACCCAAACTATGGGAATATTTAGGTCCCTCTAAATGTAAGTCTGCGAAGATTTCAGAAAAGAGGTGCTTCATGACAAAAGCCACCAATTCAACAAGGCGGCCAACATACTAGACCAAAGAAAGCATAGTCCAGAGCATCATCCACCATTAAAAATATGTCAGTTTCAGGAGCCATACAGAGATTCTTTGGAGGCTGATGCTTAAACTCTATAGAGAGGAGTGCCTAGAAGCTGGACTGGTGTTTGAGATACTGTGGAGGAGTTAAAGCAAAGCAATGGATGAAAAGAATGGAGGAGAGAAGAAGTCTCTAGCATTCTTGTTTGCAATACTGGTTAAATGGTTTCTGCAAACAAGGTGGAAGAATCCACCATGGGGGGAGGGCACATAGAGGAGATGGGGGAATCCCAGAACCTATGAAACTGTGTCACATAATGCAACGTAATAAAAAAAAAATGGTTTCTGCAAGCATTAAGGGGAGTGAAGAAATGGCAGCTTGGAGTTGGCACAGTGTTTCAACAGGTTAATCCTTCAACTAACGAGCACTGGTGTCCAGCCAGTTCATATCCCAGTTGCTCCACTTCTGATCCAGTTCACTGTTTGTGGCCTGAGAAAGCAGTGGAGGACAGTTTAAGTCCTTTGGCGCCCTGCACTCATCTGGGAGACCCCGAGGAGGCTCCTGGATCCTGGCTTTGGATCAGCTCATCTCTGATCCACTGGGGCAATCTGAGGAGAGAACAAGTAGTTGAAGGATCTTTCTCACTACCGCTAGTATTTCTGTAGATCTGCTTTCAAATGAAAATAAATAAATCCCTTAAAAGAGAAATAGAAGACTATTTTCTGGGACATAATTGGTTCCATTCAAAATATTAGGTTTGAAGATCTGTAATGCTTTTTGGTCACAATGTGAAGAAGCATTTAGAACTATGAGTCTTGCGCTGAGACAAGAGGGAAGATAGCTAGACTTGAAAGGATATGACGTAATTACAGTTCCTTGTTTGAGATTTCCCAGAATAAGCACTTCGAGTGAAAAAAGAACGTGATGTTAAAACACTAAAGGACATCTCTATTTAACTTATGGAAGTTAAAAAAGAGAATGTTACGAAACAGAAAGTTGACTGTGATGATTAATTTCTCAATGTGACCAAATAAGAATCAAAAATATCATTTTCCCAGTTTGACTATGAGAGCTGATTGTGACAAGGATGAGACCAGCAAGCAGAGAGACAGAGATGTTGGCAGAAGTCAGAGTGCGATAGATAGGGCAATGAGAGACAAGGAAGAAGAGGCATGAAGCTCTTGGTCAGACGTGCCAAATCCTTCCTGATGGAACATGTAACAGCTTGGTTAAGATTTTTACCCACAGCATCTTGCCTAAGGGTCACCTTGTAGCCCGTGAAGGAAAGAAGTTCAAAATTGTTCCCTGTCTACCTAAATACACAAACTCTTACCTAGAAACCAGACTCTACAGGTTTGTTTCAGCACTGGAGAAAAAAAAAAAAAAAAAAACAGATCACAGTCCTTAATTGTTGCCAATCTACCAGGGACCCAGAGGTACAACCTGAATTAAACTATTTTTCCAACCTCTTCTCCCTGGTTAGTTCTTCATCCTTCAATTGAGCCCATAGAAATTTCACAGTTAGTCATTTTCATAAACTTTCCCCATTAATCTTCACTCTTCGTTGCCAAAATATCTGAAACTTAAGTATAAACACATTCTCTTCACACTGTCCCTGCATCTCCCAGGAATTAATAATCCACAGCTCAGGCAAACTGTAGCAATTTGTTCTTCCAAACATTCACTGGCATACAGAAGTATGCAAATTATACAAATCTGTTCACTTTTAAATAAGCTTAGAATCCTGTACATACAGATTAATGTTGCCTTTTGAATATTTAAATGCCTGCCTAACATTTTCAGAGAAAATGATTTAATGACTATCCAATGTTTATTTATTCATTTGAGAAATATGCATCAGGGATCTCCTACACAACTGACTATTGGTGGCACTTGGGATACTGAGGTAAATAAGAGAAAAAAATTCTCCTACCTCTATGCCAGAAACTTCAAATTGAACATTTTGGGTTGTTTCCAAATTTTACATTGACTATGAATATTTTGTGTGCCAAAGGACATATGATATATCCATGCAATATATTTCTAAGATTCCTTTTATTATACCAAATTTAAATATTCAAGTTTTTGACAAAAATGCCAAAAAAACCTTCCAAAATATTTAAGTAATTTATATACCCACGACAAATAGGCAAGCATGATTATTTTAACAATCCCCAACACATAGTATGTTTCCCTCTTCTTCAATTAAGATGGATAAAGTCAACCTTCAACTAAAGCAGCAAAATAAAAATCACAGGCTCAATTTAGTTATGTAACCAAAAAATAGACACTTCAATTTTGGACTCCGTACATTTTTTTATTTGATGTGAGAAATCTAAAGCTAGTCTTAATCACTTGTAAAGATGATGAAAATTAAATGAGCAGAATAATAAGAATGAAACAAAATTATTTTGAAAAAAATTAAGTCATTCTCATATTTTGGGAAAATTAAAAACCTGGCTACCAGCTACAAGAGATGATTCATTAACACTAATTGGTGCTTTTTTCCATTAAAAGAGAAAACTGTCTTAGATCCCAATCATGCCTCATTATAGTAACAGAAGGCTGTATGTAATCTGCGCCTCAACTTTGCAGTTACCTAATCAGTTGACCTGTAATTAAAAGAGTGAGGTCTTAGGAAGAAAGAAAAATACACCCTAATGGCAAACAGGTAGCAGCAATGCAAACCTTTCTCCTAACTTTGTCAGCTTGGTAACAACTTCTTGTCCAGGGAAACAGAAAAATCACTCCACTTCCCCTCTTGAAGTATAAGAACATTTTTCAGTCACTTCTTGGAAATACTGCCATCACTCAGTGCCACGTTCAGTTGTATCTCATGCAACATGTCTAACCACAAAACATTCATGCTAATGCAAATGAGAAACTCCATTTTTCTCAGTGAACACCTTTAATAATCATTATTTTTTTCTGGTATGCTTATTGTCTTCAGGATATATACCAGCGCACTGGAGCAGACTACGCTAATTATCAAAGATAGATTTCTGCAAACAATTTCTTTTCTGAGGATTTTTAGGAGAGCTAGTGAGCCAAATATGTTTAATATTATAAATGAAGTTGATAATTATGTGCATTAGAACAGATTATGCAATTATTAATGAGTTCATTAAAAACAAAAGTGTATGTATTAGCTCCAACACATTTGTAGGAACTTTGTGGAAGCAGGGATTTGCAAAGGAAGTGCTGTTTTTGCCTTAACTGAAGGCTATCTGGGAATGTGAGGTAAGTGAATGATGTTTGTGTTCAATATGCAGCTTTTTGGTTTCCCTTAAGTTCCCTTCTGTTGCTATAGCTGTTTGAAGAAACATTGTTCTTGTTTTTTTTCATAATGAACTTGTTCTTTCAAAACTTCCAGATAAAACAAATTTTGTAAGATTTATTTCTTTTTATTGGAAAGGCAGATCATATTTAAAGAGAGAAGGAGAGACAAAAAAAAAAAAGATCTTCCATCTGCTGGTTTATTTCCCAGGTGTCTAAAACAGCCAGAGGCCAGCCAATACAAAATCAGGAGTCAGGAGCTTCTTCCACATCTCCCGCACTGGTGCAGAGTCCTAAGGCTTAGGGCCATCCTCTACTGCTTTCCCAGGCCACAGGCAGGGAGCTGGATGGGAAATGGAGCAACTGGGACTCAAACCGGTGCTCACATGGGACTCCACACTTGCAAGTTGACAATTTAACCATTTGCCATTGCAGTAGGCCCCAGTACAAAAATTCTAATGAGCTACAGTCCTGTCCTTAGAGAATTCAAAGTGAGCTTTTAAAAAAAGGATACACTTCACCAAACCTCGTTTAGAGTATTTTAAGCTGTCATCAAAACAGGGATTTCCTTAGTTGAAGTATGAAATGTTGTTAAACTGGGAGAGGCAGTTTTTCTTCTAAATTCAGTAGCTGTTTAGGGATTGTTAGATTGTGGATCACCTTGTCGAAAGGATGCATCCTATGCACATTTACTTTTCAAAAAACAGTTACAGATGCATCCCTAGGTGAAGAAGCCAGAAAGGAACAGATTGATCATGCAGTGGTGTTGGAAGGCGCCCTGAAATGAGCACCCCAGGATTTACAGGTGATGTTGACATGTTCTTTACAAAATCTGCTCCGTTTAGTGCTCTCATGATGAGCTCTTTGACTAAAAGAGGCCTCACATTTCTTTAGCACCTGCTGATGTTCACCTGCGATTTTGGACCCTTTACATAGCAACTCTGTAAGGATTATTACAGTAGGAAAAATCAACATGATTAAATGACTTAAGATTCAAAGTCATATATACAGAACAGTCAAAATTTTGTGGAAAATGGAATTAAAATATAAATGTATTTTGGTGCATTGTTGCAATGTGTTGTTGAAAGTCATGCATGTTAGTCTTTAAAACATTCATGGTTGGGTAGAGCATTCAGCACAGTGGTTACGATGCTGTTTAGGATACCCACATTCTATACCGGATTGACTGAGTTCCAGTCCCAGCTAGGCTTCTGATTCGAGCTTTCTTGCAGCACCAGGGGAAGCAGAGGAGATGGTTCACGTAGTAAGGAGACCCAGGTTGACATCGGAGCTCCTGATTCGGGCCTGGACTCAGCCATGGCTGTTTTACATATTTCAGGAGTAGATTAGTGAATGGGAACTCTCTGCTGCGGTGTGTGTGTGTGTTATGTCCTTGCCTTGTCAATTCAGAAAGAAACGTTATGTTAAAGGTGCAAGGAAATTGATATGAAAGCACTATGCATATATCCCAACTTTTTTGCACCATCACAAAGATTCTTAAAATTCCATTCTCCCGTGAAAATTTTGAAAAATCATGTATGTTTTTTATGACATTCAGCCTTATTACAAACTAAAACCTGTAAATGTATTAAGTAATACGTTCACTAATTGCTAAAGGACTTTTTAAAATAAATGAAAACATGCCAATTTCTATCAAAGTGTTTCACAGAAAATGCTTAACTTTTCAATGAAATTCAAAATGTGTCCTATTTCACTGTACAATATACGAATTTAATGTGAATGTCATTCCACATCAAGGTAATCGGTTGCTGTAATGACTATCTGAAGAGTTGTTGCTTGTATATTATCTGTATGAATAGAAGGTGCTAAGATTTGTAAAGAATTTTGAACCTTTCAATAAGATATGCTGCTTGAAATTCCCTCAGTCTTACTCATTTAATCAGTAAGCATGAAAATCTCCATAGACAATGGAATAATTCAGTTTCTTGATTTATCTGCACTAAGTTGAATTTTAATGTTATTCATTGCATGATAGCAGAAAGCTTGATTACATAGCACATCCACATAGTTATCATTTGTTTCCCATTTTCTATAAAACTATACTTTGGCCCACAGCTAGGTACAAAGAAATAAAATTTGACATTAAGGCTTATAATGACCAGTTCACACTTATAAATATTTATTGGCAGTTAGCAAATTAAAATTTTTAAAAAGTGATTTGGGACAGACTTTTCCAAATATAAAACCTATTCAAATACCCTTCTTTTTTCTTCAAATTCTAAACCAAATTTAATCATAGCTTTATACATATTTTCCCCTCTATTACTAGCAAAACAGGACTTTCTGTTTCTTAGAAAATCAGTAATAAAAAATCTTCTTGGACATTTAAAATTGCTTTACTAAACATTTTGATGAGTTAAGCATAAATGAAAAAGAAGCATAAGGCTTACATTTCCCTGAAATACACAGGGGGTTTTAAATAAAGGGAAAATGTTCATGAAAACATGTTTGGGAATATGCTAAAACTTTGAGAAATAGTTAGAGACACTTGATGAGTCCAAGTGCAGCTGGATCTTGCTCATCCGTGACTCTTTTTTAAAGGTAATGGATTGTAAATAAAAACATATATTAATAATTCACATAAGGAATGATAGCAATAGAGGAGAAAAATCCCTCTGCATTATTCATCCAGATGGAAAAATTCTAACACAAACTTAAAAAAAAATGAGAAACTGAAAACCTCTCACATAACACAGTTGCTTTCCCTCTGTAATACAACTGATTTACAAAATCCATATGATTAAGATTTGGGGCAATAACTGAACATCACGTAGGGCTGTCAGATTGAATTGTTTTCTATTCCCAAGTGGTCTTATCTAAGAACTAGCACTTTTCCCATTGGAATGTATGGGAGATTACATTTACATAGAACTTGAATCCAAATCATAAAACCTTTAGAGAAAACACAATTTAAAGATCTTAAAATGAATTTAAGCAATGAAACAATAGAAAAGACTAATATTTAAGTCTGTTTTCTCCATTCAAATCAATGCAAAATTCATCCTTTCAACATCCAATGATTACTCTTTTCTGCTTGATTACTGATTACATATTATTTCTGTTTCATGTTATTTTTATTATAAATAAAGTACATCTTATCTTTTAAGTTTTTTTTTTCATCTTATCAAGAATATTTTCTTACTTGTTGGTAGATCATTTTAATTCTGAAGAAACTTGTTTTGATTCTTTGCCTTCATTATTTCCTTACTCTTCAGGTAAATCTAAATAAATGAGCATCATTCCCTCTTCTGAACCCTAACCCTAAAAAAGTATGAGGTATTATTTACATAGTCCCTCTAAATTGAACTCCAATGTCTTCCTACTGCCTACTGCCCATTCATTCCACCTATCAGCAACTGACAGCTCTTTGAGGCTTTTCTCCAAGTCCTGCTTTTCTATGGGGAATTTGAACACTAATTCCTCATACATTTAAACTACGACTTACTGTTGCTTTTTTTAACAAGGTGCTGTGATGAAAGTGTTAATAATTGCATACAAATTGTGTTCACTATGTTATTGGAACCATAAGGTATTTAACTCTTGAGAATATTATGTTTACTTATTACAACTATTATATTAAGTAGATACAATAAAGTATATTTGATATAAATACTTTATAAGTTATTGTATGTAGTTTAATGCGGATTTTTGGATTTGGAAATAGTTTGAAAATGGGAATATGCTCATTTAAACATGTTAGACTAAGAAGTTATGAAGAATATGTAATAAGCTTTTTATTTACACTCTATTGCCAAGGCCAAAACTGAGAAAATTACAAGCTGAACAGATATTTTAAAATATTTTAGCTCTTGTCAAAACAAAAGAAAACTGAATGTACCAAAATTAGTGAGATAAAGCAAAAACAGGGAGAGAAATCTGTACACTGAACACAAATTAAGGAAAGGAATAAACATGTAGAATCAATAATCTAAGATCCTACCCTAGGATATCTGAAAAAAACAAAACTAAATAGAAAGTAAACAAGGGAAAAGAAACAAGAAAGATATACAGTATACATCAGTGAAACAATTAAAAATTAGAAAATTGGTCAAGGAACCAACAAAACCAAAATTTGATTTTTGTTTAAAGATGAATGAAATTTTTATCATGGATACCTATCCAAAATTAAAGAAAAAAGAGAGGACCCAAGTAATTAAGTTGAGAAATAAAAGTGAGCCATTACTAGGAATCAATCTCTAGACATCCTAAGAACATCAGAACCAACTGCTAGAACAATTAGGAAAACAAATAAAACTTCCTGTTATCATTCCTTCTCTGTTTTTCTCTATGTAAACCTGAATTTCTGATTTTCATAAAATTGTCTTCTCTTTAAAGAACTAAAATTAGCTTTTCTTTTAAGTCATGCTCTCCGTAAATAAATTCTTTCAGCTGTTATTTTCATGAGAAAGTCTTTTAACTCCACCAAACTGAGGCATAATCATAGGGAACACAGGCTAGGTTGATGGTTTTTGCTCCTTTCGTCCTCTCAACATCCAAAGTATTTCACTTACTCTCTTGTTCTTATGACTTTTAAGACTGAATGTACAACTATTGTCATATTTGTTCCAGCCTCCTTCCCAGGTCCCAGATATGTGATGTTTTCAGGATGTGAACCAAAGTGATTCACGGTCATAAATACAGACTTTCCTCACTCTCAGCCCTTCTCATTAGGAGCACACGTTGCTGGATAGGGCGTGGGGCTATGAAGTCAATGTGGATAGCAATGCAATAAACATCATAAGACCCAAGTTCAGAACAATAAAAACCTTTACAGAAACAAAAATCATCAATCCACAGTGACTTTTTCGCCAGAAGTCTGAAAAATTATTAAAATGACACTTGTCTCAACAAAGAAAAATATATATTCATTATACATGCAAATGCTGAGGAAATGCAGCATTGGGTTTTACACTCTGTTTTTAAAGCATTACATAAAGGCAACTAGAGTAGTGGCTAGCACGCTCCCATCAAAACGCAGCACCTTGCAATACAAGGCTGCAAGAACAGTGACAACATTCTCCACAGCACTGACCTATGCCCAACTTTAGCTGGAAATGTAAGCAATGTTTCAGAAACATTGAAGAAAGCAATCAAAACATGAAGAATCCATTTGTTTTAAAGATTCCTAAACCATTTGTTCATTAGTTAGCTACACCACCGGTTGTTTTCCAAAAATAATCATATGAAGCTCCAATTCTGTTTCTAAAATAACAGTAACACAGATAATCTATAAGGAGGTGCAAGGACATAATATTATCTTGGAAGAAAATGTGCAGAAAAGTAATGTAGAAGCTAAAACTCCAAATTCTTCTGTTGTACAGTTTTTGCTATTAAAAATAATCATCCATCTATTGGCTCCTCTCAAGAGTAGAAAAGAATTGAAGCCACTTAGCTTCAGAGGAATCTGTCCCTTGCTTTGTAACCTCTCCATCTGCCAATCCACAAATAGTTCTTTTAATGTTTGTGCCCAAATTAGAACAACCCTTATTTCTTATTCTATGCTCTTATCACAGTTGAGGATATGCAGCATATCCTCTTGACAAAACGATAGCATTCCTAAACCAGGCCAGAATTCCTTGACAGCCTAGCCATTTAATTTCATTTCCTCCCCTTATACTAAAAGTTATAAAATTTTCTTACTGAATAAGTTTTCCTTCAAGTCACTGTTTATTTTGTGCATAACCCGGAAAAGATTGTTGGCTGCAATTCTTGCGGTGTTACTAAAATATTTCTTTAAAGTCCCAAGCTAATAGTGTATATGAATGGATGACTAAAACTGAAGCTGTATTTTCATATTGTGCTATATCACATGTTTTACAGGAATTCAGAATTTGCCAGGTTTTAGCAGATATTGCCTATACCACAGGAGTATGCACTTTTTCTTCTTTTTATCATTCATACCAAATTTCTCCAATACTCCACATTAGACTTAATATCCCAATTAAAGCTGACATTTATCCCAAACCATATAGCTCCACATGTACTTCACATATTTTGGTAAGAAAAGAATACGCATGACTTACAAGTACATTTTAAATCAATTGTTTTGTCAACAGGAAAGTGTACACTTAAGTAATACTTAAACATTCACTTATCTAAATCTAAAAATTGAACTCATTATGAAGAAGTTCTTAGAAGCTGAAAAAAAAGCTGAAGTTCTAACTAAATTTCTTGTTTGTTTTAGTACAAATCTCTAAAGTGTTCCAAAATATATCTGATTAAAACTTGCATGAAGATTACTCCCTGAGGTGTTTTTAATCAAACCAAAGTTTAATGCTTCAGTGAAAAAGGTAAATCTCAAACAGATAAGATTTTTCTTCTGAGCATCAATGCTGAAGAATATTCGATAATAAGCCCCTAGATGGTATACTCCTTGAAGTGAGCAAAAAATGAGATTCAGGTCTTCAGCACTCTGCATACTGATCACCAATACACTGCCACCAATGATGAAGGATGGTATCTGTCTTCCCACATCCATGTAGCTGAAAAATTGATCTGTCATATGACCCAGATATCCAATTGCTGAAAATATAACCTAAGAAAATGAAATCTGTATATGAGAAAGAGATCAGTAATCCTATATTTACAACAGCACAATCTGCAATAACAAAGACATGGAACCAACTCAGATAACCATCAAAAGAGGAGTGGACAATGAAACTGTGTCACATATACTCCATGGAATACTACTCAGCCATTAAAAAGAACAAAATTCTAACATTTGCAATCAAATGGTCCCAACAGAGGCCATTTTGCTAAGTGAAATAAGTCAATTCCCAAAGGGTAAATATCATATGTTCTCTCTGATATAAGGCAACCTTCATGCAAAACACAGGATCAATAGTCCTTTCCTTACAGGTTTGCTACATCTTAAGGGTTTTGATGTTTTGTTTTTATTTTCATTCACTCAAAAAAAAAAAGTTTCAGTTTTTCTTATTAATTTCCTTCCCGACTCATAGGTCACACAGTAGCATCATTTGCTTCAGGAAGGTCATTGATTTTCTTTTTCATTTCTTCAGTGACACATCATGCTGTTAATTTTTCTGTTTTTTCTTCTCTTAAAGTAAATCTTTAAAAAAAAAAGAATGTTAATTCTGAAAACCTAAAGCCAACCCAGTGCATTTTAAAAGGTCTAGAAAATTGGCATTAACCAGATGCATCTACATATGTATTATCTTGAGTTACATGATTTCCATAACATCTTTGTCATCTTTTTTATTTCCACATTTCCTCTTAACCTTTCCAATTACATTCCTTTTCTCTAAAACCCCTTAAAACATAAAGTTTACCAGGGCAGCAAGGAAGTACAACAGTATGCCTTCTTTGTCTTTTCAGGGGCAAGCCCTACTACACAACAGCCTCTTCTCTCCTGTTAGATGGAGTCACTCCATCACCTATGAACTATCTGCATTTGTGAGTCATGAAATTGAGATGATAGGCTTTCAAGAACAGAGGTAAAGCTTCACAGAGTCATAAAATGGTATTGTCACTCTGTTTAAAGGCATATCTTTTGTGTTTGGGATTCTTCCAGGGGTTTCATCCTCGGGATATTTCAGCTCAAGACAGAAGAGAGTGTTTCTAGAGCCTAATACTCTGTAAGTCAATTTAGGTTTGAACATTTCATAAATTTATGGTTTACTAAGGTTTCAGCTTCAGGCATTTCTTCTAAAATATACTTTTTAAAGAAAATTGGACCTGTTGACTTTTTGAAATTGCATAGATTTTATGAGGCATGATGACTTCGCTATAAAAGTATAAGGATTTACAGATTCCATTTCTTATGCCATGTATATCAGTTTAAAATATATGAGAGAATTGGGTTTTACAATAGGCATTTCAAATTTTGCTGAATCTATGTATTTGAAGAAATAGTTTAAGGTGTTAGCCAAACCAAAAATGTAGTTGAATTCATTCAATTCTAATTTATACCATGTATTTAAGCCCTTTTCTCATTCAGTTGTTTCACAGGGTGTATATTCTCTGCTGATTACTTTAAAGTATAGACCAAATTCAGCAAACGTCACATAAGCAGAAAGAATCACCTTGTTCTCCGGCATCCAACTTAAATGCAACCCAACATATAATTTATATCATCGAATATTTTGCTGTGGATTAAAAATAAGCATCTTTTCCATTTGTAAAAATCAGATTTGTGTTGTTATTTTATAATAAGTACATATCATTCATCTTTGCTTGTTTAGATTTAAAATTATTCTCATAATCACTTATCTTCATGCCTTTCACACACCTTTCAAATTTCATTTTTACTACAGCAAGTGGAATATTCCTTTACAAAGCACACAAAAATGTTGACTTACCAAATATCAGATAAACAGATGAATAGAATTTATACAACTTCATTTCCAAAAAACATAATTATAACATAAACACCTAGATAATTTCTCTTTTCAACTTTATTACCTATTGCAGATATAATGTCATGATCAATTTTATCAAGTCACTTTTCATCTCCAGCAGAGGGGCTGTAGTGCATGGCATTCAGTTTGGTTTAAATAGCCACCCAGAAAGTTCAGTAAATGCCTGAACCATATCTGAACCTTCAGACTCCCTTTAACTGGTGATTCATGTTTAAAAATCTCATGAGAACCAATAGTCTTGTAACTTTCCGTTACTTCCTGCTTTCATTGTGAGAATCAGTTGTCCACACAAATTCTTGGACTTGTTCATCTATGTGCTCAGGCCTGCAGATTTGTTTTTCTATTCAAAATAGAATTTGGTATGGCTTTTCTTCTATTGATTCTTTTTTGTCTGCAATAATTGGTTTTGTTATCTGAAGTAGAGTTCAGTATCTTCATGATGCCCCAATAGTATTAACCACTATTTTCATGTTTCATTAGTCTCTCTTCAAATAATTCACCTCTTCTTGATGCTCTATTTCTGGTCACATTGTCTCAATTTCAACTCAGATGGTTGCTTTCTCTGACTATACCTTCATTGTTTCATATTTCCCAGACTTTTCATGCACATATAAGTTTAGATATTGAACACTCTCCTTGTGCATGAAACTGTGATGTACAGTAGGTTTAAAGTAATAAAGTAGGAAAAAAACAAAATCAATCTGGTATGAAATAGAGCATCCACAGGGGGAAGACAGACGAGCAAACTGATAAATAATTAAAATATATTAAATGACTTTTAACTATTATGGGAAAAATTTTCAGAGGGACTAGAGAATGTACTAGGAGAAGGCATTGTATAAATTGCATTGTCGGGGAAGAGCTTGCTAGGAAGATGAAATTTGAACAAAGATGTGAAGGACACGAGGTTGTGATCACGAGCTGTCTGAAGGACCATCATTGTAGGCAAAGGTAGCAGCATCTGAAAAAACTGATTGGTGTATACCTGTGTGCTTTGGCTTTACGTCTCTTCTCACTGTCCAAATTGCCTAGCTCCAAAGGGCAAATTATCATTAGTTTTCATTTTGAATGCATTATCTCTTTCTGCCTGCCCTATCTACCTGGATAACTTCAAATCTATTGTGTGTCTTCCTCTTGAGACATATATTTCTCTCAATGCTCCTCTTTCCAGTTCCAGTGCAGTAATCTGCTCTGGTTTGGAAGTGATTTGGGCATGTCACCACAAGGGATCATGTGTTGGAAGTTAGTCGTCAACCTGAGGTATTAGGAGGATGGATGCTTGGTACAACTACAGTGTTAAAAAGCACGGTCTCGTGGAGAATCCTTAGGTCACTGAACTCACACCTGTGAAGAGACTGAGTTTTCAGTAGACCTGGAGCCAGTTCTCAGGAGAGTTAGGTTTTGAGACAAATAAACATGATCCCTGACAGGCATGCTGGATGGCTGTGTAATTTTGCAATTTCGTGCTTCTGTACACACTGTCACTTTGTTGTCATTTGCCATTAGGTCCTCATCGTGGCTGAGACAATCTGACTGTATGATCTGGGAATATTGGCTTCAAAAACTAAAAACTAAATAAACCAGTTTTCTGAGACAGTTCACCTACCTCAGGTACAAAAATTAAAAAACAGACTACCATACAATGCAGGCCAGAGATCCTAAGAATCATTTTAAGTTTTCTGATTTTCCTTTTTTTCTAACATGCTTCTGTATTTAATGCTAATTTTTGAGAAATAAGTTTCTATTAACCTCTGTGCTACCTGCTGTCATTTAGTGATTTGAGTCGCTCCATTAACAACCAGAAAAACTTTTTTTTCTTTTATATTTGTCTAATTTTCCTAACTACAGCCCAAAAAGTTCATTCTGACTATAGTAGGAATTGTGTGTATCCATGCATTCACTGTACGGTCCCTGAGAGCTTTGCCTTCAGAGCCAGGCTTCTTAAACAAAATTGTGTGTAAGGACCACTCAGTGTTGTCTCAGTGGTGTGGCATGCAAAAACCTCCACTTGCAGTGCCAGCAGTTCATTACCGGCACAACTAGTTCTAACTGCTCCCCTTCCAAACCAGCTCCTTGCTGATGACCTCAGAAACAGCAAAGCTACCCCACCTCCTTGGGTCCCTGTGCCAACGTAGGAAACTCCTGTCTGCTGGCTTCAGCTCGGCCTAGCTCAGGCCATTGTGGACATTTGGGGCACAAACTAGCTGATAGAAGACCTTGTTCTCTGTTTCTCCTTCTTTCTCTGTAATTCTGCCTTTCCAATAAAAATCATTAAATCTTTTTTTAAAAATGGGCAAGCAATGTGCTTGGATTTTAACATTTAGGAAATGAGGAAATTTTCATCTTTAAATAAAATGCAAACGCTTTGAAGAACAATAGTAAAACACAATGGATAGTGCATCTGCAAGGAACTGTTCACTGCACGTGATCATGTACAAAACAGGAGTATTCAAGAAGTTCATTTAAAATGGAATTTAAAGATAAGCCTGCATTGCTTTACAAAAAAAGCCATATTAGAGAAAAAAAACTTTACATCCATGCATTCATCTTTCTTAATTGCATTTTCCATGAAATTTACTGAAGACATCTTGCAAACTCACTGATTCCTAAATCTTTTCAAAGTAAAGGAGCTGGACTAGATTATGTCGATCTACACACATTTGCATGTCTTATTTTTCAATATAAGAAAATGGAAGAATGTGTCTTTATTATATTAATCTGTGTGGTAACAGGTAAAATTTGATGTCCTTCTCCAAAGACAATGATACATACTGTCAGCTTTCCCCACTGGGTGAAGAAAAAACATTTTAGTTTTAGTGTAGCTTAATCTACATAAAATAAGTAAATTTTCTAGTTATATTTTTATACTATCACAATTTTTTCAAAGATCTATTTTTATTGGAAAGTCAGATATACAGAGAGGAGGAGAGACAGAGCGTTTTAATGATTACACAGTTTTAATTATTATGGTATTACAGAATTAACATACAGAATGTCCCTGGATGTCTCAAAACACAAAAATCACAGTAGGTTTAAAGAATTCACAAGGGGGAAATGTAAAATTGGAAATAAGAAACATCGAACAAGTGATGAAATGTCTGTTTCAACTAAGAAATAATATCAGGTGATTCTGCTTGCAAAGTTAAAGATGCGAACAATATATAAATGAATTGCAGCCCTACAAAGAAATCCCAGTATCCTAGTGTCATTATCAGAAATTCCCTGAAAAGAAAAATAATTGCTGAAAGGTTAGGACAGCCTTGGTAAAATTTAAACCACATTTCTCCTTCTAGTATTATTAGGAAATTTATGGCAGATCTATGATAGTCATGGAAACAGTTAGAAATCATTTTCTTGATTTTCTGCTGAAAATAAACCTACCAGTTACCAGATTTATATACCTATTCATTGCTCTCCTCCTAAACTCCATCTCCACTCTGACATCTACTAAGCTAATTCCAAAGTTAATGCATGAACCATAACTTTTGTTCACCATGCCCCTCTTCCCAACTTGATTCTCTGCTTGTCTCTTCCATGACAGCACCTATGTGCTGAATTTTCCACGAAAGAACTTTAAGGGCTCATCTTTAATTTTTCTTGTGTCCTCACGCTCCATATATCATGTCAGAGAAAAGTCCACCAGCACATTACACCTTAAATGTATATGCTATAAGTTTATATACTATGTATTTGTAAATATATTGATGAAATATATAAATTTATATACTGCAAATTCCTCTCAATGTCCACTGTGTAACCATAGGCCAATCCACTGTCTTTTTTTTTTTTTTCTGAGACTAAAATAGCATCTCTTTGTACAAAGAGAGCAAAGTCTTTTGCTTCTGTTTTGCTAATAAAGAAAGTAGGTGATACCAAGCTACCTTCTGTTTTCCTTTTGTGGAAAACCATTCACTTAAAAAATCTATGGGCATGCATAGAAACCACATTCACTCTGTACATAGCAAGTGGCCATTGTGACATCTGAATCTGGGCTGCATTAGCAAATACTGTTCCTAAGGCAAATACATAATCCTCCAGAAGTCTGTGCTCAGAGACCAAGCTAGCAAGACTGCAGTGCAAAAGGAAGTCAGATGATTTCGTTTCTGTTGTTGGAGTTGTAAGAAACGTGAGCTGGAAAATGTGGCACAGGAAGGAGCACAGAGGGAACACTTGAGTAGCAGCGCAACAATATCCTCATCTTCCCAAGGTGGGGAAAACGGAAAACAGGAGGGAAAAAGAAAGGAAAAATTAATTAAAAACTTCAGCTTCCTATCTACCAAATTTCATGTCCATGAGCCTCTCCATGTTGCTAATTCCACCTTCCCATGGCAGACCTAGAAGTGAATGATCATTTTGGAAGTGTTGAGGAGACAATGTAGAAACTGCCTGAACCATTGGTGCTTTTTTGCCGATTGCCCAAGAGTAATTGTTTCATAAGGACAGCTTATTTCAGCTTATTTCTGGCACTGAGTGCAAAAATTGAGATGCTTGACTTTTCAGTCTCCAAAGCCTAAATGTTTGGCATGAATAGTAAAAATCTGGCATTTTCAATGCTCATATGTCCAAAAGCTGGAGAGCTGTAAAACACTAGGAGTCTTAAATTGGTGTCCACTTTGGAATATTTGGCCCAGGAAAATGTATATTCTCATGCCACAGGAAGTTGGTTTGCAAAATGAAGACTGAATTGAGGCCAAGAAAGCTAGCACCATTTGCCAGCGTGTGGATGAAATGTGATAGTTTGCTACAAAACGTTTCTTTTTAGAAGTTAGTTGCAGCTGCCATGACACATCCTCAAAGTTGCAATATGCAGAACTGTTATTTAGACATTCCAATAGAGGAAAACAAATCTCAATTGTTTACATTTATACATGATGTAGTGAGATACTAAAGGATAAATGTAAACATTGTGGATTGGACAAGGCAATGCGTGTGAAATGTGGCTTAAATCAAAGCACAGATTTTCATATAAAAGCTATATTTACTATTATACTTATCCTTCTTACGGTGTGTTGCAAGGATATATATTGTCTTAGAAAGTGTCTAAGCCAAAGTAATTTGATGCCAAAACTCCATCTTTTAAAGTTTAATTCTTAATAGATCATTGTAGCATTAATAATACATTTTATTCTTTCTAAACAGAGAAGTGCAATTATAGAAGCGCATCACGTGAAATTTATTCATTAAAAAAGCATAAAGCTTTTTTATTTTAACAGAAACCATGTGTAGCTAAGAGTGGACTAAACTGAATTAAAACATGGCAAGCATGGGAAATAGTGTTAGAGAAGTAGGAAGAATTCAAAAATATAAAAGAATGTATGAAATAAAGATAAATTCATAAGGAGTGAAACACAGAACACCAATGGGAAAACTTTAATGTTAGTTTCACATTGTTCTGATCAAGAATAATTAAGAGATTACAGGTGAAATTTCAGTTTTGAATCGTTCTCTTGTGGTATTAATAAAAAGGTAGAGTGCAAAGCATGGGAATATAAAGCGTTCAAGGCAACGGCTCATTGTAATCAAACAGTTGTTTGTGACTTCTTGGTGGAATCTGTATAATTTGGAGAAACGTTAATTAATGGCAGAATATGCCTGTCATTTTCTTCATTCTCTACCCATAAATTTCCTATCATGTCCACTAATTTGTTGCTGCATCTCTGAGATACTGAAAATAGCAGAAATGCAAGATTTTTAATGAGAGTAGGACCATGATATGAAATATAATTGTTTCATAGCTTCCTATTCTTCTACAACTTAAAAATACCCAAAGCACCTAACTTTGGGGCCAGACTTCCTGGTCCAAAATTGACTTGTCCCAACCAGCCATGATGTAATTTTGGACAGGATATTTAACATCTCTTGGCATACTTTCCCCACCCGTAGAACAAAGCCTAGAGCAATAAAACCCATCAAGAGAGTAATAAATGAGGATTGCAGGTGCTATTCCACATGAAATGCTTTGAATGCTATCTGGAACATAGTAGGTCCTCAGTCATAGCTACTTTTTATAAAAATATATTTATTTTATTTTTATTGGAAAATCAGAAATACAGAGAGGAGGAGAGGCAGAGAGGAAGATCTTCCATCGGCTGTTTCCCTCCCCAAGCGACCGCAATGGCCAGAGCTGAGCCAATCTGAAACCAGGAGTTTAGAGTCTCTTCCGGGTCTCCCACGCAGGTTCAGGGTCCCAAGGCCTTGGGCCATGCTCGAGTGCTTTCCCAAGCCACAAGCAGAGAGCTGGATGGGAAGCAGGGCGGCCAGGATTAGAACCAACACCCTATGGAATGCCGGTGAGTGCAAAAGAAGGACTTTAGCCACTAAGCTACCACACCGGGCCCAGTCACAGATACTTTCATGATTACTTTAGAACATGTAACTTATTGGAGAGTAGGTATTAACAAATAAAATTTTTTAAAGATTTATTTATTTTTATTACTAAGTCAGATATACAGAGAGGAGGAGAGACAGAGAGGAAGATCTTCCTTCTGATGATTCACTCCCCAAGTGAGCCGCAACTGCCGGTACTGCGCCAATCCGAAGCCGGGAACCAGGAACCTCTTCCAGGTCTCCCACGCGGGTGCAGGGTCCCAAGGCTCTGGGCCGTCCTCGACTGCTTTTCCAGGCCACAAGCAGGGAGCTGGATGGGAAGTGGAGCTGCCGGGATTAGAACCGGCGACCATATGGGATCCCGGGGCGTTCAAGGCGAGGACTTCAGCCACTAGGCCACTCCGCTGGGCCCTAACAAATAAATTTTAATTTGCCTTCCTGAATGAGGGATAGCATTGTCCTACTATCTCATTCCCTCTGTGGTTATGTTGTAGATATTTAGACCTTATCAAATAGTCTGTTCAATAGACTGAGTGTACTCCCATATTTCACAGTCTCACAGTTCATTTGAGAGCATGTAGCTTAGGAAGGTTAACGAGGAAGTTGCTGATGGCAGTCAAAGCCTACAACAGAAGCTCCGTCTTTCTCTTTCTCAGCCACAGCAGTCTCGCAGGCCATGAATTCAGGGTGGAAAACTTACAAGATAGAAGAGCACATTCTAACTGCATCAGGCTTTTCCTTTACCTGACATACATCCCACTGGGGTTTGTAGTCTGCTGCTGCAGCATTGTCCAAGCTGTCGTCATGTCATGGTCCTCCATTACTCTAGCCAAAACAGTGTATCAGTAAAGGGATTGAACAATAGAAAGAAATGTCACTCCAATTTCATAATAATGGCCAGTCGATTTTTCTATCTTAATTATAGAAGATACTGTGTCTTTTCCATTCTTATTTTTCTACCCTGCCTGAATGCCTGATTATGAGTCATATTTCTTTCATTTGTGTTCAACGTGGCATCCTTTAATTTACCTGCAGTGTGTATTTTTTACAATCTAACTTCCCGGACTCTTTGTCTGAAGAATAACGTTTAAAAATAACACAACTATTGAATGTCTGCTGATTTATTTTGTTAGAGGATATGGGACAGAAAAAGTAGCCATTTGAAAGACCAGCTAACAGTTCACATTGGCGATGTTACAGTGTGGCCCCTGAATCCTCAGGGACCCTGTTTCTTCCCTTTCACTATTACCTCCCTGCACAATATCTATGTCAGAGGTCTCTTTTAAAATTATTAGATGTGTACTTTTCCCATCACTTCACAAGTTTATTTGAGTCACTAAAGGATTCACGTGGATGAAAAGATGAGTGAATCATGCGTTTTTGTCATTAATATCATTTGATAATTTCTTGAAGGGTGTTTTACACTGTATGATTCTGAAAGGTGGTGCTTAAAAAAATCCAAATATAAATGTATCAAAAAGAAAGAAAACAGATTTCCTTTGCGCTGTTCAAAAATTCGAGCATATATTTACATTTAAAGTGAAATAGTAAGCTAGAGAATAAGAGGTAAAGAATAAATTTATAATTATGACATCCAAGCTGTTGTATGATCTGAGGTTTTTAAGGGCAATTATTGACAGATTTGAGATTTTCCTTAGAGGTTATGGCGGTCCTCTAAAGCATAGGAACACCCTTGAGGGAAGGAGAACTATACAAGCAATTATTCTGAAACCCAAATTAGGTGAAGTGCTTTTAGTGTTCAAGACAAAATTTTAAAAGCATCATCTGCCATTAGGCTTATTTTTATGACATCATTCAATTAAAAATTTTAAGAGCCATATTTACAAAGTTATTTATATACTATAATAGGATCCCAGGCTGCTAAAATCCCTAGCCATGCTATTTTAGTGAAAATCTCAAGGTCCACTCACCATTATTCATATAAAATTGTGGATTTTATAGGCAGAAATAAAAACGAAAGGACAAAATGTACTTTGAGAGAGCAACACGTTTTAAATGATATAACCACTACTCTGCACTGTTTATTAAGGATCCTAACACTTAAGAGGAATAGCAAAACATGCCTCGAGGGAAATTTTACAACCCTTTCATAACTGAGTAACACTGATCTACAAAAACACAAACCTGTGTGAAGGAATCGCTTATTTAGTTGTTTGATGTTAAATATTTGCTTTGGTTTTATACTAACAAGAAATATATTGGTAGATAGTTTGGATAAATTGAGAGTGGTTCTAAAGCTAATTTTGTGTTTATTACATCTTTTATTTAAACTATAGAAATAATTCCACCTAAAACATCTTTTTAAAGTGCCTTTGGAAAATGAATTACAGAGCGAAGTGAAGTGTTACCTGGACAGAGGAGACCTGTGTCTAACTACCCCAGAGCTCACGAATAAAGGATCGCATTGTTGCTGGTATGAATTATCTAGTTCGCTTGCTGACATAGCATCTTTTCATTTTAGCTCTGAGGATTAGAGTTACAGAAAATTATAGGTCTTCAGGGATTTTCTAACCACTGAGACTTACTCATGAGGTATACTCCACTCAAAAGTTCTCTCTGTGAAGGGATTTATTATCTTTTGTAATCCCCTGGAAGAATAGCCTATACACGATACAAGGCTTTGCAAAGTCGGTAATTCATTTCATATTTGATTTTACTTCTACAAATGAATATGGTGACAAAGATTATCTTTACATTTATTTGGGTGCAATGATAGTTAATTTTATACATTCGTTTGTTGGGGCCCCAGAACACATAGTTATTTGGCCAAGCATTTTTCTGTACAATATATTTTTTTCAGAGTATTTTTGGGTAAGATGAATACTTAGAACAGCAAACATTGAATAAAACACATTGTCCTTTTTAATGTGGGTGAGCCATGTCCAACCAGTTGAAATTTGAATAGAACAAAAAGACTAGTCAGTCAAAGGCAAGAGAGAATTCTAAAGCAGAGAGTCTTTGTGCTCAAACTGCTGTATGGGTTTTCCTGTGCCTGGTCTCTTGATATACTCCAGAGATTCTGGCCTTACTTACAAATCCATGCATGCATGTAAAAGAAATACATAAAAATAGATGCATACACATATTTGATATACTTCAAAAAGATTATGGCAATTCTATTTAAAGCTAACTTAATTTGATGCAAAATATTTTGAAGTACACGAATCTTCCAAAAGTTCATGGAAAGTATGTATTGAAAATTTTGCATGGAATTGGTTACCAAACTAAACTCATCTTTTTAACAATGTCTATTTCCTTGAAAGTCTTACAGAGGAAGGTATACACACACACACACACACACACACACACACACACACACACACACACTTCCATCCTCTGCGTTACTCCCCAGATGCCTGCAAGAGCCAAAGCTGTACAAGGCTAAAACCCTCCACTTCAAAACCTTGAGCCATCAGCTGTGGCTTTTCCTGAGCCAGCAATACGCAGCTGGGCCGAAAGTGGAGTAGCCAGGATTCCCAAACAGCTCCCATTTGGAATACTGATTTTGCAAATGGTAGTTTTATCAGCTATCCTGAAATCCCAGCTCTGCAAAATAAGCTTGTCTTGTAATCCCATTCCCTCACAAACTTTTTGAAGACATTTCTTATGCCCAGAAATTTCCCCATGGCTTTATAATTGTGTGAGAAATCAGGCAATCTTATCCACCTTTGTCTTTAGACTCTGTTATCTGCTAAACATGGAAATGATTTTCTTTTTTTCCCCCTTCTATCTCAACTTCAGAGAAAACGGTCTGGAAATTTCTTATGGGTTTTCTGCATATAAACTCCCGGTGCACAAACACTGTTATCAAAATCAGGCCCATTTTCTATCATTTAAGAACATCTCTATGATGCAAAGATTCTCTTTAAGTAATTGAGAACAAAATAGAAATCAATTAAATGATCATATTTACAGCATGAGCTTTTCCTTCTCTGTAGACCCTTAATTAAAACACACCTTAGGGGCGCGGCAAAGAGAGAAAAACATCTAGGCTTTCTAAGCTAGTTGAGAGACATTGTAAAAATTCCTAATTATAGACTTATGGCAAGCCCGTGTTATTTTAAAAACTTCACATTACTAACCTAAGGAATATTTCAAAGGGGAATCCAAACACACACAATCTTCAGGACATGTGATAGAATCAGTGGGATGGCTGAAGATGATATAAGTGGCAGCATGGTCCTTTAAAGAAGTCAAATGCATTTTTCTTTCAGCAGGTTGAACCATGTGTCAAGAAGTATATTAAAAAAAAAAATGTCGAGCTTGAATTGTGAACTACTCAAAAAAGCAAACTGAGAGTTGGCAATTACTTATTTGAAGGCCCAATCTTAAAAGGTAGAGGAAGAAGTTTGCTTTCTCGTAGCAAGAACATCCTTCTTTATATATCCATACCCTGAAACTTACGCCACATTTCTCAGAACACATTTCTTAATATCCTCTGACTAAAGGGGGAAAAAAATGCATGGGCCCGGCACGGTAGCCTAGTGGCTAAAGTTCTCACCTCACACACACCATGATCCCATATGGGCGCTGGTTCTAATCCTGGCCTCCCTATTTCCCATCCAGCTCTCTGCTTGTGGCCTGGGAAAGCAGTCAAAGAGAAACCCAAAGTTTGGGAACCTGTACCATGTGGGAGACCCGGAAGTAGCTCCTGACTTCGGATTGGCTCAGCTCTGGCCATTGCAGCCACTTGGAGAGTAAGTTAGCAGACAGAAGATTTTTCCGCTTTGCCTCTCCTCCTCTCTGTATATCTACCTTTCCGATAAAAAATGAACAAATCTTTAAAAAAAGAAAAATCATAAGTGAAATTAGAACCATTTTGAATTGAAAGTAAATAAAAACACAAATGTGTTATTCAAGTTCCAATCAATACATACGAATCATAGAAACACATTGATCATAATAATTTCAATGTAAGCAAATTAGCAGTAGTAAGCATAATTGTGGGACATGTAAATTGCAAATGCATAAATTGTGTTATGGGTCTGAGAAATAAAACTATAAAAGGAAACAAAGTCTTATGATTTGAAAGATAAGTTCTGCCCCCAAGTAGTCAGTTAATGATCTTACGGAAGAAACTTTTATCATTACAAGAAATAATATCTTGTCTTCACAAACTTGCCAGGGTTTGTAGCCAGAGCTTGTCGGTATGAGGACCCATTAGAGTATGTGAGGGTGAGGTAGTCTTGAGTGCTTCTACAGAAATTGTCTCCCATAGATCCGTTAGTAGCTACAAGAGTTCCGGGTGGCCAAGAAAGGTCCAAACAATCCCTATGCTGGTCCAAAAATGACAACTGCTGCGGGCGTGACACAGGAATAGAGCTGCCCTGCCAAATATAGACTGTATGAAGTGTGGGCTGTCTGGAGCTCTTCCGTACAAAACAGACCACTGGAAGAAGGACTGGAAAAAATTCACTGATGGCTGGATAGTGCCAGGCCTCCCTCACATCACTGATTGCCAGAGAAGTGAAAGAAAAATAATAAGAACACAACGAAGACTGTCTCTTTCCTGTGTCTGGCGGTGTCCCATCAGCACCCACTCTTGACTGAACTTAGCACTATGTCACTGGCCTAAAAAAAATGTTATAGTATTCATTTTCAGTTTTTCAAAGGAAGAAAAAAGAGTGTGTATGAGATACGAAACAGTAAGATAACAGACACACAACATGAAAATTTGTAGGTTTCAGGAAAAAATAAAATTTAAATTAAAAT
The DNA here is from genome assembly GCF_030435755.1 of Ochotona princeps. Lineage (NCBI taxonomy): Eukaryota > Metazoa > Chordata > Mammalia > Lagomorpha > Ochotonidae > Ochotona > Ochotona princeps. The sequence continues at coordinate 26,893,759 of NC_080841.1, forward strand.
TTATACTACAAAAAATTCTATATTATGAGAGATAACAAATCTCAGATCTTGGATATAATAATCCATCTACAAAAGCAATTAAATCAAAGTTGGCAAACCAATGAATAAAAATAAGTATGGATATCAACGAAACAGAACAGCAATGAGAAAAATAGTGAAACCAAGGGATGTTTCCTGGAAAAGATCAATAAAATCATGAAGTGTTATGGACATAAAACATCGAAGAATAATAGAGGAAACATCACTACAGAACATACAGAAATTAAAATGATAATAGGTGGGCCCGGCGGCGTGGCCTAGTGGCTAAAGTCCTCGCCTTGAACGCCCCAGGATCCCATATGGGCGCCGGTTCTGGTCCCGGCAGCTCCACTTCCTATCCAGCTCCCTGCTTGTGGTCTGGGAAAGCAGTTGAGGACGGCCCAGAGCCTTGGGACCCTGCACCCGCGTGGGAGACCCGGAAGAGGTTCCTGGTTCCCGGCTTAGGATCGGCGCGCATCGGCCCGTTGCAGCTCACTTGGGGAGTGAATCATCAGATGGAGAATCTTCCTCTCTGTCTCTCCTCTTCTCCGTATGTCTGACTTTCTAATAAAAATAAATAAGTCTTTAAATCAATAAATAAAAATTTTAAAAAATGATAATAGGTAAACCTGTTAACATAGTCCTTTATCAGTAATGAAATTATGAACATGAATAAAAAGGAAAACATGAACAAGGAAAATTATAGGTACAGATGACATTGAAGTGGTTAAAAACATCGAATAAGGAAACTAATGTCAGGAATTCTACCCAAACTTCTGGAAATATGAGGGAGAATGACAGAACATTTCTCACTTTAGACGTGAACATGATACAAAAACTGACAAAAATTGCAAAAATAAATGACACAGGAACAACTCTTTATTGCTAAATTAGGAAAACTGTATTTGACTTTCTCAATTTTAATACAAAGAAAAGTGATATCATGAGTTTACATTTCTAAGAATATAATGATACTTCCTTCTCCTCTCTCCTATCTTTTCATTTACCTTTTTGCAGTAACATTCTAAATTTCCTTTATAATTGCAGGTTTTTAAAAGCAGTAGCGTGTCATAGACAACTAGCTTTATGTCAGGAATGCAAGATGTAACTCGGTGCTTATCAGAATAAAAGAGAAAAGCCATGTAGTCACATCAGTAGATAGAGGGAAAGGATTTGACATACCCTAATATTTGGTCATGACAAAATGCTCAGTAAATCAAAAAGGAAATCTCCTCAAATTAAAAAAGAATATTTATGTAGCTCTTCCTTTTTATTATGAAGGTGACATTAGTTTTGAAAATTTGAGGACTTTTCCTCAGACTATGATCAGCTCATAGTAAGTTCTTAGCAAACTAAAAATTGAAGGCAATCTTCGTATTCTGAAAAGAATATCAATAAAAATTTCACTGCTGACATATTTAGTAGAGAAACATTGAAAGACCATGAACAAGACTCGAAGGACTGCCCTTACCCAATTCTTTTCAACTTTATACTAGAAGCTCTGCTCAGAAAAGAAAAGCACCAAATGGAAAAAGTACCAATCTCATTAAAAGATGTTATAGCTGTTTTACTAAGATTACCAGATTTCAAATTTTCTCTAATGATACAGTCATCATGTACTGGTTATTGATGTAAACAAAAACAAACAGATCCAAAGACTGGACTAAAGAAAACAGAAGAAATGAGCATGTATCGGTTGATTTTCAGCAATGTGTCAACATAATTTAAAGGAAGGGAATAATACTTTAAATAAATGTTGAGTATTTTTCTGAAAGATTGTCTATTTTAAACGCATAGTTATACAGAAAGAAAAAGAGGCACAGAGAAGAAGAGAGAACTTTCGTCTCTTGGTTCACTTACCATTTGGTCATAATGTCCAAAGCCGGGCAAGGCCAAAGTTATGAGCCAGGAGATTCATACAGGTCTCCCATATAGATACAGGGACTCAAACTCTGGAGCCATCTTCCACTGCTTTCCAAGGCACTTTAGCGGGAAGCTGGGTTAGAAGCTAGAGCAGCCAAGACTGGACCTAGTATCCATGTGAGATTATTGGGTTAATTGATTATTTATGTGCAAATTAAAATAAAGTGCTCTTACCTCACACAGTAAATAAAAAATTAACTGCAAATGTATGCTGTGTCTAAATATAAGGGTTAAGAATGTAAAACTTCTATAATAAAAAAAATCTTGTGATATTAGGTTAGAAAAATTTCTTAGGATTGAAAACACAAAATCATATATAGTGATAAATCAGACTTCTTTTATGTATGTATGTATGTTGGAAAGGCAGAGATACAAAGAGAAAGAGAAACAAAGACCAATATCTTCCGTCTGTTGGTCCACTCCCCAAATGGCCAAATTAGCCAGAGCTACGCTGATTCAAAGCCAGGAGCTTCTTTCAGGTTTCCCACGTGCGTACAGGGAACCCAAGGACTTGGGTAATCCTCTGCTGCCATCCAAGGTTATAAGCAGTGAACTGGATGGGTAGTGGAGAATCCAGGACACAAACTAGCACCCATATAAGATCCTGGTGCTTGAAGGTAGCAGATTGGCCTGTTGAACCACCATGCTGGCCCAAATAAATTGGATTTCTTTATCAAAGTGTTTTAAGATTTTTTTTTCTGAAGATGCCATCAAAAGGGTATTTTAAATAGTGAGAAACAGAAGTTACAAAAAAATACATCTGATGAAAAACTTACATGTGAAATAAAGAATGCTTGCAAGTCCAGTAAGCTGCAATTTAAAGGAAAGAAAAAATCGGGCAAATTAACAAAACATATATATCCAAACAAGTAAACAAAAATTAATATCAATAACTATAAGGAAATTGGAATTTAAACCAGAATGGCACACTTCTATATACCCAGTGAAATGTCTAAAAATTCTAAAAACTACATAAACATGCACATATGCATATTTAGCTATATAGATATTCACAGAGAAACTGAATAATGAAGACTAGCATAATGAGAAATGGAAACACATTGAAATACGCATCTCCACTCCTGAATAAAAGAAAGACTCCTAATGAGACTGATAAATATATCTTGACAATAGTATGCTAGACTTTCTACCATTGTCTATACGCACAGTGTAAGAATACAATAGCAGAATGATGGAAAAGGAACTCTTGCTGAAGGACTATACCATCACAATAATAGGAGAGAAAACAGTTGGGAAAGGAAGGAGCAAAGAGGGTGGTATGGAAAACCTCTGAGTCTATGAAAGTGTATCATACAAAACAAAATAAAAAAAAACTAAAATTGAAATGTCAACAAAGGAGTCACAGGGTCAAGAACTTGCATTTTTTTAACATGTTGGTTACTCAATACTATGTCAATCAATTCCATAACGTTATAAATTGTTCCTGATGTTATGTCGGGGCTTTTAATTGATAGGGATGATACTCTGCCGGCTCTGCCTTCAGACCAGAGATGGTCTCTCCAACAAGCCGTTGTATTTGTCTGGACAATAAGATGCTGAACTCTATGCTTGGTATATGCTTGCAATGAAAGAATCTCATGTGAACTTGAACTTAGGTAATGCAACAAGGTGGAGGAATCCACCATGGGGGGGGGGGTTGGGGGAGGGGTGGAGGGAATCCCAGAGCCTATAAAACACATAAGGCAATGTAATTAATAAAAAAACTAAATTCACATGGCTAAAGAAGATATAATGTCAACCAATTGCATACTTGGCCACTAAAATCCAAAATATTACATCCAATTTAGAAAGCAATATGACAGTTTTGTGGAAAATGATGTTATAATAATTCAACTCCTGGCTCTTAATTTTGAAAAAAAAAATGAAAACATAGACACATAAAACTTTTATGCTTGCATATTCAAACAGCTTTATAATTATTGCATCCCTGGACAGAAAACACCGCAAATGCCAACCATTTTATGAATGTTTGAACACTGTATGCTTATTTAAGGAACAATTACTCAATCCTAATAAAAGTTCAAACTACAAAAACAGGAATCTCACAAACAGTATGCCAAAGGAAGGGACTCCAACAGGGAGGACTACCTTTGTTTACTTATGATCCCTTTGCTTTCCCCTATTACAAACTTCAGTAGCAGAAGGATACTGGTGCATCTTCAGCTTTGAGGATTGTGGTAATCATTGCAAAGGCCATAAAGCAAAATTTGGAGATGAAAGAAATCATTTATATCATGCTGTTAGAAACGGTTGTGTAACCTTTATCTCAAAAGTCTATCAGTTATAGTTCTTATTAAAGTTAATATACTTTTTGTATGCTATTATATTTCACTGCCTTGCATGCATCGAGATCCTATATGGCAGCTGGTTCTAATCCTGGTGGCTCCACTTCCCATCCAGCTCCCTGCTTGTGGCCTGGGAAAGCAGTCAAGGATGGCCCAAAGCCTTGGGACGCTTCACCTGCCTGGAAGACCCAGAACAAACTCCATGTTCCTGGCTTTGGATCAGTATAGCTCCAGTTGTTGCAGTCACTTGGGGAGTGAATCAAAAGATAGAAGATTTTCCTCTCTCTCTCTCCTTCTCTCTGTATATCTACCTTTCCAATAAAAATAAATAAATCTTAAAAAAAAAATCTTGATGCTCTGGGCTAGCACCAAGGCTATTCAATAGACTATTTTTTCCACTTGTAAGCACTATTTTTCCACTATTTTTCCCAGTTCTTGTCCTGACTGCTCCACTTCTAAACCATTTCCTTACTTATAACCTTGGAAAGTAGTGGAGCATGGTCCAAGTCCTTGGGCCCCTGAAACCACATGGTAGACCTAGAAGATGCTCCTGACTCCTGGCTTCGAATCAGTACAGCTCTGGCTGTGTTAGCCATTTGGGGAGAGAACCAGCAGATGAAAATCTTTCTCTCTTTGTCTCTCCTTCTCTCTGTAAAATCTGCCTCTCCAATAGAAACAAATAAATCTTTAAGAAAAAAAAAATCTTGATGTTCTCTGATAACTTTTGATTGCATAGTCGACCTTCAAAGTTTCATGGCCTTGGAAAAACAACAGGAGCTATTAGGGAACAAAGAGGTAATCAATATCTAATATGATTATTATGCCTGTAATAATGTTACAAGGTGATCCCCCAAATTACAATTTTGAAATATGCAAAGCTATCATTTGTATGTTTAAAGGTATAATATCCATAGTTTTTTTTTTTTTTCTGTGACTTGCCTAACGGCCTCTGGATTTCTTGAAAAAGCATTTGACTTTCAAGTTGTTTTCATTCTTTTACACTGGGGATTGTTAAAATTTTGTTTGGTTGATGAATTCTGAGACATCTAATCACCATATCCATCTACTAAAGCCCAGAATTTTCCATGTTAGAAAATTTTATCCATCGCAAATATTTCACCTGCCACATTTATTAAACTCCATACTTTAATCTGCTTTATGTCTGGGATAAAATTTCAATTCACATGCCATACTAGTTTTAGATTTCTGTGACTTGATAATTTCTAATTAAATTACATTTTGAGTTTAAAAAGTGATCAGTAAGATATTTCAGAGACGATGCATAGGATTCACTTTCTTATACAGTGTGTTAAAGTGTAATTCCAACATGGAATTCATCAAAAAAGTTTTTTAGAGTAAATTACATCAGAATTTCTGTTTTCTTTAGTGTTACTATTCTAATACAAAGAAGAGAGTAATTCCAAGACTCTAAATGAAAACATACTGCATGCACCCACCTATGAAATCAAGCAAGCATTTCCAATTAAACTTGCTACTTAGATATGTTTCTCCCACTCCACTTACAATATTGTAAATATCTTTATGCTCAAAGCTCGGATATTCATGAAAAAATTAATGGGTTATGAGGAGGAATAAAACAAATCTTATTACTCCTTGGTATGCTGCTTTAATGGCCCATTCAAATCCTCCCCCAAAAATGTCTGATTGTATCAGAGCATAGACGATATACCATCAAGGGAGTATCTGAGACTGGAGTTGTACACAGATGGTCAAATTATAGCATCAAAACTTGGGAACATTTTATTCTCATACTTAGCGCCTTGCTTTTCTACTTAGAAGCCACCTTGCTCAAGTCCTCCATTCAACTGGAATTGTCCTCTTTCATCACGTTTGGAGTCTTCTCCCTTAACTGGGAAGTATTTTATTAGAGAATCCTGCCATGTCACATAAACATCAGTCCTGTATTGTTCCCTGGGCTAGGTTGGTATGTGGGATGCCTGGAAAATGCTTAGAAAAGTACACTCTCTGTTAGACCAGAGCACTTCGGACAACAGGAAAGGAACCCTGTGACCAGTCAGGAGCAGCTCATGAGAGATGCTGAGCCCTTCAAGGATGAGAGCAGAGGAAATGTTTGAGGTCAAGGCAGAAAAAAGAAAAAAAAAAAAAAAAAGATGGTAGGGATTCAGAAGCCAGCAGCAAAATGCGCTTAAAGTGTAAGTAAGTGATGTCTAAGATTGAAAGTGTGGAAATGGGCTGAAGCTGCCCAAAACAACAGTAATATTTTTGTTGCTTCTCTTGGGGAGGGAATGGTGGCAAGACTTAAGTGTGGCGCACGAGCCATTTTGCCACTTTAAACAAATCACCACTCACAGACTCTGTCCCTCCCTACCCCCTGGTTCATCTGCCCCCATGCAAATGTTTGGTTACAGAAAACACTGGAGCACAAAAAAAAAAAAAAAAAAAAAAAAAAAGCAGGCTGATTGTAAAGCCTTCATTCACCCAGGCCCAGCCTTAGGGCTAAATGGAAGGGTTCTGCCAGCCATCAAACTTAACAGCCTTTAAACATGTGCAACATTTCTCCAAGCAAATTGGTTCCTTAATATGGTAAAATGTGCAGAACCCAAGGGGAGAGGCTGGTGATCTCATAGCCCAAAACTGATGGAGTCATAGCCCTGTATTCCTGAAAAGAACTCATACTTTCCACTTTGATAAAACCAGAAGCAAATGCAAGAGTCACTAGGTTTTGACATCCATTGTTCATTTTCCCCAAGTTTTTCCTCCTCTATAGCAAAGCACAGTGGTTTAATTCATAGCTTATGGGATTTTAAAAATATAAACCATTTGAATTTTTTCTTTATTAATCAGTGGTTTCTAAAGATCCACAGGGCTAAATAAACCGTGCAAGCTGGCAGGGGTTTTTCGTGGCACAACCGCTGGTAGTTATAAACAGTAAACAAAACATAGTAACCATTTTAAGCACAAGAGATTGCTGTATCACATAGGGCATAAATCATTAGTTTAATAATTTCAGCAGCAGTGTCTCCAAAGCAAAATTAAGCCAACAGTTCCCCCTGTGGCAATAATGAAGTACTGTAATACTAAAAGAAATAGAAAGAAAGGAGAACGAGAAGGCATTGAAAATGACTAATATTTTAAGTTCAGAAAATTCTAGAACTCTAACTCTGAGTGGTTCTTTTGAGAAATGGGGAAGTCTGCTTCCAAGCCACAGGTTCATTCTCGCAGACATTTAGGCAAACACAAGTGTGCTTTCACTAAGCCCCCCACAGCTAGCATGTGCTGTAGGTAGGGCATGAAAGTGATGACATCCTACAAATGAGAACATGACAAATTTCTCTCAGCTGTATAGGCAGACGTATTCACAGATGTGAGAGAGCCTAAGGAGTGCTAGGCCCATTGTAGGACTGTGAGGACAAAGCTTCATTCCCAGGGGCTATGAAGTTGGCCAATAACCTGAAAGAAAACACTTTCCAATCACAGCTGGGCCATAAGACACAGCCACATGTCCTCCCATTAATTTTAGCCAAGTACCAAAGTTCATTTTCTTTAAAAAGCAAAAACCTGGCTAACAATTTGTTCATTTTGGATAAGTGTTCTTGGCCTATGGGACCTAGCCAGACAAAAAGCACAGGGATGTCATTTTAATCCTTTTGTTGTGTTGAACGAGAACTTTGATTTCTCAGCCTGACTGCTTCATCTATTTCTTACATGAGTGTAATCTTGTTACAATGTCTACAGAATAAAGTTTTGTGTGAGGATAGTATTTTCAGCAAGTTTCTCAATAACCTAATTTATTTAAAGTAGCATTTTACCTTTAACAGTATTTCCTGTGGGGTTTTTTATGGACATAGTCTATCTGAGAATGTATTTTGTTTGTAAAGTATATGTGCACTCAAGTAGAAGATTATTATTTGCACAAATCTGACTATGGGATTACGTTTCTAGTCCATGAATATTTAGAAGGGTGGTTGTTTGGCCTAGCAGTCAATGACAGTTAAGATACCCATATCTCTTATTGAAAAGGCTAAGCCTAGGCCTGGTTTTTTGACTTGTGCTCCTGATTCCAAACCCTGTGAGGCAACAATGATGGCCAGGAGTGATTTTGTTCTCAGCAGTTGACTTTGTGAGCACTCAGAGAGTGATCCATTGATGAAAACACTTTCTATTTTCCCCTCTCTCATTCTTTCTTTCTCTGTATAGTTCTGTGTGTTGTAGTCAGTATTGCCTGAAGTCCAACTCCAGCAGTCCAGACATACAAACACATAGTATATATAGCTATTTAGTACAAAGCAGAACAATGAACTCACCCATAATCAAACAGGAGGCAAGACGGATTTAAAATGCTGTGCTTTTAACATGCCAAACGTATCTCCAAACCTGAATGCCAAAATTTACTGGCTGCAACCACAAAATGTCAAAAAATATTTCCATATCACATCTCTGATATATAAATTATGAGGAAACCTCACAATGTCTCAATAAGAGGATAAGTAACTCATCTCCAAATAGGATATCCAAATGGGAAAATGATTTAAATAGGGTTTTTTTTAATAGACAGTTCTTCAAGATATACAAATGACCAACAAACAAAAAGAGATGCTTAACACCATTAATAACTAGGAAAAGAAAGATAAAAGCCACAGTGTGATGTCATTTCACATCTACTAGGAGAATTCTAATCGAAAGAGAAATAACAGCCATAGCAAGTGTTGAGGAGGATGTGGAGGAATTTCAAGTTCCACACACTGCAGATGAAAATACAAAGCTGCTGTTACTTTGGATAATACTTCAGTGCTTCTTCCAAAGTTAAACAGCCAGACAGCAGCACTTGCTCTTCCCTTTCCTAGGTATATATCCAGGAGAACTGATAACAAACGTTCAGTAAAAATTTGTACACAAAATTTTGTAACAACATTCTTTATTGTAAGCAATAGTTGGGCATGGCTAAAGTATCAATTGATGAATCATTAATGCAATATGGACATTGTTAGAACAGAAAATAATTAGAAGGAAGAGTGAAGTGCTGATGGATCTTACAACAGGGCTGAATTTTAAAAACAAGCTTAGTGAGGGCATCCATACAGAGTAGACCAACTTATACGTGATTCAGTTTATATGAAGTGCCTAGAAAAGGCAAATCTATCGAACCAGAAAGCAGATTAGTGTTTACCAAGAACTGAAGAGAAAAAGGAAACAGATATGACTGCTAAAGGTTGAGAATCCCATTTAGGATTACTGAAAATGTTTTGGAATCATAACATATAACATATAAAATGTATATTATACATTTTATGTTATGTGAATTTAATTTCAGTTATTGAAAGTGTTTTGTAAAGCAGTAGTTGCCATTACTGTACCTCACCCTATGCAGAGTAAAATCCCCAACTCTCACTTTACAGCTTTGTTCAATGCACAATGTGGTTCTTAATTAAGTGATACATTTCTCTCCAGCTGTGTCTTGAAATCTCTCATACAGTTGTGAAGCCAAATTGATTACAGGTTCTTCGATTGAATTTTCCAAAAACAGTATGATTGATATAAATCCAATGTACACAAATACCTTTTCCTAATTGAATAGTGTCTTTTAGGAAAATATATCATCTCATTCTGCTTTCACTTACTTTTCTTGATTTTTCTCCAGATGATTCAAAACCATGAGACACATCAGGTACCTATTCAATTTTTACATCTGTATTGCCTGCCTCTCCTTTTAAAATATAAGCCCCAATAAGGGCAGGAAGTCAGTTTTGTTATCTGCTATATTGTTTTAAAGAAATTTATTTTATTTGAAAGGCAGTTACAGAAAGAGACAGAGAAATCTCCCATCTGCTAATTCACTCCCCAAATGACTCCCCAATGGCTGGTGCTGGGCAGTTTGAAGTTAGGAGCATGGAAATCCATCTTGGTCCCACATATGGTTAGCAGGGCCTAGATACTTGGGCCATCTTATGTTGCTTTTGCAGGCACACTAGCCGGGAGCTATATCAGAGCTGGGGTGGCAAAAACTCAAATCAGTGCTGATATGAGCTGCAGATATCTCAAATGGCACCTTAACCCACTGCAGCACAACACGAGCCCTACAGTACTATATAATTCTACCAACAGTAACAATGCTTGGTACAGAACAAGTCACTGAAGAAATATTTGTTAAATGAGAAGGATTGCAGTACATTCTTTTTCTTATTTGGATATAAAAAAATTAAAATATTAGGGGGCGTCCAAAAAGTAAAGCCAAGAATGTTAGTTCTTCCTCTGAATCCTCCCCTTTCTGGTGATAACATGTACATTTCCTGCTGGCACTTGAACATGGTCTCTTTTGTATCCTTGACCCACTATGTGGTCTCTAGGTCATTGCTCCAGCCATTATTTTATGCTTTCTGTGTTGTTTCATCCAAAGATCTCTTCAATAATTTCTGAACTCAGCCTAAAAACCCAATTCTTATTCCGAGTTAAGCCATTTGTCTGATAGTTTGAATTGGGACTCTTAGCTCTGACCTGGAAACAAATTCCAATTACTCATGCTCTGGTGTAATAACCTAAAGCCAACGAGGTTCCCCTTTCTTTTACTTTTTATTCAAGGGCAAGCTTTGCCCAGTCTATTCCACAGTTTAATGGATATATACGTCATAGTCCATGACCTTCGGAAGAAGTCAAACTTGTCATATAGATATTTCATGACTTTAGAAGGAAGGTGAGAAAATAAGAAAGGGAAGGAGGAAAAGAGTGAGAAAGAGGAAAAGGAGAAATGCAGGAAGAAAGAAATTAAAGGAATTGGAAAAAGAAGACTGAGATGACCTTTTGAAGAGTTCACTCATTTTGCCTTAAGTTTGATCTGACTTTTTTTTTTAATTATTTACTTGAAAGGCAGAGAGAAAGAGATTTTCCACTTGTTGGTTCACTCTGTTAATGCCATATACACCAAAGCTAAGAGCAGAAGGAAGTCCAGTTGGGTCTCCCAGTGGGTGGCAGGGATACAAGTACCTGGGTCATTATCAACTACACCTGGATGCTTTATCAAGAAGCTGAGTCAAAAGTAGGCAGGACTCAATCCAAAACTCTCATATGGGACACATGTACACCAACTGTGGCTTTTCACACTCCACCACAATGCACATTCCTTAAGGACTTCTTTTATATGTAACATAGCATAAATTCGTATTCAATGATTGCAGAACATTCTTCTATAGTTGCTTTGATGTATCTTTGCTGTCATCATGTGTTAATCAGAAAGTTTTAACTTACCTTTTAGACAACAGCACTACAGTTACTGAATATTTATTTTTAAAATTTAGATATGCTGGGCCCTGTGCAGTGGCCTAACGGCTTAAGTCCTCACCTTCAACGCCCCAGGATCCCATATGGGCACGGGTTCCTGTCCTGGCAGCTCCACTCCCCATCCAGCTCCCTGCTTGTGGCCTGGGAAAGCAGTCGAGGACGGCCCAATGCTTTGGGACCCTGCACCCAAGTGGGAGACCCGGAAAAGGTTCCTGGTTCCTGGTTCCTGGCTTTGGCTCGGCACAGCACCGGCCGTTGCGCTCACTTGGGGAGTGAATCATAGGACGGAAGATCTTCCTCTCTGTCTCTCCTCCTCTCTGTATATCTGACTTTGTAATAAAAATAAATAAATCTTTTAAAAAATAAAATAAAATAAAATTTAGATATGTCATCATTTTTAATATGTACCATTTAATTTCATCACTAGAATCTAAGTGATTCTTAGGACACTAAGGCAAAGTGGAATAACTTTTCCCCATCTTTACACAGTGTACAACTTTTGTGCATTAAATATACAGAGTTCTCTTAAGAATTATTTTCTGGAAACCTCTATTTCAATATAATTTCAAATGAATAAAAGTATTAGAGGAATTGTGGGAAGAGGGATACTTGCTTTAACCCTACATAACCCCTTGTGATGGCCCTGATGACAACACACATCTGGATGTTTTGAATGGTCGGGGTGATTGATTTGATTTCTCCACTCTTCACCTAGACTTTTGGCATTGCCTAGACAGAGCTATAGTACTTGGGGCTTTAGTCCATAACTTGTTTCCAGCTGCATGTTTTACACTACATTGCTTCACCTTTTGTCTTGGCTACCCTTATCCCTGACTCCATATGTTTTTCCCCATATGTCATCCCAGCTTCACTGAGCCCCAAGCCTCACTTGGCTCACTCTGCAAGACACACATCTTCCTGAATCGTGTTCAAACACAAGTCAGTGTAAGTTTAAAGAATCTTTCATAATTTTATAGGCCGTGGCAATGGGTAAGATTGGTATAGTTGTAAATACCCACCTCTTGCCTGAAGTAAGAGATTCATGAGCATTTGTAGAGTACTTTCTTTATGTTTAGGAGGCAAGCAGATCCGATGTAAACATGAATGCCCACCCTAATCTTACTTATGCATCAATGTAATTCCATTTACAAACAATTTGCTTCAAAGGTAGACTGCTAAGATGCCTTGAAGTGACTCTGCTAAATAACACAATTCCTGACCTCAGACTGGTCTAACAACACAAGAAGTGGGATTCTTAATTATGAGAAAATTGAAACTGTGGAACTAAGGAAATATTTTTACCAAATTCAAATGCATGATAAATAGGATATATTTAATTCTTACAAAACAGTGTAATTTGAAAACTAGTCTAATTGCAAACTGTGCTGATGTTATTGACAACACCTACAATACAGGCAAAATGAAACACAAGCCCTTCTGCATCAGAATTTCTGAGAGTGACTTTTGGTTTTATGAAATATTCAAGCATTGTTATCATTTCAAATCCCATTTTTCATATCCTTTTGCAATGTTATTCAAGTTCATTAAGTGCTGCCACTAAAGCAATTGCCGAGAAACAAATCCACACTCACTAACATTGGAATAGACATAGGATGTGGTAAGGCACAAGGAAGAACAACTACCGATGTGAATGCCAGAAAGAACCCTCAGCAAGGTAATAAGGCAAATGTAAACAGCAACCTCAAAGTGAATACACACTAAAATAATTGTAAATCTAAGTTTCAATAACACATTCCCCCATTGGGAAAATTTGTTTTGAATTATTTAAGTTTTAAGTTATGCAAAAGTCTCCAGAAATAACACTTCTCTCATATGAAAAGCAAGTGCCCTGTACTTAAATTTTATTTCCCACAGCTCTACCTTACAATCCCCACAGTTTAGTTAGAAAAGTCTCTTTATTATTCCACACATCCTCTGCCAAGGAAACCAGCATTATTCCTTTCACTGTTTCTTTTATTATACTCCCCTTCCTGTTTTAAATATCTTCACTCTTCCTACCCACTAATCCGAATTCACTGCTGAGTTTAAAAGGCCTCCTCAAACTCCCCTTCATCTGTGAAACTGTACTTGCCTTCATAGACTCGTTGGATTTAATACCTGAACTGGATCCGAGTGATTATCTAGTTCAAATATTTTCCAACCGTGTAGCATAGAGACACTCAGGAACCTTTAGGGGGGAGAGGAATGGGAAGTGGAGGAAGAGGGGTAGCCTAATCCCAGGGCTTTCACTTCTTCAACCCAACAATGCTTTCATCACTTTAATTATTGACTTTTCCCAGAAATTATTTGAGCAATGGTTTCCAGAGCTCTCAGGGAATAAAAGCTCATAGTTAACATGATAAATGAAGAAATTGAGGCTGATCTATTGCTCCACAATCTAAGGGGCAAGCTAATAAAAATCTGTTCTTCCAACTTGCAGCCCTGTTACACTGGTCTTGTTTCATGATCAACATACTCATAATTTCCTATGAATGATTCTGTGTGGCCTTTTGTTAATTGCATGTATGTGTCTCGTCTGTCAAATACACAGGATGTAGCATTAGTTGTTCCAGGTCTAGTGTCATTTACACTCTTTTATTCTTCTCTTTGTGGGGTATTGGGTTCAGAAAATACAATTGATGATATTTTTTTGTTGGAAGAAGATAGATTCTTCTGATTTACATAAGAAATTATACAAGACAGTACTGACATAATCAACAGACATTGATTGAAATATCATACCATACAACTTCAGTTATAACTTATATTGAGTTGATATTCCTTATATTTCAGTATTTACCAAGAAAAATTGACTACCACTTTAAAAATGACTAAATTCTTTATCCGTAATAAGTTCTCACACAGCTACATCTTTCTTCTGATAAATTTGAAAGAGTACATTGCATTTGTTACATTTGTCTCCCTCCTTTTCCTTTAGTTGGGTCTGTGTAATATTTGATAAACTTAGGTTAACTCTTTATTATAGACTCTTCATTTCATTTTCTCTCATCACTATGCTTAATTCTCAAGTTGACTTGTCCATCAGAGTCTTCAATTTTTTTTGGAGGGGGGGACTACACAGAGAAGTCCTCTTGTGCATTCCAAGCCTTAGACACTACCTATACCTGTATTCTCCTACAAGTCGCAGTATATGCAGGCCCTATATTCTCATAGGACATGCCCATCCCTTGTCTTTATCACATTAAATACCCAGGACCTCAGCATTGCTTATTCAAATCTTACTGAGACTCTTCCAGGCGCTGAGTGGCACCTTCAATTCAGACCAACACCCCTGACATAGGCAGTGAATCCCAGAGGTAGCCAGGCAGTGGCTGTTTGTGAGAAGGAAGAATTTGTGTACTAGGGGTGCTGTGAACATGGCTTTAGCCTGCACCTTGAGGCTTCCTATGCATGTTCCTGCAATCCATGCAAATGCACAGTGTGGGGCTGGAGGGGAAATAGTGAGTAGAGGAGGCTCTTTCTAAGCTACAACTGCCACATTTCAGCACAGAATTCAAATTCACACCTGGCCCCTGATCTGAGAGCATTTTTATGGCAAGAAGCTATCCAGCATTTGATGTAACCATTTATGACTATTTTATAACTTTTAAATATTTAGCATACAGTGTGTGGATGTCCACATACGCTTGCCACATGATCTATATATCGTAGGAGAAAATCTAGCTCTTTTCCTTCTTGGGCTAGATTTAGTTTGAACCTCACATTGGTCTTCCCTTTAAGGGTGCCTGCTTTGCATGTACCACTTAGAATGTCAAAAGGTAAGCGAATATGTTATTTTTTTCTCATCTTAAAGACATGCGTCTTGTCTAAGTTCATGGCATTATAACACACTCAGTCGCACTAGCTAGAGATCTTGGAATCCTCCTCAACTTTTCTCCAACTCTGAAGATTTTATCAGAGATAGGAAATAGTGCCCCATCTGAAATGTCTCCTCTTTTTGTTATACTTCCATGCCCCATTACAGTTTCTCCCTCATTAATGCACAGTCCACATGTCCTCTGAGATTATCAGATTCATGTTCCTTCTCTCTCCCTACCCCTTTCTCGAAACAAATGCCTCTTTTTTGTTTCAGGATCTTCACAAGATGACCATCCCCTGCTCTTGCAGTTTTACTTACTTCTCACAATTGTTTTAATGCTCGTTTTTCACACACTTTCAAACAGCCACGCATATGTGCTCTATGATATAGAGAGTTCCAGCCTGCAAATTTAGAAACTTGTCATACTTTGATTGACACATACATCTATGAAGACATTTCAAAAAGTTCACACAAAATGAAAGTAAAAGATAAGCTTGTTTGGGTGCCAAAATTTGAAACATATGCAAATTTTCCTCATGATATGTGTTTTCCATGAGCTTATTGGATATCTCTCGTGTGTTTATTTGAACTGATTAATTTATTTAATTCCTTGTTATAATTATGCATAAATCCAAGTCATTTCATTGCCATTTGCTCTGAGGACCTTTCCATAATTATTCCTTCAATGTTATTTTCCTCTATATTCACCTAACATTTATTTATGCCAGTGTCATGACACAATTTTTGGCCTGTTTACAAGTGGTGAATGAATACACCTCTATCCCTTAAATATGAATTCTGTATTTAAGGACTAGACTGTGCTCACTGCTGTGGGTTCTCCTGTGCCTTACACATTGACTCACATAAAGTAGATACTGTGTAAATGTTTGTTTAATTTCTGAGCCAAATTTAAAGAGACTAGTTTCAATAAAAACAAGTCATACAACATACTCACTTAAAGATGGCTTTGGGGATTTCTTTGTTCTATCCTAGCCCAATTTGCTACCCTCAAACATTTACTTTATCACAAGATTCTAAAATTTTCCTCTTCAATATGGGTTTTACATCCCCTCTGAAAGCTGTTGTGCTGTGTCTGCAAAACCTGTCAAGAAGCCCTGATGAAAGGCAGTGCAGATTTGTGAGCCTTATTACAAACACAGGTGTGGTTCGCAATCCAAACCGGCCACCTGTGTGTCCTTGGTTTCCAGAGATGACTTGCACATGTCCACCACAGGTTCCCCAAGTCACTTATCACCCACGCACAACACTCCTTAGATGAAGACCATCTGGAATCACCAAGTTCTCCAGCTTCAGCTCCTCTAAGTTTTCGATCACCTGCTCTGACATAAGCCTGGTTTCATTTCGTGTTTATAGTGACTCCTGGGAAGTTCATGGATCTGTTTCTGGCATTCTCTCTCAAATCATTTTAGTAACCACAGCATGAAGCTGGAGGTTGTGCAGGGAATTCCAGTTAGGCTGTTTAATTTTTGGCCCTGATAGTTCCATATTCTTTAGGTTTATGGGACTGGTGACACTAAAATACAGTGTCTTTATTCAATATATAAGCTGAGACAAACCACGTAAGTCTCCCATATATCTGGATAAGAATGACAATGTTAATAAACAACTTGATGGTTTAGAAGTGACTTTCATGTATATTATCTAATTTAATTCACATTACAATCTTGTGAGTACATTTCCGTTTTACAGATTAAAAAAAAAAAACACGATGGTTTGCAGATGTTTTACATTTTGTTTCCTTCTGCAGGATCCTAGTAAGAGCTAGGAAGCAAGTTATCTGTGCCTAGATCTTGCAGGCTTTGGTGAATAACACAGGATATTGTCAAATAACGTTTAAAAAGAAGGATAAATTATCTTTCAGGTAAACTGAATACTTTTCTTATTGTGAAATTAAGAGTTATTTAAAAGTTGCATTCATACATTACAAACTGTGCTTGTAGAAAGGTAAAACTCAGTTTTAAAAGGTTCAAGTTAATGATATATAAAAACTGTCTTAAGATTAATATATACAGAACATGTACTAACTTGAAGTAAATAGATAATTAGTAAAATAAGTGAAATAAAAGAAATGAGTCTTTACTATGTGCTTTAAAGGAATACAAGTCAAATACTGTAATAAACTCTCCAACTATTCCTTTCCCTATGTAGGACTTACCATAAGTTTATAGCAGTGTATTGTGAAGTTATTATTTATATAGCTTTAACTGTTGTTCATTATGATACTGTCAGCATCTGATCCTTACATGTTAATGTATCAATAGCTAAATCTAATGTTGAAATAATTACATCAATAGTATGAATAATCATAGCATCAATGTCCTATATTACTCTCTGATTCTGAGTTGTAGTTTTGTCTTGTGCCTCTCTTAGTTTTTTCACCTGTAAAATGAACAATAAAATGTGAATGGTTTCCCCATAAGTGATAAAGAAAACTGATGGGCAGTAGAAAACATCCAATATCTATTTGTATATCTTACTATTTTATCATCTGCTAAGTTAACAGGAGAGCTAACAATCTAGATCATCTAATAAAATTAAGTTATTTTACTTCTTTATACATTATACTACTTTGCTCTATCTTAGTTACCATTGGTTAAATTTTTAACAATTAATGCATGGTTATTTTCAATACGTTTTCTCTTGGAAAATAAGTACTCTGATTATCAATGACCATCAATACATCACTTTAGCTATAGTTCACATTTCTGAAATTACATTTTCAAATTAAAATATAATTCATAAATTTACTAATTTATATTCCTCATTTCGTAAATTTTAATAATAATTTTATTTTAATTTATGCATGTCTGCAACTATCACCACAATGATTCCACAATGTTTTTATTAACACCAAAATACTGAGCATTTTTTAAATATACATTTGGCATGACCCATTCTGTAGCTTTACACAATGATTTAATTTTAACCTCGATGTTTGCCTATTGCTAACATTTTATATAAATGAAATTATGTGATCCTTTGTGTCTGATTTTCCCTAAATAAAATGTTTTCAAGTTGCATCCACTGTGTAGCATATGTCAGAATTCTATTTGCTCTCACTGTGGAATAATACCCTATTGTAAACACATTTAACATTTACCATGTTTTGTAATTTTCTACATGTAAATGCTACATATTTTTAATTCTTTCATGAATGAATTTTTTCTTAGAACTTTTCTTATTTTTTGGACTGTCCATTGCATAGTCCTAAAAATATAATTCACTTTTTAAAATTGATGTGTCCCACATCTTCACTGAATATTTTCATGAGCTCTAGTAGTTTTGCAAGACTTTATATATATATATATATTTTATTAATTATTTTGCATTACGTGACAGTTTCATAGGTTCTGGGATTGCAAGACTTTTTAAGGAAACTCTATGCACCAAGATTGTGTCATCTACAGTGGATGTACTTCTTTTTACCCATGTGGCTGCCTCACATACTTTTTCTCTTCAATTGTCCTGGCTAGAACTTGTCTCTGCACAGTGAGAGTGAAGCTGGATATCCTTGCCTTCTTGATCTTCAAAAGATCGCTGAGTTTCATCACTAAATGTGACAGCTGTGATACACATTGGTGCCCTTTCCAAAGTTCAGAAAGTTCTGGTTCTGCTCCTCGTTTGTTGTACATTTTTGTCAGAAAGGTTTATTAAGCATTGTCAAATGCTTTTCTATTTTTTAGATGTTCTCAAGATAATCACTATAACGTTAGGTACTTTGGTGTTAGGCATGCTATATTCACTGACTTCTTCACAAGCATCGCTGCTCTGCATTTCATTCCTTTGCTTGGGGCTTAATTTCACTGCTGCAACCAATGGAGAACATCTTCCAGCCAACAGTTGTGAATACTAAGCTTGCTCATGTTTCTTCTGAGAATATTTCTAAGGATAATTACTCAGTTGGATACAAAATTCTAGGTTAACATTTCTTTTTCCTTAGTATGATAAGAATAATATTCTTTACTCTTTTCACGACTCCTTAGTGCTTATGGGATTGGAGCTGCCATTTTTGTGCTTGGTAAATCTGTTTTCCTTTTAAATTTATTTTCTGTTTTTTAAGGTTTTGAAAAAAAATTTCAGAAGACAAAAAGAGGAGAGACAGAGGGGGCTGAGGCAGAGAGAGAATATATTATCTACCAGTTCACTCCACAAATATCTGCAACATCCAGAGCTGGGCCAGGCCAAAGCCAGAAGCCAGGAACTCAAATGAAGTATTCCACGTGGACTGTCGGAGCTATCACCAGCTGCCTTCCACTGTGTGCTTCAGCAGGAGCTGGAATCAGGAGCCAGGACCCCAAGTTAGACACCGCCTATGGGGCTGCAGCCATCCAGAGCAGCCTCTCAGCCACTTCATCAAATACCAGCACCCAGAATCTTTCCTCTTTGAGTTTCACAGTCTGTACAACAGTGAACAATGTTGTATTTCTATGTAAATTTGTTTTTTGTATGTTTAATTTCACAAGCAGTACACTGCTGAGGTCTAAAAATTTAGGCCTATCTGCAATTCTCATTAACCCTCTGTCTTTATTTTCTGGAATTTTTTGCTCATCAAATGTTCTTTCTCTCCACTCTTTACAAATGTTTCCTGATGAAAATATCTTTAATGTTGTCATGTTATTTCAGGAACCTTTAGATTTCTTCATGAAATAAACTTATTTGGGGCTCTGCTCCCTTCCAAGTGATTTCTTCAGAAATATGGTTAGTAATTCCTAAGATAATTATATTTAGTTTTTCATATCACTAAAACGTTTTTGTTTTAGCATCATTTTTATCTACAGTCATTTCATTTGCTTTTTCAAATATTCTTGTTTCTTTAACATTTATGACTGTCATATTAGATTTCTACTTCTTCGTCAGCTTGATTTATAATTTTATGCTTTGTTCAAGAACTGAAAACATAATTACTGTACATATGAAGACTTATCTGACATTTTCATATAATTTACACTTCTCACAAAAAGATGTGTGCACATAAAATTTCTAATTGAAATTCAACAGAATAGGTACTCATATTTAATTGCACTTTTTTCAAAATAGGCAAACTTTTGACAGAAAGGTTTAGAAAACCCATCTTCATTTCCTGAGTAAAATATGAACTCAACAAATTCCATTGAGAAAAGTCTTTGGCAACATGATCAGTTAGAGAAGTGCATTTTCTCCGCCATCGCTTCTCCAAAGAATGTTTCTCCTTCATCCAACTCACAGAGGAGGTGTGTGACCCCAGCAGAATTTCTTTATCAGAACCTTGGCTTGCACCTCTGAAAATACAGGAAGGTGTGATCAAGTACTATGATCTCGGTACAACCCCAAGAAAGAAACGTTTACTGCAGCAAATTACACTGAAAAAGTGCTCCATGCTGTCCCAGACGTAGAAGAAAAATTAAATTAAGGGTGCATTGCTAAATATTCTGAAGATTTTGTGACAAGTTGTTGCTTGTTGAAGAGAATGTTTTCTGTTCATATGCACAGCTTTCATAGCTTAATACTTATTTCAAATAAGAATTATGATTGCAAGTTTAATGGGAATGCTATTGAAATAGCAGTGATACTCCTTAAATATTAAAGCTTAAATCAAAATAAATGACAGCAGATCAAGGGAGAGAAATGAAGAAGCAAAATTGTTTCAAAACCCTAGTTAGCTAAGAGAACATTAAACATTTGTTACTGTTAATCAGAAAATAGTATTTTGAAATAAACATCTGTGTGAGAAAAAAACACAAAAACCTAACAAATACTTTTTGAGAATTAATTATGCAAATTTAGTTATGTGGCTTATCAGTGGTAAATTGTAGAATAAGGAAGTGGGAGGTGTACACTCATGATTTACTACTTTAGGATGATACAGGTTAATATACTCACCTTGAATCATAAACTAAATCAGGTGAACAGCTAGGCCTTTCTCTTTCAATTCTATTTTCTCCACATAAATACATCAACAATCTGCTACTCCTCCTCAATCTGATTAATCAGTTTGCTGACAGCAAGCAAGGAACAGCCAATCAATTTATTATTTCATTCGTCTCAGCAAGAATGAAATAATGCATAAGTTCTTAGGTTCGCTTTGGAGTCCATTGTTAAGGAAAAAACAGGAATTTTTCCAGTTTCCCTTTCTGCATATCATATCTTCACATTCTGTGTTTCAGACTTGGTATGCCTAATTTCCCTGACTATCCTATGCACTTGGAAACCATCAATCTCCTAACCATAATATTTCAACTAGCATTGATGGCTGAACTTAACACCTCTCCCTCAACTATCGGTTCTCATTCTACTATTCTCAAATAAAGAAGCCATTGGAGACAGAGAAGAGCTCAATATGATTTGCCTACCAAGTCAGCATATGTGGGACCCTCTCCCCTTAACATTTCTATCCTCCAACTGAGTTTGAACTTCTGAAGCACTGTTAATAATAGCACAATTTACAAGGAAAGAGATTGATTCTTATGGCTGAAACTTGGTTAATTTGCTTATCAACATGCTCACACAGCTCTAATGCACCTAAGTTTGAATGTATTATTTAAGGCATCACAGTATTGTTAGTGGAAGAAGCTAAAAAAAATGCCAGCTTTGGGCCTAGCATGGTAGTCTAGAAGCTAAAGTCCTCATCTTGCATGCAGCAGGATCCCATATGGGTACTGATTGTAATCCTAGCAGCCCCGCTTCCCATCCAGCTCCCTGCTTGTGGCCTGGGAAAACAGTCGAGGACAGTCCAAGTCCTTGGGACTCTGACCCCACATGAAGACTCAAAGGAGGCTCCAGGCTCCTGGCTTCAGATCGGCTCAGCACCAGCCGTTGCAGCTACTTGGGGGGTGAATCATTGGACAGAGGGTCTTCTTCTCTGTCTCTCATCCTCTCTGAATATCTGACTTTCCAATAAAAATAAATCAGATCTTTTTTTTTTTGAAAAATGTCAGTTTTGTGTATTTTTGAAAGCAAAGATAATTAAGAAAGCTTCACTGTTACAAACATTTGTGCATTATTGGTAATATAAACGTTCTATTTGAAAAACAGAGTACAGTTTTCCACTGTAAATTAATAGATTATAAAATCAGTTAGGCTTTTCATGAAAGTAATTAACAAAAATGGGGACAGAAACATTCAATCGTTAAGACCTTTTTGCTCTTAAAACAACTTTCTATAAAATCATCTCAAATGAAATATAAGTTAATTCCAATTCTGTGAATTCAGTAGAGTCAAATTTAACTTGAAAACATCTTTCATTTCTATAGCTAGTTTATTATGTTTATACAAGACTATAAAAAATTAATTGGGTGATTTAAGTGAGTCAACTGTCACATATATTATGAGTTCTGCGTGTGTTTTAATGAAGCAATGCTGGCTGTGAGTTCAGTCTTTTACCAACTGATTTAGCCAGTTTCTAGAAGTTACTTAATGAGCATGAGCACACAATCTCTCAATAAACTTACTGGAGGAAAAGTGGCCCCTGACCTAAAAGAACCCCTCTGTTAGGCCAGGTATGATGAAGTGTGTTAAGTCACCAGCCCCTCTGTTTATTGATTGCTCGTGCTGCCAATGCACGAGAGGCGAATTTGCAGCATTCCAGGAGGTAGGTTGGAGAAGGTCAGATTCTAAAACTTCATCAGCTGACAAGCTTGGGAGAAATGCTGTTTACCAATCATAATTTAAGAATGCATGAATACTCACAGTATCCAGGGTTTGAAATCTTAATACCAACGCAATGCTTTTAATTACCCTCAGGAGCCTGTGTTCTCTCAGTTCACAAAGTACCAACTCAGGAAGAAAGCTTTCAAATTATGTATTGACTATTTGGAAAGATAAAAAAGCAGCAGCTCATGAGCCATGCAGGACTGCCCTGAATGCTTTCTTCACCGTTTATAAGCTGTGTTGCACTAGGAAAACTTCTTGAACTCTTTAAGTCCAAGTTTTCTCACCTATTGAAAGAAGACAGCAAACAATATGTCCTGAGAAAAGGGTTGTATGATAAGGTGAAACAAAACAAAAAATATTGCACTCCTGCTCCCACAGAATTATTGCTCTTTAGTTTGTCAATGTTCTCAAATTTAAGGAATAGATACTAATTTGTACTAAATCAAACAGGAGAAAATATGTTGTAAAGATCAATAACAACACAGATACTCATCAGAAAGAGCAAGGAAACTGGAGAGTTCAGATCAATGGGCACGTGGTCTCCTTAAGACTCGGGTAGTGATATTGCAAGTACCAGATCCTTGCTACTCCACAGCTGATCTTAGAAGCCCTTCAAATTAACTGGGAAAAAATCTTGAACTAGTGATACCTGCTCATGACTGAAACCCACTAGCAGGTGGATCATACTCACTAAACTTTAGGCATATACACAGTATTGTTATAGGGCAAATAGTAAGTATGAACACTGGACTTCTATAATGGAAAAATAGGTCCAATTTTCCAATTTTCCAATAAATAAGGCTCAGAACACTGATCTCTCTTTACTGTTCAGGAGTTAACAGAAACACAAAAACTTCCAAATAATTACTACCAAACAGGATATACTTAATGAAAAAAGTTCAATTATACTACATTACAACTCAATGACTAAAAGACAAATTTTAGCTCCCAACACCAATTTACACATTTTCAAAAATGAGTTTAAAAATTACTTGAAAGATTGTGAACATTACCTTTAAAAGAAACCATAGTGGGGAAAAATATTAATGTGTCACGATTTAAAATCATATACTTCTGCGCTTTCAAAAGTTCAAGGATCCCAAAGACACAGGATTACATATCTTCAGATGATTTAGGGGAAAAGGTAGTCATATAGTGTGAAGAATTCAATTGTATATCCAAAAATCAATAGCCAAAAATTAAATGTAAAAGATGCATTTCATAACAGAAATTAATGTCATATATTAATCTGAGAGTAGAGCTAATGAGATAAATGTAAGGCAGAATGCATACAGAAAACTATAAAACCTGTTAAAGAAAATCAGATAAAAGTAACTGGAAAGAGATAACACTTAGAAGACTTCACACATTTTAAATCTCACTATCTCAAGCTAAAGTGGAGTCAAAAGGAAATTGGCAAGCTAATTATGAAGTTGATATGGAAGAACAAAGGATCAAGAATAGAATAGCATATTCCCAAAGAAGACACTTACTATATTTTTTGTAAACATATATCATAAAGTTAAAAAGTAAGATGCTGAGTGGGACAAAGAGAAATATGATGCAAATTGCAAAGATCAAACAAACACAATATTCATGGAACATTGGCATATGACAAATATGTGAACCTGATTTGTAAAATCAAAACAAAAAGCAAACTCACAGAAAAAAGTTTGGTGATAACCATTATCCATAAATGGGAGAAGTAGGAAAACAACTCTAGATATGACAAGAAATTCAAGGGCAAAACATAACATCTAACTGAAAATGGGGGAAACATCTTTCTAATGAGACAAATATTTGCAACACATACGTTTTCCTGAAGAGAAAACACCAAGTCCACATTGACTTCAGAAGAATGTGTTCTGTTGCTGTGGATAAAGTGCTACCTGTATTTCTCTTTGGACCGTGTAGTTCACAGTTCCAATGAAATTCACTGTCTCTGTGTTGCCTCTTTCTATGGATGTTCTACACTCCAAAGAAAGTTGGGTTTTGAAGTCTGCTACTAGCATTGGACTGCTCATGTTTTTCCTTTCTCAGTATTGTGTGCTCCATGGTTGGGAGAGTTTTCACGTACAACAGCTATTCCATTCTGATCATTCAATCCTTCAGTCATTGTATAACGTACTACTTTGTTTCATGAGTTTTTAAAATTCAAAATATTACTTGTTTTATGTAGGTACTGACATAACCTGCAGTCTTTCGTTTGTGATTTGTGTAAAAGACCTTTTAGTTTCTTTCATTTTAAATCCTATGTGTGTCCTGAAATCTAAAGAGAGTTTCTTAAAAACAACATATTGTTGGATCTTCATTTTTTTTATTTGTGGTTTTCTTTTATCCACTCGGCTCTCCCATGTGTTTTGAATGAGTGGCTTAACTGCTCATGTTTACTTGTTGATATTTTCTTCATCATTTCTGTTCATCTCTGCTCCCTTTGGCTATCTGCCTTTGTATTTCCTTGATGTTTTAGTACTGATATGCTTGACTCATTTCTCTCCCTTTTGTTCATCTTCATAGATATTTTATTTGTGGCTACTATGAAGGTTACATGAAATAGATTAGACTCTATCTTAAACTATCAACTTAGTTTCAATCACATACCAAATATCTATATGCTTACAATTTCCCATATGTTGCTATTTATGACAGTTGATATCATCATATGTTTATGTGTGCATCCATAAATAATTTTATAGCTATGGCTAATATTTTCGTAATTTTGGTTCTACATTAAAGCTAAAAGCCATTTACATATCATCATAGTGAATTTCTCTATTCTCTATTTAGTAAATTTTATATTTCTTATATTTTTGTGCTGTTATTTGGTTTCCTATCTAAACTTGAAGAACCCCTTTTGTATTTCTTGTAAGGAAGATCTAATGATGACTAATTTCCTCAGCTTCTGCTTCCAAGTCTCTACCATTTTTTCCTATTAATAGTAACAACATTTCTGGATATAGTATTCTTGATTGGTAGCTTTTCCTTCTTTCTTTTTTTTTTTAAGATTTTATTTTTATTGAAAAAGTCAGATATATAGAGAGAGAGAAAGGAGGAAAGACAGAGAGGAAGATCTTCTGTCTGATGAATCACTCCCCAAGTGACAGCATTGGCCAGAGCTGAGCCGATCTGAAGCCAGGAGCCAGGAGCTCTTGTGGGTCTTCCAAACGGGTACAGGGTCCCAAGGCTTTGAGCTCAGCTTGACTGCTTTCCCAGGCCACAAGCAGGGAGCTGGATGGGAAGCAGGGCAGCTGGGATTAGTACCTGCGCCCATATGGGACCCTGGCGTGTGTGAGGTGAGGACTTTAGCCACTAGGCCACCACGCCGGGGGTCCTCTTTCTTTCTCTCTTTCTTTCTTTCCTTATGTCTGTACATAGGCTCTCTCTTTGGTCTGCAAAGTTTCTGTTGGGAAATCTGCTGATAGTACTACGAAGGCTTAATCACACAGGAAAAAAACACTTTTCTGCCTGTTTCTTACACAATGTTCTGTCTTTGATTTTTGACCCTATGATGACAATTCGGCTCTCTATGTATCTGCAGGTTCATGTAGTTAAGAGTTTTTGAACTTCAGAAAGCTCGATATGTATTTTCTTTGTTAGACTAGGGAGTTTTGCAACAAATATTTTAAAACAAATTTTCTGTCCCAATTTTCCTTCTATGAGTGCCATATAATTCATACTGATTTGCTTCATCATGGCCTATAAATTCATTAGGTTTTCTTTACTTTTATTCTTTATATTTGTTCTTCTAAGTGATGGATTCAAAATGACTTCTCTCTGAGTTTCCGGACTCTTTTTACTGGCAAAACAAAGCTTGTTGGAGTTTTTTATTTAGTTTTTGAATTAAGTTGTTGTATCCTTTAGTTGTTGAGTTTCTGTTTGGTATTTATGAGTTCTATTTTTTGTTAATATTCCCATTATATTTGTTTCCTGGTTTTGTCTAGCTTTTTAATTCATGTAGCTTTCTTAAGGCGATTGTGATTCATAGATACCCGCTTATTTATGGTGGTTACATAATATTTGCTTTCCTCTTTAAATTGTGCCCTACTCCCATGGTTCTTCATGGGCTTTGTGACTTTATTTTGGTGTCTGCACATTCGAATTATAACCACCTCTCAGAAGCTTTATGAATATGTTGACTGTGAAAGACAAATCCTTTATAAACCATCCTAATACACAGCCTTGTTTTTAACTTCCCCACAGCATTTGAACGATGAAAGCAGATCGCTAATTGTTGAAACAGGAATAAAACCCTGAGAGAGCACATATAAAGAACAGGGACAATAACGGTTTATTCCAGTGATTCCTCCTGAAAAGAAAAATCAATTTGAATATCTCTTCAAATTTAGCTGGGCTTACCTGGCTGACATGGAAAAGCAAAACTGATTTTCTTATTCATTCTTACATGATTGTGGCTTATTTTATGTTTATCTGGCTTTCTACAATCTCTTTACTGGATACTGAACCTCTCACGAAAGTATTTGGAGTTGATCTACTTAAATATATATGTATATATATTTATATATAAATAAATAAATATATTTAACTGATGTTTCTTTGAGACAATAAGGCTAGCATTCTCATTATCTTCTGTATGAGTAAGTTGCCTAAAGGAACTGGAATGGCTTGAGTCAGATTCCCATAAGTTACTGTTTATCTGGGGTGGGACGCAGGTACTAGGATTTGGCTAAAGCATACTAGAAATCTTCAAAGGGAAAAATAGGTGATAACTATTTTCTTAATTGAAATGTAAACTCCCTTGAGAAACTTCTAGACTGAGAACTACTGCTGCTTCATATGTAAAAGTTGTTTTCTTTACCTCTTTTCTTGTGTTTCATTGCCAATAACCAGTATTACCTGGTATCAAGAATTCTTGTTCTCAACAGGCACAAACCACAAGATATTTCTGGGCTGTGACATCAAATAAGTGCTCCAAAAATAATAATTTGAAATCTATCAAGAAATGGTTATTAGGCAACCAACGTGCCAAAGCACAGGAGGGAGATACAATGGAGCAAAGCAATTTGGCTGCCTAAATGGAGCAGATATTTCAATGGGTGAGCTGAAAAAGCAAACAAAAAATACATACTATGTCATCAGTGACAAAGAGAATAATTAAACAGCATCTTCCTGGCATCCTCACATTTTTCTCTGAATTAAACTATTTGTATTCTTTCATCTCCAGGAAAAATTCCTTACATTCAATTGCTATTTCATTGATATATAATGAAGGATCCACAATAGACAAGTATTCAAAGAAACGAATAAAGCACATTCATATACAGTTAATTTATGTACTAAAAATTTAACTACTTTCCCTGATTTGTGGTAATTAATACAAAGGGTATGAGCTAAATGAACAGTTTGAGCTTTGGTTATTATTTACAGATATCTATCCTTCGAGTAACAGTGTTCTTCCTACTTAATACTTGTTGAATTCTTTATTTAATGGATGGTTAGTGTTGTGATTACCCAGTAAATTTAAAGTATGTTATAAAAACTAGAGAACAATAAGAGAAGGAGAAGTGAGGGAGAGAGTGAATGCAGAGGGAAGGAGTATGGGAGGCATCATTATGCTCTTAAAAGTGAATATGTGAAATACGCAATATGTATTCTAGTAACATAAATTTTAAAAGTAAAATAAATTGCCCTTAGTACATATAGGCACTGCTCTCAGTGCTTTATGTAAATTTGTGCATCTAATTCTTGTAATGACGTTAGGAGGAGGGTAATACAGTGCTTTCAGATAGGCAAAATAAAGGGCACAAGAATCAAGTAGTTCCACATCTCTCTTTACTATAAAGGAAGTGGACAGTTGCCTTTAGTATCCATTCTCCAAGACTCTGTGCTGCAGTGTCTTCCTCGGAGCAGGAACACCTTGGGAAGGATGGCAGCCTTTCAAATAGCTTTCAGCAGTATACTGCACAATGAGCATATTCCAGGACAGGTGGTCAAAAAAAAAAAAAAAAAAGAAAACAATGAATAACTTTTCAAAGGGAAAACATTGCAATGAGAAATGAAACTTTTTGTGCAAATGATACAAAAAACAATATTTTTAAAAATTTTTTAACCAATATATGTTAGAAACCTCAGAAAGGAGGTACCATTGGCTAGCCAGAGACAAATCTAGCTTCAGACATTATATTGCAGCAAGAAGGGTGGTATGCATATACATGGCTTTAGATGGCATAGCTGTCCTGATTGCTGCTGGCTCCCCACTCCTGACAGTGCGACAAGGGCAAGTGGCTTTGCATATTCATGTTACCTGCTTAGCCCTTGAAAGTGTTAGCATTCTTATTCCCTTGACTAGGATATTTAGCAAGTAAGTAAAGAGATTTAAGACAAGTGTTTGTGCCCAAATAACTCACCTATCTTCTGGCATGCACACATTCATCCATTTACTCCTGTGTCCTTCATCCTTTCTTCTACCCACCAAACATGTTAACAGTGTCTAACACATAGAAGTCCGTAGAAGGCACAGGAGCACATGGCAAACCAGAACCAGAGTCTCTGACTTCCTGAAGCTTACATTTTAGGAGAAATAACCAATAACTTATTAGTTCTATGATTGCCTATTAAATCATCCTTTATATTGTCGTAAGATATAAATTCAGTTGTTGAGGAGTTATGAATATAATCACACCTTAGGAAGACAAACAAATAATCATGTGAAGGGATTAAAAGAGCACAGATGGGATTGCTTAGCCAAACCACTGTACTTTTGGGAATGAGAAAATGACAGGTGGGTTAGGAAAGAAATTTCACTGAAGCAGTCTCAGACAAATTATGGAAACAGAAAGAAAGGGGGATGAGACAGTTCCTATTATCTCTGCAGAGGCTGCAGGTAGAATTATTAAAACCATTGTTTGTACCTCAAATTGATTTGCTTTCCTGGCATATAAGTTTATCCCATTTTTAATACTCCAACCATATGAATCAGGCAGGGTCAGGGTGTGCAGCTCACTGCGCACAAATGGCACCACCCTTTCACCATCTGTTTCTAATTAGGGAGTTTGGGCTTTGCCTGGATGAATGACTTAGCATGACTCTGCAGCCTGAACTTTCTTAAAGCAGCCCAATTACTTTAGGACACAAACAAGTTACACAAAACAAAGCTCCTCCACACTCTGTGGAGCAAAAATTATTTAACTGTACCTGTGAACGGAAAGGTTAAAAAAGACTTGGGCGTGCTGCATGCATTGACAGCTGGAGTTTGGATGTTTTATTTAAACTAAGAGCATGCTCTCTGATAAGTCAAATTTGAGTGTGCATTTTCTGAGGCTTCTTCCTGTAAAACAACCTCTTTCAGCAGCCTCCTTTGTTCATTTTTGTGAGTTAAATCCAAGTTGCAAATAAATGGATCTGTCATCATTTCTCAATATGTGTTGTTTTCAACGTGACCTGCTGATTTTCCCAAGTGCTCACTGTTATTGCGGAGTCATGGTAGCATGGCCCATCAACCTCTTCCGCTTGTTTTTTGGCCACTGAGTCCCTTGCCTTCCCTTTGACCTCCACCCAAGTATATAGTCTTGCATCACTTTTTCTCCAGATGTCTCTACTTTTATTTTTTGATTCAAATCCAAGGTATTTTAACTTGAAGTTCTTGACTGCTCTCAAGAATAAGAGCAGCTTCTGGAAGAAAGCCCAATCTTGCACAGTGAAATCTAGGTGGTAGAATTCCCGCACGTGCATAGAAGCTTCACTGTCATTTCCTGAAAACAGTTTCTTTTATTTCCTTTTACTCCCTATGGTGTTATTAGCGGAAAAAAATTAAATGACACACCATACATGTGAAATTGCTTTGATACTATGCAAATATTATGAGGGATATATTATGTCTTTATTCTTTATTTGAATTAGCTTTCTTAACATGGCAAACAATGACTTGAACAAACATCTTGTTGGAGTGTGATGTAGTCTGAAAGTCTGACACCGGCTGTATCTATGTCAGAGTTTGCATCGGATATCAACTCCTCCAGGACTCAACTGTGAACCAAGAAGCTCAAGCGGGCTATACTTCAGAATCAGCAGAATGGTTTTTTGTTTTGTTTTGTTTTTATGATCGTGATGCTCAGGTTACACATGTAAAAACAAGACATGAAAAATCTGGGAAGAGGGAGCCAAGCACCAGCATTTTTTAAGCATCTAAGCTGATTCCAATCTGTGGCCAAGAATGTGTATTCTGGTCTATGGTTAGTCTCCTAACCACTGGGTGCAGACCCCTGCTGCACGGAAACATCTGTGTATCCATGCTCTCACCCAGAAAATGGACTCCTTACACGCAGGAATAATTCCCTTTTCTTTTATTTCTTGATATACCAAGTCCAGAGACTGACATTGTGACTATATCACAATGCTCATTCTGGAAACATTGAATTAAGAAAAAAAAAAGCCTGTAAATTGTCCAGATTTATGTAAAACATGTTCTGCTATAACTCTGATCATGGGGGAAAACAGTGGATGGAAAAAAAATCATTAGGTAAAAATTGAGCTTTCTGTATGTTTTGAATATTTAAGTTATTGGCTATGAAATTCAAGATACTTGGAAAAAGCAAAATTTTATCTCTGAGTGAATAAATTTTAAATACATGAAATTTAATTTTTAGAATGTTTTTCAGGTGAAAATTCTATGCAAAATTTATTTTAAAGTTCTTAAACAAATTGTATTACAATTCTTTTTTTTAAGATTTATTTATTTTTATTGCAAAATCAGATACACAGGAGGAGAGACAGAGAGGAAGATCTTCCGTCCGATGATTCACTCCCCAAGTGACTGCAATGGCTAGAGCTTTGCCTATCTGAAGCCAGGAACCAGGAGCTTCTTCCAGGTCTCCCACACGGGTGCAGGATCCCAGGGCTTTGGGTCGTCCTGGACTGCTTTCCCAGGCCACAAGCAGGGAGCTGGATGGGAAGTGGAGCTGCTGGGACTAGAACTGGCGCCCATATGGGATCCCAGTGCGTGCAGGGCAAGGACTTTAGCCGCTAGGCCACCTTGCTGGACCCAGAATTCTTTAATGATAACTTTGCTTTGGTATTGTAAAACACTTGCATTTTATTTTAATGTGCTTAAGATTGAACTTGTCTGTCGATTAAAAGTACACAGTTGCTCAGATTCAGGAAGTCTTCAGTAGAACAGAGGCATCTTTCAGGTAGTACTTCTGCTTCTGCTTTGGCTCGTGATGTTTGATTTCTGGCACATATTCTAGGTTCTAACCAGTATATTAGAATTTTAAGGTCAGACATTTAAAATATTGCATTAACATCAAAATGTTTCTAAAGTTACTATGCAAAATAATACTACAGTCTTTATAACAATAAGCAGAAGATATGATCATTCAGAGTATCAAATAATTTTGTCAACAATATAAGACTAAATGAATAAAAGCTTAACACCTCAGGGCCCAGCGTAGTAGCTTAGTGGCTAACGTCTTGCTTTGCGTGTGCCAGGATCCTATGGGAGCACCAGTTCATATCCCAGCTGCTCCACTTCCCTTCCAGCTCCCTGCTTATGGCCTGAGAAAGCAGAAAAGAATGACCCAAAGCCTTGGGCCCCTGCACCCACATTGGAAATCTGGAAGAATAGGATTGGCTCAGCTCTGACTGTTATGCAACCACTTGGGGAATGAACCAGCAGATGCAAGTTCTTTCTCTCCGTATTTCTTTCTTTCTGTAAATCTCACTTTCCAATAGACAAATAAATAAATTTTTAAAAGCTTAACATCTCTCTCTCTCTCTCTCTCCTTACGGCCCCATCTTATCATCTCTCTTTCTGTCAAAATTAGTTCCTCAAAGCTAAGACTCTTAGTACATAATTCAGTTTGTTTCAAGCTCAAACTCATCATTAATTTTGCGAATTCTTCAGGACAAATTATTAGATATACTAGTTTTCTGGGCTGCAGTAACAACATGCATTCTACCCAGCTGAAGAAAAAAGAATTATTTCTTGCTTTTGTGAGTTTTTTATTTTTTAGGGTTTTTTCTGAGATTTGCAATGATTCACCGAACTATGCTTAGGTGGAAGGAAAAGATATTGGCTTAATTCCAGGAAAGACTCTCAGAATCACTCTCAAAACTGGCCCAACAAGGAAGCTGATGACTTCCAAAATAAGGAAGCTAGAGGTAGAGAAATTTGTGATTACAGCTCTACAATATCCCCTCTGGGAAAGAGAGATCTTCCATGCATCAGTTTTCTCTGCTTGATTCAGTTCCAAACTAAAGCCTCTCTAGGTGGATCTGAGCTATGGAAACCAAATTTGATGCTTGTTCCAGTAGAAAAGGATTCTACCAAGATAAGTGGATTTTACAACCTTCGAAGCCATACAGACACAGATAGGCTATTCCAATGACTAACTCACTAAAGTCCTCAATACTCTGTAAATCGTGACAATTACTGCATCATGAAACATACTTAAATGATTTTCATTTGTTTGAGTATTCTGAAATAAACCATAATCTCTAAATAGTCCTGTAATAGTCAAAGATGACTCAAAATAATTCCAAAATTTTATACTTCACTTTGAATGCTAACTGCTAGCTTGGGAGATATGTTTGTAATGGTTCTGAATGGATAACAATATAGCTTTTGGTAGAAATGTTGACCCAGATTTGCCGTTAGATACAGTAAAGATGGACTTCATTTTTGAAAGGAAGTAGTTATTTAGATTTAGAGTAAATTAAAGTGCTTAATTCTTGGGAGGATTAGGGAATAAAAATGTTCTACAGGGTAGTCTGGACATTGAATAGCCAAACAAGTCCATGGCCTTTAATGATATATATCTATACCAAAGAATATCAAAGGATATCAAATATCAAATACTTACCAACATTACCTTGTGTTCACCAGCACAAACCATGATGCACAGGAAAAGCCAAGAAAAGACTATTATAGTTAGGCAATGCTACCTGATATTGGAGTGGATGCCAGTTAAACCAACAGATTAAATTCGGCCAAATTTAACGATTTCATAAAGCAGCATGGGTTTCCTTAAAACAAAAAGGGAAGTGGCTTGAAATTTATACTAGACTTAGCTCGTGCCTCTGTTGTGTGAATTATCTGGTACAAATACAACGCATGTAAAGAATTTCTTCGAGGGCCCTGCGGCGTGGCCTAGCGGCTAAAGTCCTCGCCTTGAATGCCCCGGGATCCCATATGGGCGCCGGATCTAGTCCCTGCAGCTCCACTTCCCATCCAGCTCCCTGCTTGTGGCCTGGGAAAGCAGTTGAGGTCGGCCCAAAGCTTTGGGACCCTGCACCCGTGTGGGAGACCCGGAAGAGGTTCCTGGTTCCCGGCTTCGGATTGGCGCACACCGGCCCATTGTGACTCACTTGGAGAGTGAAACATCAGATGGAAGATCTTCCTCTCTGTCTCTCCTCCTCTCTGTATATCCGGCTTACCAATAATAATAAAGCTTTAAAAAAAAAAAAAAAGAATTTCTTCGAGTCTATCACTTATGACTGAAGTGTCTGCATGTGCACTTGATGAACATTTTCCAAATTCTTTATTAAATTGAATCATCTCAAACTCTGTTTTTGGTCAAAGGCTTATGTTTTCCTTACTACATCTGATCAAGACTGTGAAGTAGCTAAAAATCTTCATTCTAAGTGAGCTAGGTCTCCTGACCTCAAAGTAAAACTAGGTGTTTTCCTCCCACCTAGGGGACCAGGTCCTTATGTCTACTTTTCCTTAATTCAGAACCTACAATGGTAGGACACACTTACATAGTCAAATGATTAACCTATGCCTGTTTATGAAGGACTATGCTATTGTAATGATATCGGGGAAATCACTGGGGGAGAGGCAGATTTGGAGAAAGGCAGAGGGAATTAATTCCCAGAACCTATGGAAATGCATCATCAAATAATAAATATATATATTTAAATTTATATTTATATATTTATTTTTATGTATTTATTTATCTTCTATATTTATTTTTACATATTTTATCTTTTTATTTTTTTATTTTATTTTTATAAAATATATATATAAAACCTCTGATTTTATACTGATAATATTATGACTATTTATAGTTCAATAAGCATGAAGATCCAATAGAGCCAGCTAATGACAGTCTACAGTAATAAGAATTTTAAAAATTAATATGGATTTGAAAGAAAGGTGTGTACACACATAAGAGTAACATTTCTCCATTTATGTGTGAGAATCAATATTTTTCCACAAGAGTGCAGCTAACAGAATTGCTTTTTTCTAAAAAAATCTTTTGAAAAAAAGATTTATTGTTAAAAAGAAATAATTATTAAAGGAATCAATGTGTATCCTCCTATATCCACCCTCACTTTCACTATGAAAATCCAATGAGATTCACTTCTACATGACCAGTGATAAAGGAAAATACTCCTGATGAGATTTTAAGTTTCTAGGTCCTTAAAATCACCAACAGAATCAGTTTACAACAGCAAAAAGTTATGTTTGGTCACTTCTCAAGATTCTTTAGAGAGTCTCAATCACCTTCAGGAAGAAAATCAAAACTTCTTAGCATGACATTAAAGAAACCCTTCTGGTTAGCAGGACCACAATTTATTCAACTCTGTTCCGCTATGCACAGTTATGACCGTTGTTTCAGACAACTCTGTTGGTGATTAGAACAGATTCTGCCTGAGCTGGTTAAGCTTTAGGGGATATCAGAGTCTTAAGGTCTAGAGATACTTTTCCGGCCCCAATATTGGTACATTTGTTACTTGAGTTAATCTCTTAACATGCACAAGTCACAAAGATTCAGCCTTCATACTATCCTGCCAATATTTGTAGCACTCTGTTTAGGTTTTCATTTCCTGATTTACCCTCTGCCTCTGCCACTGAGCCTCCACATTATCCTAGGAGTCAGGCAACTTAGATAAGTTTGTAGTATCCTGTAATCCTATAGCAAGAGGCGAACGACTGAGCCTTCATTGAAGCCTGGTTATCTAACCTAAGTTCCACATTCATCACCATCTTGAGACTCTTATCGCTGTATTTGGTGCAGTAATTAATTAAACTGCTTAGCGCATTAATGCTAATACAGATAATAAAACTAATCTTAGCCCTACTTGTTCTAAAATTGTTCTACAATTATTATATATCATTATCAGTTTGTGCGTTACAGGTCCCAACATGTTTTTGGCATATACCTCCTAAATTATAGCTCTACAATCCAGCCACTGACTGTCAAGTGCCATGATAATCCATTTATAGCTGCTTTGATCCACACCAATTTACCCTTCCTAGACTTGCCTTCACTTTCCAATCATCTGATTCAATCTTGCAAAGGGTATACAAATGAATTTTTCATTAAAATCCCAAATTTTCCTTCTATCTGAAAACGCCATGAGTACAGATTTTCCTAGAATACATTTTAATTATTTTTCTCATAAAATCTACTCTCAGAAGACTGAGATCTCACCAAGAATTAACTTAGCCCCTAAGAGCTCCCTCTTCCCTTACAGCTGAAACCATATGTGCCTTTTGAAGATGTCCCTGGGGCTACTTCAACATTTCGTGGAGTGGATCCAGAATCTACACCCTCTCTCTTATCCAAATCTCTTATTCAAGCCTAATACTCCCTTGACCTTATTCCAAGTGCCTTATTCCCGCAGAAGCTGGTGGTTTCTGCCTCTCTGTCTTGTCCCTAAATTTGAACTTTCAAATAGTTTTCCTGGCTTTTCATTTTGATCCTGCCCTTGGCTCTGTTTGAGTTCCTTGCTTGCTGTTATGCCCTCTGGCCAGAAAAATCAAGCCTGTGTCCAGCCCAGCTTCTAGGACTCTAACTGTGAGGTCCTGTTTGTCAAGGCAGGGCGTTTGGACAAGCTAAATAGATGTATCTGAGGTTTGCAAAGTGTTTTCTAATCAAGGGAACTATGGGTTCTTCATAAGGAGCGGTTTCTGACTTACGTTTTGAAAAGTAGGATGATGAGACATCTGCTCTACAACCCACAGCTTCCAACCAGGGCAAGCGTCCCACATATGAGACCTAAAAATGGAATAGATAAAAATGAAGGCCTAACCCTCATTTGACCCCGTTAGCCAAATTTCCTCTATCCCCTGTATACCTCTAAGCCCTAAGTAATCACTGTTCAGTATTTAGACTGAGTGTTTTAGCTTATACATGTGGGAAAGAGCATAGAATATCAGATGCCAATCATAAAATGATCTCAAATAAGGAGAAACAGTGTCAAATAAGTTAACTTGATGTTATCTGTACACATTATATACATGTAATAAAATGTTATTCTGTAGCCCACAAACCTGTGCAAGTGTGGTAAAAGCAGTTTTGTTTAAAAATGAAGACCACTTTAGAGCTTAACTTATTCCATGAAAAGAATGATTATAATAGGAATAATCAACAAATTCCTTAATCATCAATTCACTTCTCATACTCCCACACCTTCATACCGGTCTTCCCAAGTTCCACATAAATAGCATAGTTCTTGGTGCTCTCCTGTTGTTGAATGTATTATAATCTCTGCCAATAACACTTTGCTTTTTATATCTTTTTTCCTGACCATATTTTTCCCATCTTAGAAGTTTTGAGTAGATAATGTTTACTCTTGGAATTCTTCTCTTTTTTAAAAAATGTATTTATTTATTTTAAGCTATTTAAAAGAGATATAGAAAGGGGGGTCTTTCATCCACTAGTTCACTCCACAGCTGCCTGTGTTGAAGCCGGGGACTGAACTAGCTGAAACAGGTGTCTGTAAATGTCTGTATAGCAAAGGTAACAATGGAGTGAAGAGACATCCAAGGGAATTGGACAAAATAGTTGCCAGAACATATCAGCAACTCAAAATGTAAATAGAAACTAGCCAATATAGTGAAGAAATGGGTAAAATATCTAAATAGACAGTTCTCAAAATATGAAATACAAATGGCAAGTAAATGCACAATATCACTGCATATGGAAACTACAAATTAAAACCACAATAAGGTATGACCTTGCCCTCATCAGAATGGCTATTAAACACTGACAAGGATGCGGAGAAAGGAGAATGCTTGCACACTTCTTACTAGGATTGTAAGTTATTAAAACTATTGTGGAAAACAATAAAGAGATTCCTTTACAAAGTTAGAAATAGACCTGTCATATGATCCAGGAACTTTACTACTGGGTATGTAGAAAAGGCAATTATTCATGTATAAAAGAGATACTTACTCAACCATGCTTATAGCAGCACTGTTCATAATAGCCCCAATATGGAAGTATCCAAGGAATCCATCATGAGAATAATAAAGAAAATCTGAAGTCTGTTCACAGAGCAGAATATTGTTCAGCTATGAAAGGATGAGATTCTATTGTTTTCAGCAAAATAATTTGAATAGAGGACATCATATTGAACGAGATAAACAAGATTCAGAAAGACAAATACCATACGTTTTCCTAATACATGGAAAATTATTTTTTCCAAATGTCTGTATCAGTTTGGCCACATTACAGCATTTTGTCAAATTTGGTTTAAATATTTATTGAAAATGCCAAAACTAGTACACTGTCAGATTCTAGTCCCTTCTTCATTTTCCTTTTTTTTTTATTTTACCACTTTTGAAAGCCAGACACTAAAAGCTAGGGTATTTAATAACAACTATAAATATGATAATGAGAAGGCAATTACATGTGCCTGAAGAAAAATTTCAAAAATATCTGAGATTATCTTATGTGTACATCCCTATATTCTCTTCAGCATGAAAATTACCACCACCAATCAAAAAAAAAAAAAAAAGAAACAAAGAAACAAAGAAAGAAAGAAAAAGAGAGCAATTATAAAAGCAGCAAGTCCTTAGGGAAGAGGGAAAATGCGATTTCCACTTATCACATTATTAGATTCAATTGGCCAGTTTTCAATAAGCACAATATGTTTTTCAGCTGTATATCACATATAAGCCACACAAATACATTGAAATTGAAATAGACGATATCCCATACTAATAAAAACCATGAGAGTAAGAGTAACTTTACAAATACTACATGAAATATACTTAATTTTAAAAGCTTACAAAGGACAAAGAACATCATAATATGATAATGAAGTTGCAACTAATCAAGTGTACATATAAAGAAATTATAACATCCACATACCTAATGTTAATCAAAATATAGGAAGCAAAAATGAAAGAATTGAATGTAAAAATTCATAATTCTACAACTATAGCTCGTTACTTTAATACGTCACTCTGAATAATGAATAGACCAACCAAGTATGAAAAGAGTTAGAAAATATAGAGGATCCAACACATCGAAACAAATATTTTTAAATGATATGAACAGAACACTCTACCCAACAATGGCTTATGAAATCTTCTGAAGTGCACATGAGACATTTTCTAGGATAGATTACATGATAGGCCACAAATTAAACCTTATTATGTCTAAGGATAGCTGTTAAACACAGTATCTTCCCTGAATGGAATGGGAAAGGTAGAGAGACATCAAGGTAAAACTGCAAAATCAACAAATCCATGGAAATTATATTTCAAATTTTTATATTCTGTAGATTTATAACATAAATGCAAATAACCAATGAATAAACTAAGATACTGAAAGGGAAATCAGAACATACTTAGAGATGAGATAAGTGAAAATTTAAACACAACATATCAAATTTATGGAACACCAGGAAAACTGCCCTAAGGGGCAAATTATAGCTATAAATGTTAACATAAACAAACAAACAAAAAACCAGAATGTAGCGGTTGGTGCTGTACCACCGTGTTAATCCAGTGCCCAGGACATCAACATCTCATTTTGGAGACACATCAAGTTCACTTTTAAACCAGGTCACTGCTAATGTGACTGTGGCTGGGAGAGCAGCTTATGATATGGCACAATTACTTGGACCCCTGTGCCCACTTGAGAGGCCCAAATAGAGTCCAAGGTTCCTTGCTTTGGCTGAGCCCAGTGCTGGTTGCCATAAGCATCAACCATTTGAGGAGTGAATCTAGAGATGGAAAGTCATTTTCTGTCTCTCTCTCTCTCTCTCTCTCTCTTATGTGTGTGTGTTTCTCTGTCTTTCTGTAAGTGCCTTTCAAATAAATAAAAGCTTATTAGCAAATAAAAAACAAAGCAAAATCTATATATTGCATTTTGCTTGGAAGTCTGGTTCGTATATGGGTGCAAATGTATTTCCTGACTGCTCCATTTCCAATACACCTCCATACTAAAGCAATTGGGAAGGCAGGGAGGATGACCTACATCTTGGGCTCATACCACTTGTAGGTGAAATCTAAATAGAGTTCTGTGTTCCTGGTTTCAACCTGGTCCAGCCCTTGAAGTCATTTGGTGAGTGAATCAGTGAATAGAAGAGTATTATCTCTATCTCTCTGCATCTTAGTATTCCAAGTAAAAGTAAAAAGTAGTTCTTTTTTTAAAATCTCATATCAATAC
This sequence comes from Ochotona princeps, assembly GCF_030435755.1. NCBI lineage: Eukaryota > Metazoa > Chordata > Mammalia > Lagomorpha > Ochotonidae > Ochotona > Ochotona princeps. Next base: position 26,934,096 of record NC_080841.1, read on the forward strand.
ATATCACTCTATAATTTAAGGAAGTAAAAAAGAGAACAAGTTAAATTCAAAGCTAACATATGGAAGTAAAACAGAGAAAATAATGAAGAGAGAAGCAAAGACATCTTTAAAAACATATTTGTAGCTAGGGAAAAAGAGTAACAACAAGAAAAGTATTTAGGCATAAGTCAAAGATGAGCATAGAGAATAGCTTCAAAATGTCTGAAGCAATTGCCCTAGTAAACTTGGGATCAAGAGCAAAAATACAATTGGCCAAGGAGAAAAGAAGTCTTCGTACACTATTAACTCTGCAGATCTAGGGCATAGACCACGTGAGTTTCAGTTATAATCATTGATATTTTTTGTACTGTTTGAATAAAAATAAAAATGTTTGTATTATAATCATTAAATGATCAGGTTGTTTGTATCTCCTTTGGTTACATTGTTATTTTCAACTAGAGATGTGCAAAATGATTTGATCTAAAAATGAGAACTGGATGAAATTCAAACAAGAGCTTCATTGATATTTGATTAACCTGATCAATTTAGACAGCTAAACTAGGTAATTCAAGACTCCAAGTGGATTTTTTTAGATCAAGTAATCACATAAAAATGAGTAATCCAGTTTTGCTGTCGAAATCGATCAAGCAAACTGGATAATTGCAAATTTCTCCCTTATTTGTACTGGGGAGCTATAGTTCACTTGTATAGAGGCAGCTTTTAGGAAGTCTAATGGGATTAAATTGGCCATGTAGTTTTCCAACTTTTAATTCTCAGTATCTTCTCTTAATGTCTTGTTTGACCAGAAATGTGGTTTGGAGTCCCTGGGTTCAGGACAAATGGTGCTTGACTAATTTACTATTATTTTGTATGGTCTCCCAGCTCCCCTCCTTTTTTTTAAATCACAGTCCATGCCCCTGTCCTGATCCTAACATCAAGTTGTTAGTCATTACTTTTCTTCCTCCTCATCCTGACACACATCTGGAAACTTACCGGCTATTTTCCTATCCAACCACTGAGTAGGCCTATTTAAGAAGTCAGAGCCAGGCTGCAATTCTGAGTAACTGCCCTTCTCACTGTTCTTGACAGTTCTGCCTTATCCTCCTGGCAGGGTAAACTCTGCTCTCCTCCCCCAATGCCACATTGGGATTAACCCAAATGGAAGCCAATAAGGCAACTTGGCTTAGTAAGTTTTTTCTGTGTGTATACTGCACTTCCCCATCTCACATGGTTCTTACATCTCAAGTAACATTTGCTTCCTTCTTCTTATACAAATTGTCACTTTATAGTAAGAATAATTATAACTAACACATCGAAACTTACTAAATACAAATCACTTCTTATGCAAATTTCAAAAGGCAAGTAAAAATGGAATTAAAGTTTCAAAATTAAGAATATAAATTTTATTAACATAATTTTCATTAAGTCTGATATACATTTATATAGAGTTGTTCTATCAATTGTATGTATCCCTAGGAGTCTGTGGAATGTAACCATGTCCATATTGCCTTTTTTTACATTATTAACTAAGGGGAAAAAAACACTTGTTCTTTAAATATCTGCTTTTTAAATTAGAAACAATTAGAAGTCAGAGGAAGCCAAATTAGAGCTGCTAAAGGTTGCCTAATGATTTCCATTACACTCTAGAAAACCTGTTTGATGAGACAAATGAGCAGAACCATTTTTGTGGTACAGAACCCTCTGCTGAAGATCTCTGGGTATTTTTCCGCTAAACCTGTAGCTAATTTTTCCCAACAACTTCTCATAATAAGCATATATAATTAATTATTTCTGGCTCTCAAGAAAGTGTGCAAGTGTCTTGGGAACTCCCCCAAACTGTTGCCATGATATTTTCTCTTGACCAGTCTGTTTTTGGTTTGACTACATCACTTCCATTTATTGGTCGCCATTGTCTGGACTGTGCTTGTTCTTCAGGATTGCACTGGGAAAACTGTCTTTCACATCTTCACATCCATTACAATTTGCTGATTAAAACCTCCACTGAATGTTGTCTTCTTCTCTGTAGCTGATCCTAGTGCAGCATTTTGGACAGCCATCAAGCAGAAAGCTTGCCCCATCATAATTTTTCCATCAGAATTATGCACACTAAATCTGTTAAGATAATTGTGGTGTTGGCTATTGTTTCTGCCATTAAATGTAGGTCCTACTCAATTAGGACATGCACTAGATTATTTTCTTCTTCACAAATGGTCTGCTGTTGTGGACTTCACTTTCCACATCACTGGCTTTATATTGAAATGAATTGTCCATTTATAAACTTAAGATTTCTTTTAGGTACGGTCCTCCAAAACTTTTCATAGAGCGTCAATGGTTTCATGATTCTTCCTTGCAAACTTTGCCATAAATTTGGTGTTTCTCTTGTTTCGATTTTAAAAGCTATCATGTTGCTCTGATCAGATGACTCTTTTCAATCAGATACCTGATACTTAGCACTGAAAACTAGATCCCATTCAGATGTATTGTAACAAGTTAACACTAGTTTATATTTGAACAAAATGGAAATTTATGCATAGTTTCTTCACTAAGTGCATTTCCATGAGATGTTTGAAAATTCCTATGCAGGTATCACTGCAGTACACAACAGTTGACATCCTGACAAACTTGTAAATGGAAAATACCAGGAGGTGAAAATGTAGCTCTCATTTCTAACCTGCAGAAAGGCATAGGTGAGGCTACCCTATCTTTAAAAAGCTCAGAAAACCCAAATTAGCCCACAACTGAACAAAATCATATAATCCAAAGCATCCTTTATGATGAAGTGTTGAATATCATATATAATATAATGCCTGTATTCACAGTGGCTGGCAACACAGTTGGCTATAAAAAAAATTAGTTATTTGCCTTGTAATCATGTAGCTAACTGGGAGCTGTCATTCATGGATGTTGCCAAGAATCATGAAAGGGTCACACACTATATATCACTAACCTGGAGAAAATAAAAATAAAGTCTTGAGTATGATATAATCTACAGATTGGCCATCACATTCACAGATCATAAAATCAAAAAATGATAAGTTTAACCATAAATTAAACATAATATTTGAAGATACCACCTACATTAATTTTGAAGAGCAGGTATACTGAGAAAATGAAATTTCAGCTTTTTAAAAAAGGTCAAGGATCTCATTTCTACATTGCATTTTGAGTTTTCCAGAATTGAGGTAAAAGTGTAAGAAGCACATGTCGTGGGGCTAGAATGTATAATGCTTTCACAGTACACCTAAGGCATGGGCAGCTTGCTTGCTTGCTAGGCAAATGGGAACTGTGTTTCTTCCATGTCAGTTTATTTTCTCATAGTGATCTTATATTTCATTAGGGATTATTTAATAGTTCTTTAGTGCCTGATGCCCACTAGTTGATGTGTGACTTCGTCATTGTGATCAATTTATTGAATCCATCTGATGATATACCAGTTTCTGATTAACCCAATCAGATACCTAAGCACTCCTGACAGGACCCAGCCCTTTTCCTTGTCAGTGACTTGGCAGTCAGGAAATGTTTATAAATTTTCTCACAGCTTAGATGGAGAAAGACCAGTGCTGGGAGGAAGCCCCAGTGCTCAAAGAGTAGAGTTGGACCTGAGAGAAGCTCACCTGCCTCTGTCAGCGCTCCAAGGAAGTCAGTAAACGTCAAAGGTAGTGGGCAGTGCCTTGCCTGTCCGCCTCAAGTGGTTTCCAGTGTCATCAGCAGGATCCATCAAGATGCATGTTGGATGCCAAAATCATAAAAAGACAAAAGTAGAGCAGCTTAGTTTCAGGATCTCGATTAGCCTTTATTCATGATTCCAGAATTAGGCAGCCCTCAGAACCAGAGCAAACCCAAAGGCTCTGAGACTGAAATGTGGCCCAATGACATTTATGCCAGAAAATGGAAGTGACAAACAAAGATAGCTTAGTTGGTTAAAGACACTTGTTCCACCTTTGTTGAAAATCAGCTGACTCCTGCAACTCAGTGATGTTCGAAGACTGTGGTTAACAAAAACTCAGTCACATGCTTAAAAAGTAACCTTCTAAGAGGTTTTCAGTTAGTCCACAAAACAAGCGAAGTCACAGTTCATTCTGTAAGTACTTGAGTACAGACACACATTTGTGTCTGAACTTCTTCATCTCTATAGGGTAGTGTTGGCTAAAGTGCTCAGCAAAAGGGAACAAAAGTAGATGAAATAGAACCTCTCTACTGCAGTTTCTCCTGGCTACTAGGGACTTACAGGCATGGACATTTTTTTCCTGTTGTTCAAAAGACCTTTGTGATAAAAGATAAGCTTATGTCTTTCTGTTTAAGGAAAAACCTTTCAAAAAGTCACTGGTGATAGTTATCTTGAAAAAATGCAAGGTGCTTGATTTAAGAAGTCCAAGGTGTGCATTTTGGAAAAGGTGTGTGAGACTATTAAGCCACAGTGAAAAAGGGGAAGAAGCATAAATATATTTTATCCAACTGTTAGGAAAATATATATAAGTAAATTTGAACTCAACATCAAATCCAGAATATGATAGAAAAAAAGACTGATTTTAAAAGATGTAGGCAAAGGCACCTATGGGAAGCATCGTTAGAACACATTTGAAAAATTACTAAAGATGCAGCAATTGAAAACATTTTGAGTTAAAATCTATCTACAGAGAGCTTTGAAAAAAAAATAACTTCCAGTATAACAGACTTGGAAGTACTGTATTTTTACTTATGTAAAAAAATAAGTATGGAATTTTTAGCTTTAGCAATGCATGAAAGGATTAAATGCCAAACCACAGGGAAATATGTCAGCTGAAAATAATTGTTTTTTGAAATACATTCTCAAAGTACAGCAACAAAGATTAAAGTCGTTCTAACAAATTACTAATTAGAAACTTAATATTTCCTATTAGTATTGAGGGAGAAGAATTGACACTAATCGTAATCCCAGTGGTTGTTATTTTCTGGAGGAGGAATACAAGAGGATCTGGCCACCCCCTGGGAACCCACTTCCTGGAACAACTGGAAGAGGTTTGAAAATGGGATGGCAGAAATCAAAACAGCAGGGAAAAAAGCTGGAAACTGATGAGGGAAAATGCACCAGGTTTTAATAACATATCATTACTCTGGTGAGATTTATAGCATACTGTTCCACTGTATCAAAACCTTTTGTAGGAGAGTGATCATATAAAACAATCAATAAAACAACCCTTTAAAACAGTAAAGCAAACATACTCCACATGTTTTAGAGGAAATGAAGACAAAACTTATTAAGATTTAAGCTTGTTTAGATCTCTCATGCCAGGTTTGATTAGTAAAAATTCAAAACAGAAGTAAGCAATATTTTCCTAAAGTAATATTAGTGATTTAAGAGCGAAAAGAGGAAACCAGGGAGTATATCCTGAAGATCCAGATTCCTCTTGCTAATTTATTTACTGTGAATAGATTCAAGATACTTCTGAAACTTGTGCTATTAGAATAACCGCTAACTATTCACTAGGTATTAACAAACATCCTTGCTTTGCTTTATGATATACCATAAAAATACACATATAAATTAATAATAATTTATGATTTTACAATATTTAAACTGAGAAATTCTGTATAAACATACATAATATGGAAAGAATAGGAATATAAAGTGGTACTGCAAGCTGTTTGTGGATGAATGATATGACAGAAATTAATTTGGGCACAAAAAACTTAAATTCCATAGAATAGTTTTTTCATTGCATGGATTTTGCCTGAACTTTTTGAACACAATTCATACACATTGATTTGAAATGTTTTTGGTCTTAAAATGATCTTATTTTTAATTCCATTTTGCAAAAGCTTCTTGAAATACCTTTTATATGTTTTATAAAGATTTATGTATTTTTATTGGAAAGGCATATCTACAGAGAAAAAAAGAAACAGAAAGATCTTCCATCCACTAGTTCACTCTCCAAACAGCTGGAGTTGAGTTGTTCTAAAGCCAACAATAGGACCTTCTTCTGAGGACCAAAGGCATTGGGCCATCCTCTGCTGATTTCCTAGGGCGTAAGCAGTGAGCTGGACAGGAAGTGGAGCAGCTAGGACACAAACCCATGAGAGTTGCCTGCGCTTCCAGGTAGAGGATCTGCCAATTAAGTAGTCATGTCAATCCAGTACTTTGCATCTTAAATTATTTAAATGCAGTGATGAGTAATAAAAAACACAAATCTAAATTCTTTCACATTATCTCATTTAGTTCTTACAACACAGGTAACATAAAATCTGTTATAATGCCAAACCTGTGAGAAAACAACAGCCCTAACATAAGAGTACCATCTCTTTTTATAATCCCTGCTTTATAAATTATTTCAACAGTTTAAACTTATTTTCTTATAAATTTTTTTAAAAGAAACAAACAGGGCCCGGCGGCGTGGCCTAGCGGCAAAAGTCCTCGCCTTGAAAGCCCCAGGATCCCATATGGGCGCCGGTTCTAATCCCGGCAGCTCCACTTCCCATCCAGCTCCCTGCTTGTGGCCTGGGAAAGCAGTCGAGGACGGCCCAATGCATTGGGACACTGCACCCGCGTGGGAGACCTGGAAGAGGTTCCCTGGTTCCCGGCATCGGATCGGCGCATACCGGCCCGTTGCGGCTCACTTGGGGAGTGAAACATCGGATGGAAGATCTTCCTCTCTGTATATCCTCCTCTCTGTATATCCGGCTTTCCAATAACAATAAAATCTTTAAAAAAAAAAAAAAGAAACAAACAACATACTGACATGACTCTAAATCAAGACAAAGTAAGTCATTCAAAAATTTTTAATCGGTTGGACATCAGTCTTTTTTTTAATTCTTTTTATGATAAATTATTTCCTTTTTTAAGGTTTATTTATTTTTATTGAAAGTCAGATATACAGAGAGGAGGAGAGACAGAGAGGAAGATTTTTCCATCTGTTGATTCATTCCCCAAGCAGCCTCAACGACCAGAGCTGAGCTGATCCGAAGCCAGGAGTGCAAAGCCTCTTCCAGGTCTCCCATGCGGGTGCAGGAACCCAAGACTTTGGGTGGTCCTTGGTTGTTTTTCCAGGCCACAAGCAGAGAACTGGATGGGAAGCAGGGATGCTGGTATTAGAACCAGCACACATATGGGATCCCATAGCATGCAAGGCAAGAACTTTGGCCACTAGGCTATCATGCAATGGGCCCAATGAAATATTTTCTTGAAGAAACAGATTTTTGGGGGGCTACTTTGGAATTTTCTGTGGGGATTAATATTTATGTTTTGTATATAATTGGAGTCCAAAATGAACTGAACTAGATAACTAGTATTGCAGCTGATAAAATGTAATAATAATGAGACAAAAAAATTCACTTCTGCTGATTAATATGGTAACCCTTTATTCCTACACTTCTCCTGTTTGTATACATTTCTGTTTTTCTAGAATGATATGGGACCTTAGGTGATAGGGCTCTGATATTTTTTTGGATGAATTTTTCATTTAATTGTATTTTTTACTTGTTTTTAAATTATTATCATCATTCTATGATACAGTACCATAGGCCCTGGGATTTCCCCTGCCCCCTCAAAATTCCTCATCCCCCCCTCTACGTAATTCCCGTATATTATTACTATAGCATAGCTCTTCATAAACTGTCACATGTTCATCTTTGCAGGCATGGAAAATGACAGAGTCCAGCCTCCCGTTATCAAGGTACAGCTAATAGTTTCATTAGCAGTCCATCTTTGTCTGGAAGTAGAGATGCACACTGCACTGTCACCACACATCCCTCTTAAATGAAAAGCCACAACACAAAATCAACAACTAGAACAGCAATAGAAATTTGCAATGCCATGAATTTCTCAGGAGTTTGATAGTTCAACAATCCTGAATTGCTGGCGATCCCAACACTCCAATCATGATGAAATCTCTCCTGAACCCACTGGCTGCTATAGTCCACCTTAGTGTCTCCATCTGCCCAGATCTTCACTGCCAACACTTGGCTGGGGTAGTTGATTAATTTGTTCTGTCCTCTGTCCTCTACCATGGTACCATGTGTCCTCTGGAAGCTCCAATGCACTGCCATATCCTTCATGTACATTTGAACATGCTGTCCATTGCTCCAACTAAGCAACTGAGGAGGCCCAGCTCTGACACATGAACTCCATGGTCAGACCATGGAACCTGAAAATCTCTCCATGGTTAGGGTTCTGAGTCCAGCAGTTCAGCTGGGGGAATTCCCAAAGAAACTTCATCTGAGGTGATATCATACCTGATTCTTGTGTGTGTTTGCCAATTCAGCATCCTGCACAGTCTGTCACCACAATCAGCTTACGCACACCGGTAGTTTGCTGGATCAGTTCTGTCTCCAGCCTCGTGTTTTATGCATCCCAATGGGTGTTGGAGCCCAGCCCGATTCTGCCCACCATATACTGGGCCTTCATGTAAACCAGTGGGAGCTGCAGTCTAGTTGGAGCAACCCATGAAAATCCTCACCAGGTCCACCCCTGCCTTGGTTCCTGTGCTTTGCCAGTATGTACAGCAGACTGGTCCCGTCTGTCCCACATCTCATTCAGCTTTCATACATGTTCATGGGCATCGAAGCCCAGTTCATCCCAATTACCCCCATCCAGTCCACACTGGTGCCAGCAGGTGCCACCGTCTGCCTAAGCCATGCCTGTGCCTGACAGAATTTGGCCCCTGTGCCAGCATCTGCCGGCTGATGCTGCGGCAAAGCCCAATCAGTCCACACTGACAGTGGCTTATGCATGTACCAGAAGGTACAGTCAGCCCAGCCTGGCTTTTCCCTTATCCAACTCACGTATAGGCCATCTGATGTTGTGACCCTGCCCAGCTTGGTTTGCCCTCATCCCAGCTCCCATGCTCACCAGTGGGAGTGGTGGCACAGTAGGGGGCCCTCGCAGCCCCCTCACTAGGGCCATCCCCACCCCACTCCCTATGTTTCACATGTGCTGGTTGGGTGCTACAGCCTGCCTCACCTCAGCATTTGCCAGTGGGTGATGTAGCCTGACCAGGCCACATCCAACCCCCAATTCCAACTCACACTGGTGGGAGCTACAACCTAGCCCAGTCCTGCCAGCCCCAAGTCCTAGCTCTCATGTGGACTGGCTGATATTGTGCCCTGACCTGGCCTGACCCACACTCCATTCTGGCACTCAGATTCACCAGTTGGTGATATGGACTGACCCAGCCTGGCCTGCCTCTGACCTGTGCCATATGTATGCCACTGGATATGTGGGCTTGCTCTGGGCTGCTCCCCGTCTTGGTTCTTACGCTCAACTGCAGGGAGTATGTCCCAACAGAAGAGTTCCCCAAGCTGCTGCATTAGGATCTGTCCCAATGCCAGATCTTGTGCATACTGGTAGGTCCATGGGCCAGTCCTACTTAATCCACCTGCTGTCCTAGCAGGAACAGTGGCCTTTCCTCACTGGCCCTCACCAATTTCAGTTCTTGTTGTCGGGTTTCACAGCCCAGCCAAACCTCATCCACACCCAGACACAGCTCGGGTATAGCTCAGCAGGAGCAGAGACCTGGCCTAGCCCGTTCCTATACCTACCCTGATTAGCACAAGCACCAGTGGGTGCTGAATTCAATCCCAGTCTGGCACACCCCAGACCCAGCCCACACACATGCCGAGGAATTCTGCAACTATATCCAGACAATACTGCAGCCCCACCCTGGTCCTAACGCTCACCAAGGGGGATCACAACCCGGCAAGGGCGCCCCCTTTTCTACCAAGCCAGGCCTGCTCCCATCCACAGATCTCATGCATGCCAGTGGTTGCTCTGAACTGGCCTGGCATAGCCCCTCATCTGTCTTAGCTTTTGCCTTCGTATGTTGCAAGCTGGCCTGACCTAGCCAGCCCCCAGTCCGAACTCTCGCTGGCGAGTGCTGCAACCTGACCCTGCTCAGTTTGTTCCCATCCCAGGCTCATGAACCAGTAGGTGTGATACCATAGCCTGGCATGACATGCACTCCAGCCTGGTTTCTGCACTGGCCAGTGGGCTAAGGTCTGCCCCCTTCCAGAACCCCCACACACACTTGCCAACAGGTGGGGCTACCTTACCCAGCTTACCTGACCCCTAGGTCTGGTACAGTGGGACTGCTTTCCCAGGCCACAAACAGAGAGCTAGATGGGTAGTAGAGCAGCCAGAACAGCAACCAGTGCTCAAATGGGATTCCGGCATGCAAGACAAGGACCTCAACCACTAGGCTATTACACTGGGCCCTCCAGTTTAATTTTTATTTTTCGGGATAGCTTTGTCTATCTGTGGTTTCTTGTGTTTCCAGATGATTTTTTTTTATCATCTTTTCTATTTCTGGGAAGAATATTGTTGCGATTTTATTGGGATCATGCTAAATCTGTATATTTCTTTTGATAATATGAACATTTTGATGACATTGGTTTTGCCAGTCCGGGAACATGGTAAGTTTATCCATATTTAATTTTCTTTTTTTTTTTCACTGCTTTGTAATTTTCATTAATAGAGGTCTTCCACATGTTTGATTAGGTTAATTCCGAAATATTTTAGATTTCACTCTACTATTTTAAAACAGACTGTATTTATAATTTCCTTCTCATCCATAGAGTTCTTTGTGTACACTAATGCCATTGATATATGTTCATTAATTTTGTATCCTGCTACCCTGCTAGATTCTTTTATGAGTTCCAATAATCTCTTGATTGAAAAGATCCCCCATCTGCTGGTTAACTCCCCATTTGGCTGCAAAAGCCGATCCAAATCCAGGAGCTAGGAGCCTCTGCTGGGTCTCCCAAGATTTTGGGCCATTCTCTATTGCTTTTCCAGGCCACAAGCAGGAAGCTGGATGGGAAATGGAGCATCTGTGACATAAACTTATGCCAATATGGAATTCTGGCACATGTAAAGCAAAGATTGAGGTAGTAGTCTCTCACAGGGCCCACCTTAGGGTTTTAATATACTGTATTTATTTCAATTATAGATATGTTCATATGTAACAATTGCATCATTAGCAATGATAAATTTTATTATTTGAGATTAAGGAACTAACTGATAAAATCATTATGTAATAATGATTTATTTGTCTATCACAACACATGAAAATATAAGTTTAAGGCAATTGAGAAAATATACTATTAAGGAATAAGCTGGAACAGACTTGCCAGAAAAATGTTGAACTACTTTCATAGATTTTGGTTTTGTTAAATTCTTAAATATGTTTGGCCTAACACATTTCTCTTTAATTCTCTTAATATACCCTGTGGATTTCCACAGAAATTTGAACCGTATGTTTCTGATTCATTTATACCTAACTCATCAACATGTTTGGTGGAATGATTTGAAGCACAGAGCCTCATGAGCAGTTTTTGCGGGCTCTTTCATTTTAGTTGGTAAGCAACTGGAACCTGAACCCAGAAATCTTGAGGTCTCATTTAGTACTCAAATTCCATGAAGAGTGAGGGTGTTCTTAACTGAGTCAGGCATACTTTGCCTTTAACGGCGCCTTCCTCCAAATCTTACAGCTGGGAGGTATTATTTTGATAGTTCACTCTATTTCTTGTCACTTTTATTTTGGAGGATAGAAGCCTTTGATGGTGCAAAGCCTGTTGGAGTCAGGACTAGATGACACCCCGTCAGCTCTATTTGTTTATGCAAGCTGAAGAAAGCCTATTCACTGCCATTCCCTGCTCATCAAGAAAATCTGAAAAGAAGGCTTTTCTATCCTTGCTGAAAATTAAAAAGAATTAAGCAGTGTAATTTGGCAATCTCTCTCAAGACCTATCCACTATAATTTGTTTATGTGTTCATACAGAGAAAGAGATATCTTTATTTGGCTCTCTCTAGGGGCATTAGCGGGCAAGTCAACATAATCTATTTAATGACACTCTTTTCACAAGATAATTATTTCTTGATTTTTCCAGGCCAACCCTAGTATCTTGTTAAGATGTGAGTCCATCTATTTTCTTTCTCTGCCAGTTTGGGAAAAGATACATTAAAAGATCATCAACGTATTTAAAGGAGGGTATTGGGCCCAACGTTAGGCATGCTGGCTAGTTGTTCCCTGCTGTCCATCACTCCGGAGCTCTATCTTTTCCTCATTAAACTTACTGACACCCCTCTTTTTGTAAATTCGCAGCCACACCTTCTGTTCTTCTTCCTTTCTCACAGGCATTCCTCCAACAGCCGTCAGATCCCAGTTGCCCTGGGATTAGTGTTTATAAAGACCCTTAACACTCTGTAAAACATTAAAAATCATCTACTTATACTGATGTCTGTTTTCCCCTCTACCCGCCCCACTACCTCCTTAATTACCAACCTCCAAATCTTCCCTGCAACTTCTGAAGGACTCCTTTGGAAACAAGATCTGAAGTCTAAAAGCATTCCTTTCCTTCAACTACTCCTTGGAAATTGGAAATAAAAATCCTCTGGCTTTGAGTTGTATGTAACTTATGTGGAAGAATCCTAAAAACAGAGGATTAGCATACAGAAACAAGAATAATACGAAGCAAATTCCTAAGCAAAAAAACAGCCCTCTTTCATCAACTCTTTTAGGAATTAAAGAGAAATGAGACAGATATGTGTGGTATTTAAAGAAAAAAGTGCGTTTTCAATACAGAGCATAAATTCTACCTTCTCAGTTTCGTAAATAAAGTTCCTGGTGTTTTATCAAACTACACTGGTTAACTAAAATGATAAACTACAGTTGAAAGAGAGAGAGAGAGGAGAGAGAGAGAGAAAACGAGGTGGGGAGGGAGGTGGTGGAAATGGATCCTGAGCCATTTGTTTAATCAGCATTCCTGGACCAAGGTGTTATGGAAAATGAGGCACTAGGGATGGAGGTATGTTACTTGCAATCATTAAAGACTTTTTATTCCCCTATTTACATAAGTCATTCTGCCTTAAGATAAAAATCTTAATGGCCTTATTCCAAAAAGGTGGAGACGAAAGTTCTGGGACTTCTGTATATTATTTATTAAATATCTATTTCCTTAAGATTTATTTTAATAAAATGTCATAGAATACGATTAATACCGAATCAGATGCATATTTTACATATGGATGCACAGATATTAGGATGCTCAAAAATGCCTTTGGTTTTAGTTTTCTTTTGCTATTAAAAGTGTGCTTAGACCTAATATACCTGTGGACAGGAATCCTCCTGATTGGCAATGCTCCGTCTAAATCACTGAAACTCGTTTCCTCTCAGATCCTTGTCTTTGAATAAGTTTCTTAGTCCCTGAATTTCCATTTGATGTTTTAGAGTTTAATTAGATTCGGCCCTAGATCCCAATCACAAAAATTCCAATCATATACTTAAACATACCTGTTAAGACAGGTAACTTCAATTTCACAATGACTTGCAACATAACAGGTTGTGAAGAGTAAATAAAAATTTCCCTCCTCAAAGAGCTGGAAGTCTAATAGTAGAAGATATTACAAGCTTCTTGTGCTTTCATGTCGTGATAGTGAGGCCTCTAGGAATAGTTCCTCCTTGCTGCGCGTCACTAAACTCTATGTTCACTGTAACACATTTTCCTCAAATTTTCCCTGTTGGTGGATTTAAAAGTAGAGTAGTTGATGCACACAACAGGGGTAAATTTTCTGCACTAAAAGTTTAGTATACATGTGGAGCAGATCAAGGTTCAACTGCTAAAAATAAAGTAAGAGAACAGTTAAGAAAATTGAAGATCAATTCTGATAACTATTCTTTTAAACCTTCCTTATTTGTTTCTCATTGTTCTATTGAAATAGTTTTTTTTTTTAAGTTTTTTTGTGAGTTTTCAGCATCCATTTACATAAACTATTTGGTTTATTTTATTAAGTTCACATTTGTAGACGGGTTCCTTGTTAAGATTAAGGAGTCAGTTCTTGTATTAACCCAGCTGATCAACCTTTGCATTCGAATCTTACCGCTCAACTTAAGAACATGACGTTTATTTCATTTGTTTCCTTACAAAATTGCAATGCATGTGTTCTATCTTTATTTATTTTTGGTTTATTAAAAAAAGACAATGTTTAATTCATTTTGGTATTATGAATCTCAAAGTATGAATTACTACGTGTAGCAGATGCTCAAAATGAGTGAATGATTGTTTGAGAAAGCAAGATTAATGCAGTACCTTATTGAAATCTAGAACAGCTTTTTTTTATTGTTTTTTAAACAGCTTTTTGAAATGTCATTTGCGGATTGAAAACATCATTCACTGATTTTAGATCTCTTAAAAGATACTTTATTGGATCCTAAAACAAATATATTGAATGTATCATGAAATAAATTCAGAAAGAGATTCTAGGCATATAAAGTTTAGAATCACTAACCAATAGAAATGTCAATATTTTACTTTTTTGTTTTTTTGCTACTAGTGATATCAGAATATGAAGGATGGATTCTATTCTGAGAGAAACTTCTTGAGACTGAAATTTTCTTTTTTCTTCTGAACTTGGTTTAGAATCTCATCTGTATCCCCAAGACTGCAATTTTAAAATTACGGAAATTTAACAGTGTTGGAAATTTTACTGTGTTGGTGGTTGAGGATTAGGGATCTTTGGGAACAATGACTAATGGCAGGTATAATGTACTGAGTACTTATGACACATCAGACTTTATTTAATAAATACATTAGTTATCGAATTAATCCTTACATTCACTTGTATATATTTTATGCTTATTCACTCCTATATATTTTATGCTACCATGATATCCATTTTACAATTAAGAAAATTCAGAGAACCCAAGGAATAGTGCACTTTCACAAAAATCAAACCCCTAACAAGAAATTAGTTAAATGTTTCTGTACTTGTGAGTTACCAAAGACAATTGTGAAGACATAATTGACAGCTTTTTCCTGAAAATGGTTCAGCTGCTTACACATTCTCCACACCACAATGTACAATAGTAATTCTTGAAGCTGGTGGCCCTGATAAGTGTTGGCATGATCAGAGGACCAAAGTTCTGTCTACAGAAACGTTAAAGTCTGAGAATCAAGGGCTAGTTAAGATAAATGAACCAGTTTCTACATAGAATTAAAGATCCTACATGGAGTACAAAAGGGAGTATAATTTTAGGAAGATACTAGTGAACTTTTTCACAGGTGATTAACTAGAAATTGAAAGCTAAGAGTTTCTTCTATGCCTTGATGTTGACCAAAGTTACATGATATTTTTCAAAAAGAAAGAAATATAGACACAAGGGCTCTGGTCCAAAGTGGTAAGGAGTGTGGTTTTCTGGATATTAGCAACAGTTACTCCCCTAGGCTTAGAGTATCTGTATACTTGAGTGGGACTCACTGGCACTTTGTACTTGGTTCTTTCCCAGGAGAGTCTGAGACCTGCTCTCCATCTCCCCTCCTTCATGTCAAGACCCTGACCCTGACTGCCAGGTACATGCCAGGAACGATTCTAAGTCCAAGCAGATGATTTTCTGCAAAATATATAGAGCATTTTATAGGGCAGGAATGAATGGATTAAGGCAGATTCCTGTCACTAGATCTGGTGAAAAAACACATGAAAGAATACTAAGTAACAGATTATTCTTATGAGTGATAAACCTTAAAATCTGTTTAAAATCCCACAATGATCTCAAAAAGAAAAAACTGTTCATGTTCACTCCACCTGGTAGGATGATTTTGGTTTTCAATATAAAATCCAAAAATAAAATGGACAAAGGATAAAAATATTTTTAGGTGCATACCCAAAAAAAAGGATTTTAAACATGAATATGTTAGCATTTTTCAGCTTACATTTGAAATAAAATGTGAATTGTTTATTATCAGGAAGGTTCAAAGTTCTTTCAGTGAATTTGTTTGACCTTTTTGATACCAAAACAAATGTGATGGGTGGTCTGTATCAGGCATTCGTCCAAGCCCAATCATACTACATTTAAAACCTCACCCCTGTTGCATCAACAATAGCATATAGCAACATCTCCTAAACTCATGGCAACCAACACATGATGCAAATCCATTTTCCCCATGAGCTAGACTGCTGTTTTCCAGCAATATCATCATCAGGTGAAGGAAGAAGCTGCATGCTCTAACTCAGGGTCCTACTATTTGAAACACAGCACACCGACTTGAAGACTGAGGATTCATCTCATTAACACTCAATTAACTTTAAAAAAAAGCATGAACAGGGCCCAGCGAGGTGGCCTAGTTGCTGAAGTCCTCACAGTAAACATGCCAGGTTCTAATCCCGCAGCCCCACTTCCCATCCAGCTCCCTGCTTGTGGCCTGGGAAAGCAATCAAGGACAACCCCAAACCCTGCGATCCTGCATCCAGATGGGAAAACTGGGAGAAGTTCCTGGCTCCTGGCTTTGGATTGGCGAAGCTCTACCCATTGTTGTCATTTGGGGAATGAGTCAAAGGACGGAAGATCTTCCTCTCTGTCTCTCCTCCTCTCTGTATATCTGACTTTCCAATAAAAATAAATAAATCTTTAAACCAAAAAAAGCATGAACACTGTTTTCCATTTTAAATGGCAGAGAAAAAGTTAAAATTTAGATGCCTGATTTGGGGACTCTATTATAAAGAGTACATTCTATTATAAAGAGTGCCTCTCAGGTTACTGAAGCTTGGGAAAGAGCTGCTGTAGAACAAGCAAAATTCTTCACCTCTTCTCTAATTTATAAGGTAGGCCCTATGAGACTGACACTCTACAGTTGAGTCCAAAATTCTGATACTAATGTTGCATGCCTAAATAAGCTACTTAACTTCTTTGGAATATAACTCTTTGATTAGTAATTGTATTAACAAAATTGAAAAAAAAAGTTTGAAATGATTATACAGAAATGCTTAATTATAGTAGTGTCACACTACTGACAGTAAAAACCACGTACCTAAGGTTACGGATCATGCAGGAGTACCTTAAAAAGTTGATGGAAAAATAGAATTAAAATATAAGTCTATATTGGCACAAGATGCCTTCACATGTACTCTTGTTCAATTAAAACACCTTACATACAGTACTAACAATAATGGAATGAACACTTGCAATGTGTTTTGCTCTGTTCTAAACACTACTTGTCTATAATGATTTACTCTTTACTGCTAACCAATGAAATAGTTGTTATTGCTAGTCCCGATCTACATGTGAAATATCTGAGCTCAGTGACACAAATGGAGGAACTGAGATCCTAACCACAAAGTACTGCTCATGGTCACCACTGAATAGGTTACACCAGTGGTCAGTAAATTGTTTCTGGTTCATGGACCTCCTTATGATCAAAACAGTTACGGAACTCACTGAGGAGGGATCATGCCTGCTGTTGTTGTGGTTGCTCTTCTTATGTTTCTGAATCACAGTTCACTTTCCTACTTCACTGTGTGCAGCAACTACCACACAAGTGTAAAGTGCTGTTTGCAATATTTGTCAAATAAATGACTGCATTGGGGGAGGTTTGCTCCCAAACTCTACACTCATTTTACCTCCACTAATAGATTCAGATATCCTGATAGAGCTTGTTCATTATGATCTCGTATATACAAAAAAATCAGGCGACCTTGGAAGACAAGTGTGAGGCCAAGGACATTGCTGTGGGTCTGGCCAGTAAATCCTCCATGAAACTTGCAGGGCCTAAGGGATAATTCATTCCCAGACCACTTCCTGTGTTATACCCTGAGGTCTCCACATTTTTGAGCACTCACTCCAGCAGGGCCTCCCCTCTACAGCTGTTCTGGCTGACAGTTTTCAAAATGTAAATTTATACAAGACTGAGACATTTTTACTGATACTTGTATTGGACTGAATATTGTTCTCCTTGCCCCAAATTCTCGTCTGCCCATACCTTAAGAATTTCTCTTGATTTGGAAGCATATGCTTTTTACTTACTGGATTTATTTTTTATAGTGTTTACTTATCTAGTTTTATCTACTTGAAAGAGGGAGAAAGAGAAAAAGGACAAGGAGTGATCTCTTCCATCCAATGGCTTACTCCTTAAATTCCCACAAGACAGGAGCCCAGAATTCCATCAAGTTATCCCATATGGACAGCCAAGATGCAACCACTTGAGCCATCATCTGCTGCCTCCCTTTATCATGAAGGTGTATCAGAAGCTGAATAGCTTCACTAGCTGCACTCAAAGCAAGCTTTCTAGTATGGGACATTAGTGTCCCAAGCAATGGCTTAATCAGCTATTCCACAATGGCATGCCAGAACCTAGACCTAGAATGAATGTTAAATTCCATAACTGGGACACAGAAATAGAGGTGAAAGAGAAAGAGATACTGTGTGAAGACAGGGGCAGAGATCAAAGTGAAGTAACTGCAATCCAAGGAATACCAAGGCTTGCCAAGAGTCAGCAGAAGCTAGAAGACATAAGCAAAAATTCTTCCCTTGTTAGTTTGACATTGGATAGCCCAACTAAGAAGTAGCTTTCAGAAATTTATCTCCTAGAACTGTGGAATAAATTTCCATTTTTTGAAGTTGCATCAGTTTGCTACGGCAGCCCAACGTGGCTAACACATTTGTCATGCTGCTTATTCCATAAAGAATTAGAAAGGTGTCACAGTAAGTTTAGGATCCACTAATGATATTCTGAATATAGGACATAAGCAACAATTCTGTGAATCACACTCTACATGGGAAACAACTTCTGTGAATCATATTCTACACAGGGAAAACCACAAGCCATTACTGGCAACATTTGCTCTCACTTTTGATGGTCCAATAATTGCAGCAAAATCTACTTATTCTCAGAGCCGTTTTCCCCTGGGTAGCATATTTCCATATAATTATAAAACAGCATGCTATTAAAAGACACATTCTAGTTCTGTAAAAATAAAGTTAAAGGAAATATTTCAGAATAAGATTAATTCCAAAAAATAATTTTTAAAAACTGTCATATTTCTGCCATAAAATATCTATTTCAAGAAATATTTTCATTACTCAATGTTACTAGTGATCTATCTGGTTCAGTTTTAAATCTATTACACAGTAAGAATCGTTTAAAATATTCATTAATCTATATTTTTCCACAATCCAAGTCACCAGGAACTAGCAAAGATGATTTTTTAAGAAATATTTTAACTGGGTCCATTTATGCACTTTCAAATATTTTGTCCTGGATTATTACCCAAATGTAACATAGAAAAGACCTCAAATTTTAATTTAATAGGGGAAAAAAGGAGCCTGTAAAACAATTTTATGCTCTGCAATCAAAGATTGGTGTTCCCAGCATGCTGTCTGCTACCCATACGCAGCTGTGACTGAAACAAAAAATCAAGGTGTGATTAAACGGTCTTTTTCATATTATCCTCTCTTAAAGATTACTTGATTGGAACACAGCCATCATTAACAGAGCCTGTTCACCAGAAGTCTTCATTCCAAATGACAAAATGAGCCACCCAGCTTCTACGTTCATTTCAGGTTGATGGCTGGCTACTAACAATCTCTCAACAGATTACAACCCGGTTGCTTGTCAGTTTTAATAAAGGAAAACATGGTAATAATTCTGTTTATGAGCTTTTGACATCCGGTAGTTACAGAAATGTTATGTTTTCACAACACAAGCAAAAAGCTTGGAAATATAGCCTCTGTGTTCTCAGCTACTTCTCCCCGGCTCTCTTTCTGCTCCAGTGTCCTCACTGTCTTCATGCGGAAAGACCGTGTCCTGTTGCGCTGGAACCTTAGAACTGTTCCTTCTGCGTCATACCCACACGCAATTTGTCTTGAAATCCTGGCACCTCCTAACTGTAGCTGTCTGCATTCATGTTGCTGCTCCAAAGCTCTGGCCTCCCATCTCCTGTTTCCCAAGTTTCTTTGAAGACTCCCTTGCCACTTACTCCATGAATCTTCTGCTGCTTTACATTTGGTTGTGATTGTCAATTCTCCCCTAGACAAACACTTTCATCCTGTAGTAAGATGCCAAAGCCTTCCAAAATTAGTTCCTCTTTCACTTACAGTGCAGCCTACATTTGTGACCAGGGATGAATCCAGTGATTTTTGTTTGTCTGTTTTTGTTTTTCACTAGATTTCCTCTGTTCTGATCCTCATGATTACTTTCTGATCCTTTCCCAATTCTTTGTCTACTTTGGCCATACAAGATTCTCCCTCTTCCTCAAAATAGAGCCAGTTCTTCAAGCTCTAACTCTGTTCCACTTCCCATAGTGATGTCTCACACTGCCACGCATTGCAATATCACACCTTTGAAATAATTCACATTCAATGAACGTTTTAAAAAATGTTTAAACCTATTTACTTGAGAGTTGCTGAGGAAACAGAACTTATAGCTCCTGGTTCACTGCCAAATTTCTACAACAGCCAGAAACCTAAACCTGGGAGATAGCAACTCAGTTCAGGTTGTGTATCAGGGTAGGAAGCAACCAATTATTTCAGCCATCCCTGCTACTTCCCGGGACATGCCTAAGAATGAAGCAGGATTCAGTAGCTGGAGTAAGAAACAGAACCCAGATATCCTGATGTCAGACATGCATGTCTTAAATGCAAATCCAAATATCTGTCCATCAATATATCATTTTGCTGTGTTTGTGTAACTTCCTATCCTTCCATCTGTCTTATTTTTATCATTCCCACTAAGTTGGAGGCCTACAGACTTTATGTCATATTTTTCCAGCCTACCTATCCTTCCTTGGCTTCATTCTCTTCCTATTTAGCCTATCCAGTACTACGTTTTCACTAATCTGATCAGTAGTATCACTCTACTTTGATCTTCTACCTGGTTTTCAATAGAACAAAATTAATAAATTATTTATATCTTGTTTCTTTTCAGAAGTGACAGTCCAACTTTGATAACCATGCAGTGTGTTTAAATTTTTAATGGGCATTTGTGGTTCATTAGCAATTGCTTTCAATTCTCACTAAGTTCTCCTAGTGCCCATGGCACAATACTCACCCACCGTCCCCCCGAAAAACATGTTATTTCCCAGTCCTGTCTCTTCCTTGTCTTTACATATATTCATTCATTCAATTGTTGTGAAAGGCAAAGAAACAGGAAAAACTAGAGCTACAAATGGATGTCACAGCTACTAATTAGTAACTTACATGTCCACAACAGCGCAGCTCAGCCAGCTCGAAGACTGGAGCCTGAAATTCAATCCAGGTTTGCCACACCGGTGGCATGAACCAAAGTGCTTGAGCCATCAACACAAATTAAATATTTTAGTCTTCAACTGCACTGACGTATAAATCACAAAACAAAAACATGAGTTTTATCTGAGTTTTCTAATACCATCTCATGCAAGATTATGCTTAAAAAAATGTTTGAAGAAGCTCCTCCACCTCTTGTTTAACAAGTTAGGGTGTGCATAAAAGCAAAAAAAAAAAAGCCAAGGATTAAGTTTGCTTATCTTAAAACTGCTAAATTGTAAGCAATCATTTTATTTTAATATGTTATATCATGCTAGAGTAATTGATTTAGCCCATTTCCTACCGAACATACTAAATCTAGGAAATCAACTGAATTTTCTCTTTGAAATTTCTCAAAAGTAAACAGGATAAATAAAGTTCCAGCACACTTGTGGGGAAATTAAATCACAATTCAATCATTAAACTGCAATGTGAGTTTGTATTTTTCTCTATAGACTTACACCATTGAACATATTTTTTGTGTGTTAGTCTTGCAGCTATAGGTTTTGCCAAATTCAAAAACATTTGATTGAATCAACCAACTTGTTAGTGGATAGATTGATTCCCAACCATTGATCTCCTCCAACTACATAACTGTTAACATTCCTTCAGGCAAGCCAAATATGATATACTGATAATCATTCCAATAAACTGTTAGTCCATATTATAAAAGTCGTTTAATGCAAATCTACAATATTCTTTCAAAAAATCCCTTCCCCCACCCAAAAGACAGACTATAAATTTAAGCCAATATGAACTTGTCAGAGTTCTCTCTCTCAGTTTCACACCAGGGTGTGGTACTACACAGCTGGGGAGCTGAGCTAATAAGTGTTGAAAAATGAAAAATGCTGCTTTATAGCATCACATAAACTGCAAAAAGAATACTTTTACCTCCACCCCATTTTCAACAAACAAATGCCAAAATGCAGATTTTGTGAGAACAACACTTCATGCTATTAGACCCGAGAGACAAACAGAATTGCCCTGTGGGATTTTTATTTTTATTGAATACTATATGTAACAAGGAGTGGCATAAAATTTGTAAAATCTAATCACTTTTGGTTCCTTTTTGAACCTCAGAGGGATCACTTTTAGCAAGGTTCTGGGAAACACTGCATAATGAGCTATTTATCCAGTAGTGAAACAGGCTTCTCCCCATTGCGAGGAGACTGAACTTTCGTAAACAATGCAAATACTGGAATATGAGTGCACAGCTTGTGTCTTTTGAGGAGCATCATGTTCACAAATATTTACTGAAAAGGTATACTAGAGTACAAAGAATAATTCTAATAGCTCTTCTGTGATTGACATGAAATAAAATCACAACCCAGCTGTTTTTCTTGGGCCAATTTATTTCCTAGTGGATGGCCATTCTCTCATTTGCTCACTTAGTCACTAGGTAGTGACTCAATTGCCATTCTATCCAGTCTATCAGCCAATATCTATTGAAGGTTAACATATCCAATCATACAGAGAAAAATAGAATGATATGAGAGATTCCACATTTATCAGGGGGGAAATTCCTTTATTCTGAGGTTTCAAATAAGTGAGATAAAACATGTGAGGCAAGAAAAGAGGTGATATATGCGTTGTCTGAGTGTTTTCCCTCCAAACTGGAAACACTGAATTTCAGGGAAAGACTCCATTCCATATCTTGTTAGTGCTATTAGACTCCACCACTATTAATCTCTGATTACTGAATTTGCAGAACTTTTTCATAGCTAGAATGCATTCTTTCCTCCCTGAATTTCTGAAAACCTAACCTATAGCATTTGTATAACAACGATTACTATTTACTTTATGTCATGGATATGTATATCACTTATCTACCTATTGAATGTAAACACCTTAAGGATAGAACAAATGCCTTATTTGTCTTTCACTCACTAACAGTGTTTAGCAAGCACAGTACATTAGAGTAAAGGACAGCCTACTTTATTTGATTGAATAAAGTTTTCAAGGGATTTAACCAATATGTAATCAAATATTCATAACCCCAGAATAACACATATTATTGTGCAAAACAATCAATGAAATAAATGTAATTATTAGTTGAGAAAATCAGAAAGTGTGACTTACTTGTAGTGTTACATACATTAACCATCGAGGAAATGAAAAAGAAGATGAGTTTGGGTTAGTTTTGTGAGTTCTATGCATGAATAACTCTAAATGGTCTCATTTCTCTTCTTATTCTGAATCTGTGCTCTAAAAGTAAGGAAAGCAAATTCAAGTCAAAGATGGTTCATTATCTTCTGTTACAACACTTAGGACACAACTAACCACGTAGTACCATCTAGTTCAGTCAAATTCAATGAAGTTTCCTTCAGTGGTTATTATCCTTATGTAACAAGTAACTGAATTTTTGGCAGTTGAACCTTGAGGATGGCTAGCAAAGTAAAGACAAGTTTAACCTCATCTCCACATCATGTCTACGAAGCTAACTCAATATTGATTTAAAATCTGGAAGGAAAAATCAATTAGTTAGATTTTTAAAGACAAGGGCTGTTCTTATCTGGCCATCTCTGCATGCTCGGAGATTTTGCAAATAACATGGGATATCTGTTGATTGACATTTTAGTCTAACAAGTAAACCAGCTGCCTGTGATGCTGGCATCCTATATGAGTACCAGTTCAAGTGCCAGTTGCTGCACTTCCCATTAGGGTTCCTGCTTGTGATCTGGGAAAAGCAGCAGGGGGTTAGTTAAGTACTGGATTCCCTGCCACTTAGGTGAGAGATGGGATGAGACTCCTGATTCTTGAATTTGTCCTAGAGCCACCAAGGCCATTGAAGCCATCTGGGAAGTGATTCCTGTCTCTCCCTTTGTAACTGACTTTCAAATTGAATGGATGAACTTTTGTTTTTTAAGGAGGTCATTTTGTTTTGTTTGAAAACAGAAGAAGAAATGACATACGTGTACACATATCCTAAAATTAGTGCACTATAGAATAAATTGCCCTTTTTTTATTGTAAAAACCAACTCCGCAATTTCTGATTTTTTAATAAAAATATGTGTCTAAGTTCTTTTTGTTGTTCCGGCTTTTTGCAAGACACTGTGAAAATAGTAGAGGAAGTAAATCACAGAGAAATGTGAGTGTCTGGACCCCTACTATCCATGTGGAAGACCTGAACAAACCTCTAGGGTTTGGCATGGCCCACCCTAGACCACTGCAACCTTCTGGGCAGTCAACCAGCATATGGAAGTTCTCTCTCTCTGTCTTGCTCCCTTTTTAGAATAACTGTTTCAAATAAAAAGATTTTGAAAAAAAAAGATTAGAATCTGGTGTCATGGTATGAATTAAGTCATTGCCTGAAATACACGTATCTCATGTGAGTGCCAGTTGGGATTCCAACTGCTTCACTTCCAAGTGAGCTCCCTGTTAGTGCACCTGGGAAAGCAACAGAGGACTGCACAAGTACTTGAACTCCTGCCACCCACATAGCAGACCCAGAGGGAGTTGTAGTGTCATGATTTCCAGTCCCAGTCATCCCAGCAGATGGAAGATGTTCCATCTTTATATATCCCCTGTTCTAATTCTTCCTTTCAAATGAATAAAAGAAGTTATTTTTTTAAAGTTTAGTTATTCAAAACTTAGACATTTTGTGCAATGTGTGTATAGTGCTTCTGCATTTTCTCTATCTATAAATGCAATAGAGAAAAAGCAACCAATGGAGAAGACACAACATCATTAACTCTTAATTGAAATGCCAAAAAAAAAGCCCTCTAAATTGCTAACATTTTAACTTTTTAAGCCAACAAGTATAGCCTACAGGATCTTTAAACACATAGTGGAAAGGTAGATTCAACCCTGATTTTGCCATTTTTATTTCTAAATCCCCAAAGATATCCAAACCATCCAAAATGGGAGTCTTTCTCTACTTTTGTTCTGTCCAGCTTACTGACTTCTGAGTTGATAAATTATCAAAAAAGACACATAAAGAGTGGGAAAATAGATTAGTTGAACGCAAACAAATAGAAAGAAAAAGATATGCTATAAACAATAAAAAACAGTTTGAATAAAAATTATCTGGGGATAATTTTCTCCAACTCAAAGTTCAACAGGGCTAAAGATGCACCACAACAGAAACAGTTATCCGGAAACTTAACTACATTTCAAAGGGTGCAGTTACATGAAAGGAACAAAACATGTTTTTTCAATAGTTTGCCTACCAGATGGCATCTCTAAGAGTAGTAATCTAAAACCTTTTGTTTGTTCTACAAATAAATATGAAAGCAATAGCAACAATGACTAAGCATTTAAATCACTGGAAATAAAAGGACTCTTTGCTTAGTTTTAGAAGAATCTGGTTCATTCTAAATAACAGTTCTACTACCTGGGAAAATTCTGGTTGTAGGACAAGCTCAGAATCCCACCCTCCAGGTGTCTATCCATGCCATCCACCTGCTGATGTGTTGTGCTCATCCAAGTAAAGAGGGGAACCAGGAGCCAACACAGCAGCACTTAAATGATAACAACTCTAAAGAACTACAATCACCCTTCCTCTACTCAAAAAGCAACTATTGACTCATGTGGAGGCTAGTTAAAACTCAGAGTGTTGGAACACACTTTGCCTTATTTGTGTGGGCCAGCTTGATAATGTAGATGACTTAAAGATATAGACTATGGAGTCAGACCCAACATGTAAGTCTGCATTCTACAGATGACCAGCAGGATGCCTTTAAGCCCACTTCCACACCTCCTTGAGCACCACAGATAGTAATACTCCTGAGTTGAATGGGAGTTTATTTGTGGCAATGCTTGACTTCAATAAATTCCATAGTGTTAGCTGCATATGAATATTATTAACAGCAATACATGTAAGTGTTAAATCACTGTGTTCCCAACTGTTTTGCTGCCTTGGGTGCATGAGGTATTGTAGAGCAAGGCTTTCTGGCATTAAATGGAATTCAAAATCTATTAGGAGAGAGTGTATCTTCCATGGCATCTCCTAGTGACACTGCCTTTTTATTACCTGGCTACTCAGAGAAACCTAGAACTCAGGAGTAGGCAGGCCCAGAAATAGAGATAAAAGCATTTATGAAGACTTGGCCTTTCAGTTCAGTTTGTCATAGTCTTTCCTTCTTCAGTCACTTTACCTTCAATACTCTGAACTTCAGTTCTATGGGCTTTAGGGAAAGGACTAAGTTTCTTTTAGATCTGGTTAGCTAATGACAAGCAAAATCATTCCATCGACAACACTGATGTAACAGTGTAATAGCAAAAAGCTTATCTTGGCAGCTAACCATAAACCATACTCAGTTTTGCCCCTTGTGAGTAAAGTGATTACCCCGAGCAAGTGAGAGGTGAATTGTAATTGCCTAAAGACCATGCACACTGTGATGGATGGATGTGTGGTACTTGCTGGCATTTCAAGTTCCGCTGTGTTATAGCCTTGAGTTTCACAGTAAGAAAGAGCCATCCATTCAGTTTATGGCAAAATTGTGGCAAATATGCATAACCTAAAATTTGCCAGTTTAAACATTTTGAGTGTACAGTTCAGTGCTGTTTAACACATTAACAATGTTATGTAACCTTCACTATTATCCCCTTTCAGAAATTTTTATTCTCACCTCTGTATCCAGTTACCAGTACTTCCCATTATTTGTCTCCTTAGTTTCTGACAACCACTGCCCCAGTGTAATTCTACAATACTTTTTCTTCTACCTTGATTGATTTTCTTGTCTCTTCCATGTCATGGTATGCATAAAAATTCCTTCCTTTTTAAAGGCTGACTGACAACCCATGGTATGTATTCCACATTGTGTTTGTTCATTTGTTTGTAAATGAACGTTTGGGTATTCCTATTTTTTCGGTTATTGTGCAAAATGCTGTTACTAATATTTGGTTAGCAAGTATAATTTTGAATTCCCAGCTTTATTTATTTTTGGTACATACTCGCTGGATCATAAAACAATTCTGTAAGAAAGATCTATTATAGTAGCTGTTCCTTTACATTGCAATGAACAAAGCACAAAAATTCTGGTTGACACATATTGTTTCCAACATCTATTATTTGTTCTTGTGATAATAACTACCCTGATGAATGTGAAGTGGTATGTCATTGCTTGATGCTGTGATGCAGGGGGTAAGCCACTGCCCGTGACAGTGATGTTCTACACAGCAATGCTCTGTTTACCGTCCAGTTCTTTGTTCATGCAGTGGAAATGGTCCAAGTGTTTGAGCCTCTGTCACCGTGTGGAAAACGTGGATGGGGTTCCAGGCTTCTGGAGTCGGCCTGGCCCATCGACCAGAACTTTTGGCCACTTGGGGAGTGAACCAGAGGATGGAAGATCTTCGTCTCTCCCTGACTCTGTCATTTTGCTTTTCAAAGAAAAATTTGTTAAAAAGAGAGAAGTTTTGTGTCTTAACTACAAAGGGATATACATTGATTAAATATCTATTTACTTGAAAAGCAGAAGAGCAGAAAAGGAGAAAGAAAATCTTGTATTTGCTAGGAACTCTGTGTCCCCTAGGTGGAGTGGCAGGGGCCCAAGTACTTGCCCATCACCCGCTGCTTTCCTAGGAAGGTTGTCAAGAAGCTGGACTGGAGGCAGAGCAGCTGGGACTCAGTGCAATGCGCATAGCAAGTGTCATCTGTTGTGTCACAATGCAGGCCCAAATTACTTTCAT